>NC_026004.2:54405693-54753811 GCF_000442705.2 Elaeis guineensis | reverse complement strand
ATTTCATATGGCACTAATCCTCTTACAGAAAAAAGAGGCAGAGCTTTGACCTTTAATATTGATTTTGAGAGAAGAGGAATGGTAGTTTCTTCTCTCTCTGAAATCGAGGGAATGCCAAAATGACTCTCATCATAAAATGCCATATCTAAATATGAGTTATATAAATAAAAAAAAATTACCAAACAAAGAAACTAAGAAAAGATAGGCAATAGGCAGAGACTTGTGAGCTCCTCTTGTGCTCCTCCTCAGGACCTCAACAAAGACCTCTAAGGCTTCAATAGATAGACTAATCCTCCTCTTGTATAGCACTTGAACACTTGCTAATTACTAATTGAACACTTGCTAAATATTGCTAGAAGAGAAGTAGTAGTAGAGAAGGAGAGGAGAGTTAATTTAGTGTGGTGAAAATAAAAAAGAAAAAAGAATATTTATAGAAATCTAATATATTTTTTTTCAAAACATCCCTCAAATTAGCCATTTTATGGCTGTTGGAAGGGTTAAAATGGTTATTTTTTCAAAAATAGTTGTTATAACCCAAAAAAACTAAAAAAAAGAGATTTAGCCTTCACGGGCCAGGCCTAGCCCGTAACGGTAATAAATGGCCATGCCAGTATGTTGGATGTATGCCTTGAAAGCCAATCAGACTGACATATTAATTCTTTTTAGGACATAATTTTATACTTGATCTAATTAATTAGGATAGTTAATTCTATTCATGTAGTGTATGTGTTCATGAATCATTCAGAGAATTAATAAGATGATGACACATATTCTCAAGAGTTGAGAATTTGAGGTATGTGTCATTGATGGTTAATTCTCAAATTGCTTTCGATCAAAGGATCATCATGGAGATGGTGAATGATTCGATAAGATTGATGCACGGATCACTTCTCTTAGGATAGATGAGTCTCGAGTCTATAATGTTGGGACACTGAAGTGAGAGTGCAGGTATTTGTTAGAGAAAAAAATACCGAATATAACCAATACAAAAAGTGACTTGGATGTCTACTCACTCATCAGTGACATTCTCGATACTGTAATTGTGTGACTGGTTCTTAGATCTGTGATGTCTCAGCTGTTTACAATGAGGTTGCTGTGTTTGATTGCACCATAACTTGGTCTTCTAGCCATACAAAATCCTAAGGTATATGTTAGCTGCAGTAAGTTTATTGTAGAATAGGATATACACTAAGATGGGATCTATCAATCTTAGTAGGAAATGAGTAGTTCTATGTGATTTATGAGATGGAGTTCCAAAAACTTTGGCCAGGATAGTGTGAATGATGAAAAAATTTTTCATCAAGTTTCATAAATAAACTCAAGTTAAATAAATCTTACATATGACAAATGATGGGGTTTGACGAGTTTTTCATGACCTCGATCTTATCAAAATCACTTAATAGAGCAACTGAATCATACGATAACTACATCTAGAGGTTCATCTTTGTTCTACTGGATTGTCACTACATACTGCTAGACGTCACTGATGGATTGTGGGATCAATGAGAATTATTTTGATGGTCAATAATTCTCGATCGGAGAGTTGTAATTATTTAATCCATTGAAAGGAGTTTCAATAATACTTTGATGGAGATCAAAATATTACTCACTACCAGACAGAATATAACCTATGGGGTCACATATAAAGAGATCTTTACTAATCAGACTGTCGAATCGCGATTTCAAATCATAAATGTAAGTGATCTTAATTATCAATTTGATTGATGATTGGACTAAATGTATAAAAGTTACATTGAGGACTTACGAAGAGTTAGTAAGTTATAGGAAGACCAAATTATAATTATTGTATATTATTTGATTTGATCAATATTAGGATTGGATCCTATCAAATTAAATCATATTTAATTTGATTAGTTTTTGAAGTGAGTTTGACTCAAATTAGGTTTCATTAATCTAATAGGATTAGATCTAATGAACACTTGACTCAAATCTATCTAGATTAGATTTGACCCAATCTATAGCTATATTTGATTTGGATAGGGTTTTAGTCAATTTAAATCAGATTTAATTTGATTAGATCTGATTTTAATTTGACTTAGATTGGATTTCATAAGTCTAATGGGATTAGCCTTAACCCAATCTAAATTGGATTCCAACTTCCACTTGGATTTAGACTCCAACTAAAACCTTAACTAACTCCCTTTAAATAGGGATAAGAGGGACACCTACTAAAAAATCTATAGGAGGAGCCTAGGTCATGCATCCTGCCGTGGGATGCGCGTCCCAAGGTAGTAGAACCTGGGTTGCAAGTCTCGGCCTAGGTCATGCATCCCAAGGCAGCAAGCATGGAAAAAGGAGAGATGATGTCATGGCTCTTTGGGTTGGCATGTGAGGGTTGTTTCTCTTCTTTCTTACAACCAAAGGTTAATTGTTGAAAGTAAAATCTCTTTCTTTCTCCCTTATCTTATGTTCAAGAGTTGAACATCCCCTCTTTCTTTTCTTGTCCAAAGAGTTGGACATGTCTCCATCATCTTGTCCTCCATACATGTTCAAGAGTTGGATATGATTAAAATCAGATTTGATCTGATTTATTTGAGTCCATGAGATAGGTGGTTCTCCTCTATGTTCAAGAGTTGAATATGATTAAAATCAGATTTGATCTGATTTTTGCCTCTTCCTATTGATCCATGAGATGGACAAAAGTTCTCCTCTACCTTTTCTTAGATTTAGTCAAAGAGTTAGACAAGATGGAAGAAAAAAAGATTAGATCTCTTATCTTTTTCAATTGATCTTTGATTTTCTCTTGAGAAGAAAAAGTGAAAAAAAATCAGATGTGATCTGATTTCATTATCCTTCTATTGATCTGATTGATTCTCTTGAGAAGAGGATCAAAAGATCAACCCGATTCGATAATCAGGAAGCAATCTTTGCAAGGGAGCTAGCACCTTGGTGACATGAGTCCTCCTAATAAGATCAGTCTTGGTGGATACCCATAAAGGTTGGACACATATGCAGCCTCTGCAGGAATCTCACTAGATTTCACGACCATCGGATCATGGTGAAGATTTATCCACGCAAAGGTAAAGGTCTAAATCTGATTTTTATTTTTTTACATTTTAATTTTAGCATGTGAACTTTCTTGATATGTGTAGATTAGATCGATAATTTTTATGCATGTTAGATTTAAAATAGTTTTAAAACTAGATCAGTTTTAATTTCTACTGCGTTCATGATTTTTAAAAGTTAAAAATTTATATATTCTGATCTTCGTATGCATATCTCAAAAGTCAAACTTTCTTCAAGTGGTATCAAAGCCCAGATTTGTTTCATATGCATATTATTAAGATTTGAAAATCAGATCTTTAGATCTAATAAATTAGATTTGATCTAATTTAAATATACATGAGATGTATTAGATCTAGATTATACATGAGATGTATATACATATATGATATGTGTAGATCTGAAAATTAAATCTTTAGATCTAAAAATCAGATTTAGTAAATTAGATTAGATCTAATTTAAATATATGTGATATATTATATTTTGTTTATACATAAGATGTATAATTGATATGCATATGTGATATGTGTAGATGTAGTTATGCATGTGATACATAATCTGATTTGATATTACATGAGATGCATGTTATTAGATCTAAATATATATAAGATGTATAAATAAAAATCTATTTTAGATTAGATCTAAATTGGTTGGGTTAATCGAAATCATTCTGACATAAGGTTGTCCTGACATAATGGAGATTATGTTGAATGGTTATCCTAGGATAATTTGAGATGAGACCTTTTAATTTAAAATTCCTAGATTCATATATGAGATACATAATTAAATATTTAAATATGAAAGTAGTTTTGATATCTAAACTACCTCATTTCATAATGCACTTAATTAAGAATCTGAAATTAAAAATTTAAGATCTTAATCTTAAGTATAAAATATGAGATTTGGACTTGCGTAGTTCAATTCGATAGTAATTTGATTATTTTTGGATAATCAATTTATACATGGTAGGACTCAATCGAGATGAGCGGTTGACCTAATCCGATCAAGAGCTGATTAGGATTAGGTCAAGAGTGCTCGAGATCAACCCAATAGTTGTAAATTAGTCACATCAATTAACAGCCTCATATTGGATCGATTAACTCAAAGATCTGATTTGGCTCAGTAGCTCAAGCTTGAGTTACACAAGCTAACTTATTCGAAATTGATTGACCTATTGGTGTCTAAGAAAAATAGTTTAAAGAGAGGTGATTATTTAATTTGATTCCATTCACTGATCTAGCCAATTTTTGGTATCTAAGAAAAGCAACGGAGGATCCCCATCGATCTTATACTTTTCTGACCAATTTAGTTGATTAGTCTTGATGTGGTTGCTTGGTGATTCAAGCTAGCCCATGCCCTTAGGATTAGTGATAATAGTTATGACTACTTAGGATTAGATCCATTGTAATTGTGTATTTATATGAGATGTTAATTAGCAATTAAAGGATTAAAGAGACCTAAATTAAAACCTCAATAATATTAAGTCGAGAGATCTTTTATCATTGTAGAGTGTCATGCCCTTTCGATGTTGATTATTTTTTTGGATACAATGATTCAGTTGCATCAGGAGAGAAGCAACCACTCTATATATGGGGTAGAGATGGGGTTGGGCCGAAGATCTGTCAGGTGAGGATTCGATGACAGCTTCACTCAGGCTCAATGGTGGGTCTGACTTAAATAAGGAGTGAGGCTAAGATCTGTCAGGAGAGATCTCAGGATTTAGAGATCAGATCTGTTGTAATTTGCTTGAGAAGCATTGGATAAGAGTTGTCAACTCATTGGTTGACATATTCATCAAGATCTATCACGTGAGGTAGTGGGCAATTGGTGGGACCGTAGTATCCACTAAAATCTTAACAACTCACAAAGGGTTTTCGCTTCCCAACCTAAGGAGTGTTGGAATCTGAAAAATTCATGGGAGCATATTTGTTTTAAAAGTTCTTAGAGCAAATGTAAGATTAAGTATAAATATTTAATTAGAATCTCTACTTTCTGATAGAATTAAAAAATTGACTTTTAATCCTCACAAACTTAGAACTAATTGACTAACCGATCAAGTTATAAAGACCGACTCAGGAACCTAAAATGGTTTTAAGTTTCGAGAAGTTGAGCTAACCAGGATATCCCTAAGTCATCAAACCGTTCGACATTGACCAAAGAGTAATTAGTTCATGATCATTGTCTGATAATGATTGAGGACGTGGATGAGCTTGAAAAGCTCAATATGTCCAAACATAAGGAATTATGAATGGATTTGATCCTGTAATTTTTTATTAGTTTATATGGACAGTTTATAGTAAGCTACCACATGAATAAAATTGATTGCATCTTGGTTGAGTTGGTGACTACCGATGGGATCTTGAAGAGTTCAAGAAGAAGGATTCTTGTACACCTGGAGAACTTAGAGAAAAGGATAAGGGACATACTTTTAGAAGGTATGAGTAAATAGTGAGTGCCGTAGGATCTAAGAGATCTAAATATGAGATAGACCTAAAGTATATGTGGCATCTCAGGCTTGACCATATTAGAGAGGACAGAATAAATAAATTAGAAAGGTATGAGCCCCTAGGCTCATCGACTCTCAAGTTGTTTTCGATTTATGGATTCTGCCTCCAAAGATAGATGGCCAAATCACCCAATGTAGGACATGGGGTGAAGACCACTAATATACTTATCCTAATATATTCTGATGCATGCAGCCCATTTGATGAGTTGGTTAGGGTTAATTCTCTTTACTTTATTACTCATATTGGTGACTATGGATATATGTGTGAGACATAAATCTGAAAGTTTTGAAAAGTTCAAAAATTTAGATATGAAATAAAGAAACAAATTAAAAAGATCCTTAAGATTCTTCGATGAGATTGAAGAGGTATATGCCTTAATGGGAGTTTCTAATCTATCTCAAGGAAATGACATAGTCTCATAATGGACTCTTCTTGGTGCACCTCAACTCGATGGGGTGTCGGTGAGGAAGAGTTAGACTCTATTTGATATAGTTCGATCCATGATGAGCATCACTGATCTTCTCTTATTTTCTTTAGAAATATGCTTCACTTAATGAATAGAGTTTCTTCTAAGTCTTTCCTATCACGCCGCATGAGATGTGGCATGTTTAGGATGTTCGACCTATATCAAGTGTTGACATGTGGACCAAATTAGAGGTTGATCTATGAGACTCATTTCAAGGTATCCTAAAAAGTTTTAGAAATACTATATTTTTTTTAGAGGATCACAATGTGATTGTGGCCTGATATGCTATGTTCTTGAAGAAATAGTTTGTCTAAGATAGGATACTGGGAGGAAAATTGAGCTCAAAGAAAAAATCTTTTAAGAGCAATGAGTCATAGAACCTATTCATATTGAGCCAATACATATAGTCTCTCTTTCATCTTATAATCTCCGATCCTACTCAAAGATACTTAAGTATTTTGACAGAGACATAGAGGAAGTATTTTTTGTGGGAGATAAAGAACATAAATTTGACGTGATCAAATTATTTGATGTGATCAAATCTTCCTTGAGAGAAACATGTATTTGTAAGAAGATCAGTGGGAGTATTATCACAATCCCCGTATTGCACGTGGATAACATCCTCTAGATTAGGAAAGTTGTTCCTATGCTGACATTGGTTTAAATTTAGTTGTCTAAATAAATTTTTCATAAAAGATCTCGAGAAGCATCCAATAAAAAATTATGTGTTGCTCCTAGATTAATTTTGATGATTACAAAGCAGATTGAAGGGATACAAATAATTTTAAAATGAAAAAGTCCTTATGCTCTTCAAGGGCAAAATCATAATTTCACTAAAATCCTGATTTGATAGTACCATTTGGTAGAACAAATGATTTGAAATCTATTGGTGAAAATTTCATTGTGTTTGGACTTATATTTTTGAAGTTATGAAGGTTTGAAGTGCATGAGTCGACTCATGAGTCAACTCATGGCACTATGAGCTGATTGGCACGCAAAAATTCCTTTGGCATGCTAGTTTTCTGGCTTGGCACGACCTGTGAGTCGACTCATGAGTCGACCCACAAGGCATGAGTCGACTCATGAGTCGACCCCTGCTGATTTGAGCCAAGAATTTTCAGAAACGCATTCTCTGGTTTTTGCAACAGAGGTCGACTCATGAGTCGACCCCTGAAGCATGAGTCGACTCATGAGTCAACCCCTGCGATGGAAAATGTCAGCAACGGCTATTTTTTTGCCCATTTTAATTGCCTTTTATGCTTCCTAAAAATCCTCTAACGGCTCTTTATCTGCCTAAATTATTTTCTCTTGCTTCTAATGCAATAAAATGCTTCAAATGGTGAAAGAAATTGCAGATTAAATAGCAGATCAAACGTGAGATCAAACAGAAGAGAGAGGATCCGAAATCTGCACGAAAAAGCCTGAGATCAACGAGATATTTGAGAGAAAAGAAAAGAGGATCCAAAATCCACACGAGAGATTGTGAAAGAGATTCAAAGCATTCAAAGAGAGGATCTTTCACGCCTATTGTTTCAACTTTGATCTAGAGATCGTTCAAAGCTTTCAAGAGATCTTCAATCAACGATCATCCTCTTCTCAAGTGTTCATTCAAGCGTTCATCCACCTTGAGAAAATTCAAAAAGGGTTTCTTCATTTGAGTAAAGTTTTTATTGTTATATTCGCTCATTTAAGGAGCTGTTATTGTATTAATCTGTGCTCTAAATTATCTTACTCTTGTAAGTTTTTGTTCTTATTTTTGGAAGATTTCCAAAACAAGGAAAGGTTGATCCGAACCTGAAATCGGAGTGTTTTGGGTTTACTTGTACCCGGGAAAAAGTGATCTAGCTTGGGATAGCTAGTGTCGGAGTTTCCGACGTTTTGTATTCAGGTTGAATACAAGCATAGTGGATTGAAATTCCCAAGTAGGAGCTTGGGGAGTGGATGTAGGTGCAGGTTGGCACCGAACCACTATAAATCCTTGTGTTTGTGGTGTGCTTTATCGCTTCACTTTATTTCTTTATTATATCCTTGCATTCTGTTTTAGGTATTTAATATTGAATTAAAATCTTTGTCTTGTTCATCATAAGTTATAAATTAAGTCTAAATTTTTAGAAACCCAATTCACCCCCCTCTTGGGTTGCATAGCTGGGCAACAAGTGGTATCAGAGCCCGGTGCTCTAGCCCTTCTTTGATCTAACAATCAAAGAGTCAAAGATCTATGGCAACCCATGTTGGTACTTCTCTAGCCGAGGGGCAATCAACAAACCGACCTCCACTTTTCAATGGGTCTAATTACACCTATTGGAAAGCTCGGATGAAGATTTTCATACAAGCACTCGACTATGATATGTGGAGTATCATAGTGAATGGTCCTCACACACCACCAAGATTATAGATGGTGAGGAGTCAACCAAACCCGAGAAAGAATGGGATGAGGTTGACAAGAAATTGGCACAATTAAATGCCAAAGCCATGAATGTTCTTTATTGTGCACTAGATGCTAGTGAATTCAATCGCATTTCTACTTGTGCATCTGCTAAAGAAATATGGGATAGGTTAGAAGTAACCCATGAGGGAACAAATCAAGTAAAAGAGTCTAAAATAAACATGCTTGTACATAAATATGAATTGTTCAAAATAGAGCATGATGAGTCCATAACTGCCATGTTTACTCATTTTACTGATATAATTAATGGTTTGAAGAGTCTTGGCAAATCTTATACTAACAGTGAACTTGTAAGGAAGATTCTCAGGTCACTGCCAAGAACTTGGGAAGCCAAGGTGACTGCCATCCAAGAAGCAAAGGACTTGAACACTCTACCTCTAGAAGAGCTTCTTGGATCCTTGATGACTCATGAACTTAGCATGAAGCAACATCAAGAGGATGAAGTCAAAAAGAAAAGAACCATTGCCCTCAAATCCACAACTTCGCCTGATTATGAAACGGATGAATCTGAAGATGAAGAACAGGATGAAGAGATGGCACTCATCACCCGAAAATTTAAGAAGTTTCTAAGAAAAAGGAAACAGGGGATGAGAAAGAAATTCACAAAAGGGGAACAAAGCAAAGAAAAAGAGAAAGATCAACCCCTTACATGCTACGAGTGCAAGAAGCCGGGACATTTCAGATCTGAATGTCCACAACTGAAGAAAGGTCCCAAAAAGTTCAAAAAGAAGGCAATGATGGCGACTTGGAGTGCGAGTGATGACTCAAGCTCCGACGAGGAAACCTCAACAGAACAAGCCAATCTGTGCCTGATGGCACATGAAAATGAGGTAACTTCTGAATCCACTAGTGAATTCACATTTGAAGAATTGCATGAAGCATTCTATGACTCAATTGATGAATTAAAGAAACTAGGGAAGAAAAACAAAGAACTGAAATTGGAAAAATCAGTCCTTAGTGAAACAAGCTGAAATTCTTTCAATTGAAAAACTCACCTTGAGTCAAGAAAATCAAAACTTAAAGGATGAAATTAACAAGCTGAAATCTATAGTAGATAAGTTCACCTTAAGTTCAAACAAACTAAATATGATCCTTGAAAATCAGAAAGCTATATATGATAAGGCTGACTTGGCTATAAACCTCTGAAGAAACAAAAGTTTCTGAAGGATATTTATGTAAATTATTCAGGTAACAAGTCTACAAATATTACTTGTTTCAAATGTGGTAGAATAGGACATAAATCATACACATGCCTCAAATCTACAAATACAACTATAAAGAAAATATGGGTTCCAAAAGGAACCATTTGACTAACCCAAAAGGACCCAAGAAAGCTTGGGTACCTAAGATAGAGACTTGACCTTTGCTTGCAGGTGTGTCTAGCATCCCAAGAAGGAAACAGGAAATGGTATCTTGACAGTGGATGCTCGAGACACATGACTGGTGATGAATCACAATTCATCACGCTTGATGCTAAGGATGGAGGGATGGTCACCTTTGGAGATAATGGCAAAGGAAAGATCATCGGGATAGGTAACATTGGTATCACTCCCTCCAAATACATTGAGAATGTTTTACTAGTTAAAGGTTTAAAGCATAACTTACTTAGCATTAGTCAATTCTGTGATAAAGGGTATAAAGTAGTTTTTGAATCATCTGTTTGCATTGTGACTAGTCCTATTAACGATGGCATTAAATTTATAGGACATAGGCATGGCAATGTTTATATGATAGATTTGAATGACTTAGCCAAATTAGACATGCAATGCCTAGTATCCTTGAATGCTAAAATCAATGAGACTAGTTGGCTGTGGCATCGTAGACTTGCACATATCAGCATGCATTCTCTTTCAAAATTAATTAAGAAAGATTTAGTTCTCGGTTTGCCAAAACTGAATTTTGAAAAGGATAGAATTTGTGATGCATGCCAATTAGGTAAACAAACTAGAGTATCATTTAAATCCAAAAACACTGTTTCAACTTCTAGACCTTTAGAGCTCTTACATATGGACTTATTTGGACCAACAAGAACCACTAGTCTAGGAGAAAATGATATGGCTTTGTAATTATAGATGATTACTCTCGTTTTACTTGGGTTTTCTTTTTGGCTCACAAAAATGAAACTTTTCATATTTTCACTAAATTTCATCGAAAAGTCTCTAATGAAAAAGGATTTTCAATTCAAAATATTAGAAGTGATCATGGAACTGAATTTGAAAATCAAGATTTTGAAAATTTTTGTGATGAAAATGGAATTGGCCATAACTTCTCTGCTCCTAGGACACCCCAACAAAATGGGGTAGTCGAAAGGAAAAACAGAACCTTAGAAGAAATGGCCGTACCATGCTCTGTGAAAGCAACCTTCCAAGATATTTTTGGGCGGAAGCGATTAACACAGCATGTTACATTTTAAATCGTACTTTAATTAGACAATTTTAAAGAAAACCCCCTATAACTTTGGAAAGGAAGAAAACCAAATATTGCATATTTTCATGTTTTTGGTTGCCGATGTTTTGTATTAAATAATGGCAAAGAAAAACTTGGTAAATTTGATGCAAAATCAGATGAAGCAATCTTTCTAGGTTACTCCTCTACTAGTAAAGCATTTAGAGTTTTCAACAAAAGAACTTTAGTAGTTGAGGAGTCCATACATGTTGTTTTTGATGAATCTAACGATCTTCCTTCAAGGAAGAATAAGGATGTTGATGATGCAGATCCACTAATAGAAGGTATAAAGGAGATCACTCTGAAAGATTCAACATCTCCAGAAGACAAGGATCAAAAGACGAACAAAATGAAAGAGGTGAAGAAATCAAGAACAACCTCAAGGTACAAATGACCTACCCAAGGAATGGAGGTATGTTCACAACCACCCTAAGGAGTTATTATTGGTGACCCTATGCATGGGGTAAAAACCCGTTCTTCACTTAGAGATGTAGTTAATCATTGTGCTTTTGTATCTCATCTTGAACCTAAAACTTTTGAAGAAGCTGAAAATGATCATAATTGGATTAATGCTATGCAAGAGGAACTTAATCAATTTGAAAGAAATAATGTTTGGACCTTAGTATCAAGACCTAAAGATTATTCAATAATTGGAACAAAATGGGTCTTCAGAAACAAATTAGATGAGCATGGAAATGTAATTAGAAATAAAGCAAGACTGGTTGCTAAGGGATATAATCAAGAAGAAAGAATTGATTTTGATGAAACCTTTGCACCTGTTGCTAGATTAGAAGCTATTAGACTTCTACTTGCATATGCTTGCTTTATGAATTTCAAGTTATTTCAAATGGATGTTAAAAGTGCATTTTTAAATGGATATATCTCTGAAGAAGTATATGTAGAACAACCCCCTGGATTTGAAAATCATGCTTTTCCTAATCATGTCTTTAGATTAAATAAAGCTTTATATGGATTAAAACAAGCACCTAGAGCATGGTATGAAAGGCTAAGCAAATTTCTACTAAATAATGGTTTTTCAAGAGGCAATGTAGATACAACCCTATTTATTAAAAGAAATCAAAATGATATGCTAATTATACAAATTTATGTTGATGACATAATTTTTGGGTCTACTAATGAATCCCTTTGTCAAGACTTCGCTAAGCTTATGCAGGGAGAGTTCGAGATGAGCATGATGGGAGAACTCACCTTCTTCCTCGGACTCCAAATTAAACAATCAAAAGAGGGAATCTCCATCACCCAAAGCAAGTACACCAAGGAACTACTCAAAAGATTTGGAATGGAGAACTGCAAACCAATTGGCACACCAATGAGTCCCTCAAGTAAGCTTGACAAGGATGATGAAGGTAAAAGCGTAGACTTAAAATATTACAGAGGTATAATTGGCTCATTATTATATTTAACTGCAAGTAGGCCTGATATCATGTTTAGTGTTTGCTTATGTGCTAGATATCAAACTAATCCTAAAGAATCTCATTTGAATGCTGTTAAAAGAATCCTTAGATACTTAAATGGTACTCAAACTCTAGGGTTATGGTACTCTAAGGACTCACAAATTAATTTATTAGGATATTCAGATGTCGATTTTGCTGGATGTAAATTAGATAGAAAAAGCACAAGTGGAACTTGCCAATTTCTTGGAGTTAACCTAATCTTATGGTTTAGCAAGAAACAAAATTCGGTGGCACTGTCTACGGCTGAGACCGAATACATTGCAGCCGGAAGTTGTTATGCTCAAATCTTATGGATTAAGCAACAACTCGAAGATTTTGGAATCAAACTTAATGAAACACCAATAAGATGTGACAACATAAGTGCCATAAATCTATCTAAAAATCCAATTCAACACTCAAGATCTAAACATATTGAAATAAGACATCATTTTATAAGAGAACATGTTCAAAACAAAAATATAATTCTTGAATATGTTTGCACTGAAAATCAATTAGCTGATATCTTTACAAAGGCCCTTAGTGAGGATAGATTCTGTGAAATTAGGAGAAATCTAGGAATTCTAGATCCTTTTGCCTAAAATTTCTCAATTTCCAAAGAATTGATTAGAGCTCAATTTTCAACATCTATCCTGGTCCCAAAAGCTCAAATTTATCATTCTAAAAACTTATCATTGAGCAAAATTCCTTCACTCAAAATTTCAAATTTTTCTGGAATTTATTCATATTTTTTCTGATTTTCTGAACTTCATGAGTCGACCCCCATGAGTCGACTCAATGGCAAACTTGTAAATCCCACCAACTTCATCGGGTTCATTGTTATTAAACGGGAAACCCTGTTCGTGAGACGACTCATCTTCTCCTTCTAAAAGCCGTCTTCTCCAACTCTTTCTTGCTTCAAATCCAAGGATTTATTCCGAGGCAATTCTCCCTCCTCCTCTCCACCAAAAATCGCCACCTTGATAAGGATTTTTTTTATGCTTTCTCGCTTTGCTTGGCGCGGTTGGAACGTGCCCTAGCACTTTACCGAACTTCCAAAATCTGCTTCTTTTCTCCACCAAAATCCTTCTTCACTCTCTTGTGATCACTCATCCACTCAATTCAAGTCTCCTTGCCTGCTACTATAGTGGATATGGCTCCAAAGATGAAACTTCCCCAAAGAAGAAAGTCAATCCGTGAGCCTGAAGAAATTGTCAGAAAGAAAAGGCATGCTCAGTCTTCAACTGCTCCCACTCCAGTTTCAACATCTGCTCAAGGTCCCTCTCAATCCTCCATAAGCCCCAGTGTAAATCCTCTTTCTGATAAAAAAGTAGAAACCGGGAAAAATATAGATTTTCGGTTCTTTGAGAAAGAGGGTTTTACTTTTGCAAGTAAAATTAAAAGTCAAGGATGGAAACTCTACTGCTCCCTTAAGGAAGTCACCTATGTTGACCTAGTTAGAGAATTCTACCAGAATCTACATTATGGAAACGGGTCAGTGACTTCAACTGTAAAGGGAATTGATATCTGCTTGGATTCTAGGAAATTGGGAGAAATACTTCAGTTGCCTAGTGAAGGATACTCATATATGGAACTCCCAATTAAAGAAGAGGGGATCAGAATTATCTTAGGAAAAACTTATTCAAGAAGTTTAAACAAGTTAGAAGCAAAGATTTTGTCCATTGAGATGAGGGTGCTGCATCAGATAGTAACAAAGCTATTCTTTCCTAGGAGTGGTAGACATGACTTACTTTCCAGCAGAGATGTATGTGTCATGTTTCATATCATCACTCAGACCCCCTTGAACCTCCCTGCACTTATGATAAAGGCCATGAGAGAAACTTTGAACAGATCCAAGGCACACTTGCCTTATGGTATGGCCCTTACTAGAGTATTTAGGAGGTTTGGAGTTAGCTGTGAGGGGGAGGCACCTACCAAGCTATCTCATGTGGACACTTTCAACCAACATAGTCTGCACAGAATGGGAATTACAAAGACTGATGGTGGTTGGATTAAGGGCTCTGAAGAAAGAACTGAGGATAGAGCTGAAACAAGAGCTGAAGACAGAACTGAAGGCAGAATAGAAGAAGAAGGTCCATCTTCTCCTGTCCATGATTTCAAGGCAGCATCACCAGATACCCAGTTCATTCCTGATACAGAGGCTGGCCCTTCTGAGTTTACTAGGATGCCCACTCCAGTGTATCAGCCAGAAAGCAGAGCACCTCATTCAGAGTTCAGACTGGCTGATGATCAGATCGAGCATATTTCACAGCGTGTGGCTTCTTTGCTGTCTAGCCAGTGGAGTAGTACTTCTTTTGCACCTGGAGCCACCTCTTCTGATCAGACCATTACTCCCCACATCTCCACTATATTTCAGATGATTTCAGATCAGTCCATCAGGATCCAGCAGCTTGAGGACACAGTCTGGAGACTTACTGGCAGAGTTCTAGACTTGCAGGGGCAAGTCCTTGCTTTGGCCCATCCCCAGCCACAGGAGTCTACTATTGAGGTCACAGACCTCACTGCAGAGGCTGGTAGGCTCAGAGGAGCACTAGAAGGTGGATATGAATTGCTGAGGAAAGAAATCCGAGGATCGAGTGAGCATGCTACCACTCAGTTCACTGCTCTACTTCAATTTGTTTCCAGAGCACTGAACGTACTTGATTCCATTAGACTCATCCTTTCTGTTCAGTCCCTAGCATCTCAGCGTTCTCAGCCTCCCAGTTCATCTCGTTCTCCTGCTCGTGCCAGAGGCAGACGGGGTAGAGGATGCACTTCTGATCCATCAGCTTCTCATACCATATCTGATGACTCCGATCCATGACTTATCTTGATCATTACTAGGTCCTAGGAGTTAGTGTCTTGTTCTAGGATCTGTACCTTGGGGCCATGTATTGACAATTAGCTGGTTGATTTTTATAATATGAACTATGTATTGAAACAATTATGATATTAATGGAATCATCTTTTACCTATATTTCTACCTTTTGTAATGATATTGATCATATTTTGGTTATATATATTCTCCTTGTTGAAATATTATTTTCTCTTTGTTGTTGTTTGCTGTTGATAATTGCTATATTAAGGGGGAGCAAACATCTGTGATATACTCTAAAAGGGGAAAAATTAAAGAATATTTCTGAAAAAGGAAAAGTTAACCATGTCTGATGATGTCAAAAAGGGGGAGAAAGTAAACAATTAAACAAAAAGCAAGAAACTCATTAAAAGCAAAACCCTAAATTATGAAAGAAAAAGGGAGAGAAATTAAACAAAAAGCAATTCAGAAAAAAGGGGAGAAATTAAACAAAAAGCAATTCAATTATTGAGAAATTAAACAAAAAGCAACCCATCAAAAGCAAAATTATAAATTATGAGAAATTAATTGAAGAATTTAAAGAACAATACCAAAAGTACAATGCTAAGTACAATGCAATTATGTAACTTTTAAATTACTTCTTTACATATGCTCTGATTTACTTTAAAATTTTAAATATGCTCTGATATATTTCAAAATTCAAACTTGCTCTGATACATCTTTTGAAATTTACCTTAATACATCTTAAGAAATTTAACTTACTCTGATACTCCCTAAAATTTCTTTTAACTTGCTCTGATACATTATAAAATTTGTTCTGATACAGTGTGAAATTTTTTCTGATACATTATAAAATTTGCTCTGATACAGTGTGAAATTTTTTCTGATACATTATAAAATTTGCTCTGATACAGTGTGAAATTTTCTCTGATACATTATAAAATTTGCTCTGATACAGTGTGAAATTTTCTCTGATACATTGTAAAATCTTCTCTGATAATATTGTAAAAATTATTTTTCTTGCTCTGATATATTGCAAAATTTATTTTTCTCTCTTGCTCTGATATATCTTAAACTCAAAATGATCTAATACTCTTTTCAAATCTTTATGAAAATGGACAAACTATTTTTGCATATGACCATGTATATCACATGCCAAAAGAATCATACTCTTTTCAAGCATATACACCTATAATGCATTCTTTTGAAATTAGTGATTCACATAAATATTTTTTTTTGTTCAAATGTTTTGTCATCATCAAAAAGGGGGAGATTGTTGCTCCTAGATTGATTTTGATGATTACAAAGCAGATTGAAGGGATACAAATAATTTTAAAATGAAAAAGTCCTTATGCTCTTCAAGGGCAAAATCATAATTTCACTAAAATCCTGATTTGATAGTACCATTTGGTAGAACAAATGATTTGAAATCTATTGGTGAAAATTTCATTGTGTTTGGACTTATATTTTTGAAGTTATGAAGGTTTGAAGTGCATGAGTCGACTCATGAGTCAACTCATGGCACTATGAGCTGATTGGCATGCAAAAATTCCCTTTGGCACGCTAGTTTTCGGGCTTGGCACGACCTGTGAGTCGACTCATGAGTCGACCCACAAGGCATGAGTCGACTCATGAGTCGACCCCTGCTGATTTGAGCCAAAAATTTTCAGAAACGCATTCTCTGGTTTTTGCAACAGAGGTCGACTCATGAGTCGACCCCTAAAGCATGAGTCGACTCATGAGTCGACCCCTGCGACGGAAAATGTCAGCAACGGCTATTTTTTTGCCCGTTTTAATTGCCTTTTATGCTTCCTAAAAATCCTCTAACGGCTCTTTATCTGCCTAAATTGTTTTCTCTTGCTTCTAATGCAATAAAATGCTTCAAATGGTGAAAGAAATTGTAGATTAAATAGCAGATCAAACGTGAGATCAAACAGAAGAGAGAGGATCCGAAATCTGCACGAAAAAGCCTGAGATCAACGAGATATTTGAGAGAAAAAGAAAAGAGGATCCAAAATCCACACGAGAGATTGTGAAAGAGATTCAAAAGCATTCAAAGAGAGGATCTTTCACGCCTATTGTTTCAACTTTGATCTAGAGATCGTTCAAAGCTTTCAAGAGATCTTCAATCAACGATCATCCTCTTCTCAAGTGTTCATTCAAGCGTTCATCCACCTTGAGAAAATTCAAAAAGGATTTCTTCATTTGAGTAAAGTTTTTATTGTTATATTCGCTCATTTAAGAAGCTGTTATTGTATTAATCTGTGCTCTAAATTATCTTACTCTTGTAAGTTTTTGTTCTTGTTTTTGGAAGATTTCCAAAATAAGGAAAGGTTGATCCGAACCTGAAATCGGAGTGTTTTGGGTTTACTTGTACCCGAGAAATAAGTGATCTAGCTTGGGATAGCTAGTGTCGGAGTTTCCGACGTTTTGTATTCAGGTTGAATACAAGCATAGTGGATTGAAATTCCCAAGTAGGAGCTTGGGGAGTGGATGTAGGTGCAAGGTTGGCACCGAACCACTATAAATCCTTGTGTTTGTGGTGTGCTTTATCGCTTTATCTTATTTCTTTATTATATCCTTGTAATTCTGTTTTAGGTATTTAATATTGAATTAAAATCTTTGTCTTGTTCATCATAAGTTATAAATTAAGTCTAAATTTTTAGAAACCCAATTCACCTCCCCTCTTGGGTTGCATAGCTGGGCAACAATTTATAATCAGCATAATCATCAAATGATCGGCTTTAGGATATAATTCTCAATATCTATCTCACGAAAAGAAGGATTTTAAGAGTCCTTACATGCTAAAAAGAGGAGAGGGCATGGGATATTTGTGGCATCCAAATCTGGTTGGCGTGGGGTTGTTATGTGGCGCATGGAGAGGAGAGTTTAATCCATTTAGGACTCTTCTTTAGATGACTAATTTAAACTAATTTAAACTCAAACTAATTCTAATCATATTAGGAATTGATTAGACCTAAATAGATTAGAATCTAAATCTGATTAGGAGTTCAAACTATTTAGACTAGATGTTACCTAATTAGAGGAGTCTTAATCTTTTTGGACTCTCTCTTAGTGCTTAAGTCAAACTCAATTTAATCTTAACGCAATTAGGATTTAGTGCACCTATGAAGAAAAAAATTTCTAGTCCAAATAAAAACTCACATTCTCTTAGTTAGATCCTTGTCTAATTAAGAATTAAGTCAAACTCCTATCCTAATTCAACAAGAAATTATTCTCTCATACAATTTGATTATCTCATAATCCAATTAAGCTTGATAGAATCAAATCCATGTCAAGTCAAATTAAATCTAATTTAATTAGACTTGATGCAAACCCCATAGCTCAATCAAATTGAGCCAATTAGCAATCCAATTGCTAATTAATCCTCCTATAACTCACTAACTTTTTAGTGAGTTACTTAATTACAACTTTTGTATTGAATTAATCATCAATCAAATTGATAATCAAATTCTATCACGATTCATAATCATAATTCAACTATCTGATCAGTTAAAAGCCTCTTTGTGTATGACCTCATAGGTTCTATTCTATCTAGTAATGAGATATATTGTGATCCTTATCACAATATCATCAAAACTCCTTTCAATGGGTTGAAACCATTCCAACTCTATCCATCAAAGATCATCGATCATCGAGATGATGCGTGTGGGTCTCACAATCCATCAGTGACACCTAATAGTATGTAGTGACAACTCAGCAAAATAAAAAGTGATGAACCTCTAGATGCAGTTAACGTATGATACAATCTCTCTATCATGAGTTCCAACCAGATGGCAGGTCATGGATGAATCATCAAACCTCATCATCGATCATATGATAGACTCAATCAGCTTAAGTCCATTGTGTGATTTTTATGAAAACTATTTTTCATCAATCATACTGCTATGGCCATAGACTTAAGGACTCAGCTTCTTAAATCTCATAGGACTACTTCCTTCTACTAGGATCGATAGATCCCATCTAGATGCATATTCTATTCATACAGTGGACCAACTATCATCAATATCTACTACAAAGACTCATTGAGTCAATGTTTATGTATAGTCAAACTCCAACAATCACACTACGAGCAGCTGTAGTATCACAGATCAAAGGATCAGTCATACTACTGCAGCATCGAGAAAGTCACTAACGAATGAGCAGACATCCATGTGACTTCTCGTATTGATCACGCTCAGTGCTAGTTGTTCTCTAACAACTACTTACACTCTCACTTCAATGTCAAAATATCACAGATTCAAGACTCATCTGTCCGAAGAAAGCGATCCGTGCACTGATCTATCCGGATCAATCACCATCTCCATGATGATCCTATGATCAAGAGAAATTTAAGAATTAACCATCAATGACACATGTCTCAAATTCTCAACTCTTTGAGAATATGTATCATCATCTTGTTAATCTTTTGGATGATTCATGGACACATAAAATATGAATGATAAATAAATATCCAATAAGTACAAAAATATATCCTAGTAATATGATATGCATCAGTCAAGATTGGCTTCTAGGACATACATCCAACAATCTTTCACTTGCACTAAAGTCAATCTGCCATATGCCAAGCCCCATCTTCGCAAGACAGGCTTTAGTCTTAGGCTAGCTAAGTGACTTGCCAGTGGGTCATCTACATCTCATATAGAGTTTGCTCTCTGCACCTCAGTGTATTTCTATTTGAGAGAGTCGCATGTTTTGTTGCTCTATATGCTTGGATATCTGGTGAGACCTAGGCTCCTTAATAAGGGTTATGGTGCCTTGTCTTTGCAGTATAGTGTCATGATATCTGATAGCATGACATCCAGTTCTGCAACTATCATAAGAAGCAGAATGCATCCTACATATCTACAGTGTACTCAGCTTTCATCGATCAATTGTTTGGAACTCTTCCAAGATATCAACATGATTACACCTATGATGTAGACATTCTACCATTAACGATAGATATAAAATCTAAATTGGTGTATCCTCCCACTCCTAGCTTTGATCTTTTTTCAAATTAAGAATAAATCCTTAGTTCTTCTCAAGTACTTAAAGATATTTTCACAGTAATCCAGCACTCTCAGTCTGGATACAATTGATATCTATCCATGATATTCATAGTATTAACTATATTTGTTCAAGTACATTACATGGCATACATCTATGCCCAAGAGGATAGCAGATTCTTCTCCAAGATTTCTATGCGGAACCTTTTCAGCATCTACTCTTTGTACTTTATCTGTGAAAATACAAGCATCCAATTGTATCTATTTTTATAGATCTTTATATTCTCAGAATATAGGATGCTTGCTATATATTTTTTATAGAGAATTTTATATATAACTATATTTTAATCGATGTCAGTATTGGACACTCCCATTGACCCTTTTGAAAATACATAATTTCTTATTTTTTATCAAACAATTTGATCATATCATCTGTTGGGTATAAAATACCCTCCAGCTGAAGTTCGTACCAGGAGTGACCCTCCCGGGACTCTGCCGACATCCAACCTTGGGCGGCATATCTCCGAACCTCTCCGACGGTCGAGCTTCCGCAACATTCTCAAGTTCTGCCGATGGACGAACTCCTGCCACATCTTTCGGGCTTCTCCGACGATAAGCTTCTTCGGTTGTCCATCAGGCTGCTCCTAGTGCTCTCTAGATCCTACCTTCGGTCGATCTCCTACAAGGGTCAACCATCCGCCAGACCCCTTTCGGATCTTTTCCGACAGGATTCGATTGACTCCAATCTGAATTTCTTCCAGAGCTACATCAGTTCGTCAGTGACCGAACTTTCCCAACAGCAGATCTCCACGACGGATGAGCTCCATCCAAGTTTCTATGGTGGTCGACTGCCTTCTGGGTTTCATCCGGGCTCCTATGGGAGCCGAACTTCTTCCTCGAACTCCTACTCCAGGTAGACTTCGTCCGAGCTCCTACGGGAGCCAGACTTCAGCCTTGAGCTCCCATTGCAGGTAGACCTCATCCGAATTCTTACAAGGGCCAAACTCCGAGCTTCTGCTACAAGCGGTCTACTTCAAATTTCTACTACGAGCGGTCCGCATTGGATTTCTACTGTAAGCCTCAACCCGAGCTTCCATTGTGAACGAATTCCTTCCAGACTTCTATTGCAGGCAGGCTTCGGCCGAGCTTCCTCAACAAATGATCCCTATTCGGACTTCTACGGCCAAGCTTCCTCAACAAATGATCCCCATCCGGACTTCTACGGGAACCAGACTCCAACCGAACTTCTGTAGCAGACAGATTCCGGATTAATTCCCACGACACGGGATCTAGTGGCTGAACCTTTCCAGCGGGTGAACCTCTCCTGACAGATTCTGCGTGGAACTGAACTTCGTCCACAGAAAATCCCTGACCGAGCTTCTACAGCAGATGACCTTCGCATGCAGTACTAGCACCCAAGGCACCCAACGGTAGGAAGCTCGCCAGCAATATCCGAGCTCCTCTCAGACGGAGAGCTACCCCTCTCTGTCAGACACCCCAATCGAGCTTCGACCGACAGGCCTGGACTCCCTGGCGGGCCACAGTAATGGCTGCGACTGTGCTCCACTTCCTATAACAGATCCCACGCGGCACCATCATGCTCTGGCAAGTCACGACAATGAACATCACTCCACTCTCCACAACAGGCTCCATGCGGCAGGCCACAGTGATGGCCACAACTCCACTCCACTACTCTCCATAACAAACTCCTCATGGCCCCGAACGGCCCACTATCAGGCAGTTACAGACGTCGCTGTCAATCTGTTACGTCCTCCACCTATAGAAAGGGGACCCCCAGATACATTATTCTCTAAGCTCTAATCTCTATCTTAAAACTCTGCTAAAATTTCTATTCGAGCACTCCATTCTTGTTGAGGTACAGAACTGACTTGAGCATCGGAGGGTCTTACCGGAGCACCCCCAACTCCGATTTAGACTTTCTTTGCAGGTCCCGATGGCGACCACAGCTCCCTCGACTCCAGCTTCTCCGACACCGGTAGATTTTTGCACCAACAGGATTGGTGCTAGAGGAAGGGCGCATGTCTTCGTAGTACCCTTGTTCTTAAAGGAGCGCTCAACGGGACTACCTCTGGTCATCTTCTCTGACATCTCCTCCTCCGGTTGCCTTCCTGATCTCCACCTGATGCCTCCCCGAAGGGCATCCACCAGGCGATCAACGGCCTCCGCAGCCAGATCTCAGCGAGCTCCGCAAGCCCCGGCCTCATCTCTGATTTCCCAGGCTCCTCCTCCTCCAGCGACGGCAGTTGGCATGGAGCAGTTTGACCTGCTAGTTCAACAGGTCAGAGGCCTCACCAAAGCAGTGCAGGCCATGCAGCAGCAGCCGCAGCAACTGCAGGCGTCGGTGCGGCTGGAAAAAGCATCGCCGGAGTTCCAGAATCTGATGACCGGATGGGCCACATGGGCCAGCCGCCCTATCTTTCTCAGAAAAGAAAAATAGAAGGCAGAGAGTCCTCCATCCGATCATGATTCAACCCCCGGAGAGTCCCTACCTTCGCTCCACCAGAAAACCCTAGAGGCCCGCAATCGAGAGGACCTCCTGGATCAGAGATTCTAGGAGATGAACCGGTGGATCGAAGAGCTCCGCCGTACTCCCACTGCTTACGGTGAGGACATCTGCACTGACCCTCCTTTCTCTCAAATGATCATGCAGGAACCAATCCCATCGAACTTTAAGCTTCCCCAATTCGAGAGCTACGACGGGACCTCGAACCCGATCGACCACCTGGAGGCCTTCCGGACCATAATGCTGCTCCATGGTGCGCCAGACGCCATCTTGTGTCGAGCTTTCCCGTCTACCTTGAAGGGAGCAGCAAGGAATTGATACTCGACATTGAAGCCAGGTACAATCTTCTCCTTTGACCAAATGAGTCACTAGTTCGTGGCTTATTTCGTCAGCAGTCGGCATCCCCGGCGAGGTTTGGAGTCCCTCATCAACATCAAGCAAAAGAAGGGAGAATCCATCCGAGCTTACGTCAACCGCTTCAACGCCGCCACCCTGGAGGTCCGGAACCTGGACCAATCGGTTGCAATGGCCGCCTTAAAGAGCGACCTTCAAAGAATGACCTCCTCTTCTCCCTGGAAAAGAAGTATCCTAAAGACTTTGCCGATCTGCTGGCTCAGATCAAAGGATATGCCCGAGCGGAGGAAGCCTTCAAGCTGAAGGATGAGGAAGCTACGAAGGAGTGGCAGGCGGGCGACTCCGGCAAGCCCGTAGTTAAAAGAGGCCCGAGTGAAGCTCGGCTATATTCTCGAACTCCTCCTGAGCATAAGCACGCCCAGACTCCTCCCCGAGCACGCAGGTAGAGAAGCTCGGACCGCAGGGTTTGGTGGGGCTCTCTCTCAGGAAGATTCCGCAGCTATGCCCCCCTCAACGCGTCGAAAACTCAAGTGCTGATGGAGGTCAGAGAGCAGCTTCCAAGGCCAGAAAGGATGCGCACACACCCCGGGAAGCGCAATCCTAACAAGTTCTGCCTCTACCATCGTGACCACGGCCATGACACAGAGGAATGCATTCAACTCTGAGATGAGATCGAGGAGCTCATCAGATGAGGTCGGCTTGATATGTTCATTCGATGCCGGCCTGAGGGTAGAGAGGATCGACCAAGGGCTCTGCCACAACCTGAGCCACCGAGGAGGGAAGAGCAGCCCGAAGATCGGCCTCCAATTGGGATCATCAACTCCATCTATGGAGGACCTCGACGGGGAGCAGACCTTCTACGGCCATGGAATTTGAAAAATCTGTAAATGTATTACAAATGACTTTGCTTTAAATCAAGATTCCTTTCAGATTTGCATATCTTTTCCTTTTGGCATGGACTCGTAACGACAGGGGATAACCCCTTCAGACAACGAAAACAAAGCCATGTTAGAAACAGGAGGAGAACCTTATCCTAACATGGGCAAAGTTGAAAGTCCAGTTATTTTAAGATCGGACGGAGGGCGAGGCCCATATAACGGCCCATATGTGCCCCCACGGCCCTGTTAGGGACAGGACGAGAATCTCGCCCTAACATAAGCAAAGTCAAAGGCCTGATTCTCCTTAGATCGGATGGGGGGAGAGTCCCTGCAATGCCCATATGTGCCCCCACAGCCCTGTTAGGGACAGGAGGAGAACCTCACCCTAACATGAGCAAAGTTGAAGGCCCGGTTCTCCTTAGACCGGATGGGGGGAGAGACCCTGCAACGCCCATATATGCCCCCACAGCCCTATTAGGGATAGGAGGAGAATCTCATCCTAACATGAGCAAAGTCGAAGGCTCGATTCTCCTTAGATCGGATGGGGGGAGAGGCCCTGCAACGCCCATATGTGCCCCCACAGCCCTATTAGGGATAGGAGGAGAACCTCGCCCTAACATGAGCAAAGTCGAAGGCCCGATTCTCCTTAGATCGGATGGAGGGAGAGGCCTTGCAACGCCTATACGTACCCCCACAGCCCTGTTAGGGACAGAAGGAGAACCTCGCCCTAACATGAGCAAAGTCGAAGGCCCGGTTACTTTTAGACCGGATGGGGGGAGAGGCCCTGCAATGCCCATATGTGCCCCCACAGCTCTGTTAGGAACAGGAGGAGAACCTCATCCTAACCTGAGCTGAAATCGACTACATCAGGAATAAAAGGAGAACCTCATCCTGACGCCGACTAAGATCCGATCATTCAAGATCTGATAAGAAAAAAGAGAACCTTCTCGATGGCCCCTCTACGCTCTCGCGACCCCGTAAAAAGTTAGGGAGAATCCTTACTTAAAAAGAGGAGGGAGATGTGAAGGAAAAGCGACAGACTACACCAGTGAAAAATGAAAGCCAAACTATACCAAAGACACAAAGGACCTCATCTCCATGAAGAAGGAGAAAGAGAAAGAGAGATCTACGGTCATGAACGAAAAAGCAAATCAACACGACAATGGCTAGGAACCTTCAAACGATGTCGACGTCGAACAAATCAAAAGACACAAAAAATTTGGTAACGACGATCTAATACAAAAATGAACAAGGAACCTTTGGACAACATCGACATCGAACGAGACAAAAAATGAAAGAAGTCCGATGGACGATAATTCAACACAACACGCGGACAAGGTAACAAAAAATCTCCTTTTCATTTTGTTAGCAAGGTATATGTTACAGAGCCCCGAAGGCCCAAAAAAAAAAAAAAAAGAAAAATGACAAGAACAGAAAAAGAAGACACATAGAAGGATGGAAGGCAAAAAGAGCCCTAAGGGGGCCCGGCTTCTTCCGACTTCGAACTTTCGACTTCGACCCTCATCAGGGAGTGCCTCAAGCTTTTGACTTCTTCTTCTAATTCTTTCTCCCTCATTAGCATCTCCATATACCTCTGAGACTTCGACCCTCATCAGGGAGTGCCTTAAGCTTTCGACTTCTTCTTCTAATTCTTTCTCCCTCATTAGCATCTCCATATACCTCTGATGAAACCGTTGGCTTTCATTCTTCGCCTCTCGGAGCATCTTTCTCAGGACCTCAGATTCTACCTCTGCATCCTTGACCGCCTGCTGCTCGTATACCAGTTGGATCTTCAACTGCTGCAGCTCGGCTTTCCTTTCCCCAAGGGTGATGGATAGCTCTTCTATGGTTCCTCTCAGGGATTAGAGTTAGTCGGGGTCCCGAACAGGGACGAACTGGGCTCCTTCAGATAACTGCCTTTGAAGGCGGGCAATCTCGTCGGTCGCCATCCTGAGCTTCTTCCTGTAGTCGTCCACCTGCTCGCACCAGCCGGCCTGGTATGCATTGTAGTTTGCCTCGACGTCCTGGAGCTGTTGCTGAAGGTCGGAGAACTTCCTCGACCATTCTCGATCGTGGTCGGCCCAGGTCGAAAGCCAGGACGAGCTTCCTTCCAGCTAGCCGATCTTCTTCCGTGCAGCCGACAGCTCCGCTCCAAGAGAGCTGATCTTGGAAGCTTGAGCTCAAGATCGGTCGCTGGCGCACTTCTTATGTTCCTCGAGCTCCTTCTCGAAGTTCACCTTCCTCCGGCTGTAATCCATGATCCCTTTCACATGGAGGTTTCGGAAGTAGGTGGCCTCCGTAGTGGCCTCTGAGTGGCTCTCCCTCAGCCTACGAAGCTCGTCCTCCATCTCCCTCAACTTTTTTGTTAAATGACAGACTTTCTTCCTCAGATGTCGGATCGTGGACCTCAGCGAAACTCCCTGTGGCAAGGAAAGCACTTCGACAGGGCGCTACCATCAGGAGACAAAAGCGTCAAGGTGCGGCTCATTGTAGAAAGAAAAAAGAAAAGAGAAGAGAAGTTCCCCATAAGGAGGAGCCCAATTTTATTGATTGAATGTCTCTTATAGACAAAAAGGAAAAAGAAAAATCACAGTAAAAGAAAAATACAAAGTCAGAGGTCTCAGACCTCCGAAGCAGGAGTTAGGGAGCCCGATGTTCTTGGAAGGGGGGCTGCGGTGGCAGCGACAGTAGGAAAGGGCCTGGCTTCATCTTCAGATGCCTCATCCAAGAAGTGGAGGTCGAGCTCGAAAAATTTCTTGACCATCTTCTCTTGGCAGAGCTCGAATCCTTTGATGAATGCATCTTGGCCGAACTTGACATTCAGGTCCCTCATTTCAGTGGAGGCCTTGAACTCCTCCACCGCTTGGCCCCTGGCCTCTGAGATCAAGATCAAAATCTGCTCCGTCAAATTTGCGACCTCGGCCTCTGCCTTCTTCACCATCTCCTCCGAGGCTTGCTTTTCTTTCTTGAGTGCCTCTTGGAGGTTGGCTACCTCGGCAGCCTTTTCCTTGAGGCGGGCAGCCTCGGCCCGACGACCTTCCTCCGCTTGGATAGCATCTCTCCTCGCCTTGTTCATCACCTCGATGTTGGTGAGGAGCTGGTGCCCGATCTGCAAGGGCGGCCGGAAAGTCAGAATGAAAGCTGAGAAGTTAATTGAATGAAGGAGCGAGGGGAAGGAGGAAAGTGAATCTGCTTACCTCAAGAAAGGACCCTAGAGAGTCCCTAACCCACTGTTCGAGATCGACGCGAACGATCCTCTGGACGACTTCAGGCAGGACACACCCGTCGACCAGTCGCTTTATCAGGTCCCTATCATTAAAGAGATTCTCCACCGGCTCTTCCTCAGAGCCGTGGGATTCTTCGATGGTGGCTCGACGGCCGCTGACCCTGCGGGCCACCGTCTTCTTTCTCCTCCCCCTCTCAACCCCTGGCACCTCCTTGAAGCGGGCCCCCGAAGCGGGAACCTCGGTGGGAGAACTCCTCGAAAGGGCTCGGAGGACTGAAGGCTCGACATCCTAAGGGACGTCGGCAGTGAGGGCCGCCCAGACAACTCCTACGTTCGTGCCTGCAGCAAGGAAAAAGAAAGAAGGAAATCTCGAAAGATCGGGAGAGATTGTGAATAAACCCTCGGAAGCTGAACAAACAAAGCAAGAAGAGGAAGGAACAACGGCAATGACAAGAGAAGATTTGGGACCAACCTAGATTGGCCCGACGTAGGTGGGGAGCTGGCGGAGATGGCAAGGATTGATGCAAAGAATGCTTAGGGTCGAAAAGGGCACCGATGGGCGGTAGAACTCTCAGGTAGAAGAAAGGCACCATCTGGACTCTCAGGTGAAATGAAGTCCCTGGAGGGAAGGAGTGGGTTTAAATAAGCAACGGGGCCTGGCACAGTCATGGCGACGAATATCCCTAGGCCGACCAGTGCCCGCCACATGTCCTACTCACCGTGGCATATGGTTGACTGCTGGCGGGGCCATTATGGCGTGGCACTTGGGACTGTGCTCCGATGGGAATTCTGAAAAGTCTCTTTGGATCGCCCCAATTAGAAAAAGACTCCAGCATGCACGCATTAAATGCCAGGATATCTGAGGGCGGTTGCATGCAGAATTCAAGGGGACAACTTCGGCTGTGAACATTTCTCTATACTTCCTTCATTCAAAACTCGAACTCGAAAGTAGGGGGACTGGTGTTGGGTATAAAATACCCCCAGTCGAAGTTCGTACTAGGAGTGACCCTCCCAGGACTCTGCCGACGTCCAACCTTGGGCGGCATATCTCCGAACCTCTCTGACGGTCGAGCTTCCACAACATTCTCAAGTTCTGCCGACGGACGAACTCCTACCGCATCTTCTGGGCTTCTCCGACGATAAGCTTCTTCGGTTGTCCATCAGGCTGCTCCTACTACTCTCTGGATCCTACCTTCGGCCGATCTTCTACAAGGGTCAACCGTCCGTCGGACCCCTTCCAAATCTTTTTCGACAGGATTCGATTGACTCCAATCCGAATTTCTTCCAGAGCTACATCAGTTCCTCAGTGGCCGAACTTTCCCAACAGCAGATCTCCACAACGGACGGGCTCCATCCAAGTTTCTACGGTGGTCGACCGCCTTCTGGGTTTCATCCGGCTCCTACGGGAGTCGGACTTCTTCCTTAAACTCCTACTACAGGTAGACTTCATCCGAGCTCCTACGGGAGCCAGACTTCAGCCCTGAGCTCCTATTGCAGGTAGACCTCATTCGAATTCTTACAAGGATCAGACTCTGAGCTTCTGCTACAAGCAGTCTACTTCAAATTTCTACTACGAGTGGTCCACATTGGATTTCTACTGTAAGCCTCCACCCGAGCTTCCCTTGTGAATGAATTCCTTCCGAACTTCTATTACAGACAGGCTTCGGTCGAGCTTCCTCAACAAATGATCTCTATCCGGACTTCTACGACCGAGCTTCCTCAACAAATGATCCCCATCCAAACTTCTACGGGAACCAGACTCCGATCGAACTTCTGTAGCAGACAGATTCTGGATGAATTTCCATGACGCACGGGCTCCAGCGGTCGAACCTTTCCAGCGGGTGAACCTCTCCTGACGGATTCTGTGTGGAACTGAACTTCATCCACAGAAAGCCCCTGACTGAGCTTCTACAGCAGATGACCTTCGCCTGCAGTACTAGCACCCAAGGCACCCAACGGTAGGAAGCTCGTCAGTAATATCTGAGCTCCTGTCAGACGGAGAGCTACCCCTCTCCGTCAGACACCCCAACCGAGCTTCGGTCGATAGGCCTGGACTCCCTGGCAGGCCACAGTAATGGCCGCGACTTTGCTCCACTTTCTATAATGGATCCCACGCGGCTCCATCATGCTCTAGCAAGTCACGACAACGGATATCACTCCACTCTCCACAACAGGCTCCACGCGCCAGGCCACGGCGATGGCCACGACTCCACTCCACTACTCTCCGTAACAAACTCCTCATGGCCCCGAACGGCCCACTACCAGGCAGTTACAGATGTCGTTGTCAATCTGTTACGCCCTCCACCTATAAAAAGGAGACTCCCAGATACATTATTCTCTAAGCTCTAATCTCTATCTCAAAACTCTGCTAAAATTTTTGTTCAAGCACTCCATTTTTGTTAAGGCAGAGAACTGACTTGAGCATCGGAGGGTCTTGCCGGAGCACCCCCAACTCTGGTTTAGACTTTCTTTGCAGGTCCCGACGGCGACCGCGACTCCCTCGACTCCAGCTTCTCCGATGCTGATTGATTTTTGCACCAACATCATCGAAATAAATGTTCTAACTCCAAGATTATTGTAAATTTTGTGATCTCCTATCACAAGAAATGAAATCCATAAGCTATTCTATATAGAAATCTTCAAAAGATATCCATTTAGAAAAGCTATTTTACATCCCTTTCTTGGAGTCGATGTCTAACATCGCCTCATTGTAGATTTTTAGATCATCTCTGTGTTTTCTATCTCCCATGAGAAATAATTTTTCTCTACATCTTTTGTTAAGCATACCTAAGTACCTTTCGAGAGGATAGAAGATCCTACTATATGTACGAGGTGGAAGAGGAATATATGTATACTAGCTCATCATGAATAGGTTCTTTAGGTCCTATGGCTCGTTGCTCTGCAAAGACACTGTCTTCGAGCTAGACTTTCCTCCCACTACTTCATCTTGGTTAAATATTTTTTTAAGTAGACAGCATGTTGGGTCACAATCATATTGTAATCTTTTTAGAAGAAAAGTAGTATCCTAAACTCTTTTAAGATGAGCTTTATAGACCTATCCTCTAATATATCTACCAGCTGTCCTTAACACAGGTTAGATATCTTTGGATCTCGAAATAATTCAGATTCAATTCTCACCATGCCATATCATATACAGTGTGATAGAAATAGATTTAGAGAGAACTCAATTTCATAGAAATAAAATATATTACTAAAGAAATAAAATAAATCAGTAAATTTCATCATAGATCGGACCATATCTCATATAGTCCCATGACTCTTTTTAATTATCTCATTGAGTTGAGATATACTAAGAGGGGTCTAACATGAAACTTATGCCATTTTATGAGATAATCAAAAAAAATTTTTCTTTGGTATTGCATTCTCGATTCGATTGAAATATCTTTAGAAATTTTTTGAATTGCTTCTCTACTTTACATCTGAATTCTTTGAACTTTTTAAAAATTTCAAATTTGTATCTCATATACTTACCCATACCATGACTGATCATCGATAAAGGCAACAAAGTAGAGGCAACTCTCTTTGTTAGCACATCAAATGGGATACACACATCAAATGTGTACTAGGATAATTATCTCAGTGGTCCTTTTCCTCTTGCCCCACAAGAGTAGCTTGATTATATTATCTCAAAGAAATGATGCACAAACTAGATATGACTTAATAGTCAATGAGCCCGAAAGTCCATATTTCTCTAGTTTGTTAATCATTTTTTCTTTTATAAGATTTAGCCTAAGGTTTCACATATACTTAAGGTTTATTTTAACTCTGGATCTCTCAGATCCAATGGTATTCACTTCTTGCTTAATTAAATTCATAGATACATCACCATGCAAATTATAGAAATCATCTCTAAAAATTAAATCCGAATGATAATGACAAAAGACAGATACCCAAGACCATAGAGCAACTCTTGTCCCATTGCCAATTTAAGGGTTACTTTCTCAGCCCTCTACCTTTCCATAGACTCTATAAAAAGCACTAGAGTCTAAAACTCAACTAGAAGAAGAAAAAATTGTAAGGATAGTATTGAGCAATTTCGACATGCCTACTCAAGACGTATCTTTATTTCTTTAGACTCTCCAGATATTTACTTTTGAACTTTTCAAGGTTCCTTTGTTAATAATAATTTGATCAATTCAGATAAAATGTCAAGATGGTCATTCATATGGTAGTTTATCATAAACTATCTATATAAACTAAACAAAGATCGCAGGATCAAATCCATAAGTAATTCCTTATTCATGGACATATCGAGCCTTTTAAGCTCCTTAATATCTTTGATCATTATCAAAGAATGATCATGACAGACTGCCCATCATGCATCTCATATACTATGTGACTCTGATCACCTCACAATACTTGTAGATGAATCAATGTCGTTGGCACTGAACATGTGCTCATGCATACGTTGGAGTTCATCTAACATGAACTTCAACATACAGCACCTATCTTTATTGCATTGTCCATTCACTCATCAAGTATAGCTCATTGACTTTGAGTTGGATAGATTGTTAACATCAGAATAATCTGATAGAGAATATTACTTAATTTTTTAAAATTAAGAACGATTCTTAAGTTTGTGAGCCAGACTATGTAATTAATTTTGATTAATTGGATGATATCTAAGATTTGGGCTAGAGGGTTGGAAGCTGACACAATAAACATCAGATAGTAAAGATTCTAATTAAATATTTATATTTATTTCATAATTTGCTCTAGAAACTTTTAGATGCAAAAAGACTCACTATTTTATCAGATCTCCCACACTCTCTGGGTGGAGAAATAAAAATCTTAATGCGATAATTGAGTTTCTAGTGGATGCTGTGGTCCCACCGATGTCGTGCACCTCACCTAATAGTTATTAATAAAACGAACACTGATGCATGGATAACTCTTTATCCAGATGCTTCTCTAAGTATGTTGTGACTATTTGGTCTCTAAGTCATGTGGGCTCACCTAACAGTTATTGTCCACACTCTTTAGTTAAGTCAGATCCACCATTCACAAGTAAGTGCAAAGCCATCATTGGGTCTCTCATCTAATAGTTATTGGGTCCAACCCCATCTTCACCCTGGAGTAACTTTTTGCTAATAGAGTGGTTGCATGTTTCTGATGCAACTGAACCACTGTGACCAGTCGAGAACAATCAACGCCAGTAGCACGCCCACACATCTACAACGGTGGAAGATCATTGGACTTAATATTAATGAAGAGATTTGGGTTTATGTCTCATCTAATCAGTCATCATATGATTAATTTAGTTAGCATGGGTTAAATCAAATCACCAAGCAACCATATTTGAGACTCAATCTTCCAAATTGGTCAGGTAAGTGGAGATTGGTGGGGGTCCCCCCCATTTTTTTCTTTAGACACTAATAAATTGGTTAGATCAGTAAAAAGAACTAATTAAATAACCATCTTTTAATTACTTTCCTTAGACATCAATTAGTTAATTGATTCAAATAAGTTAGTTTAAGTGAATCAGATTCGAGCCATAGAGCCGAATTAGGTCCTTAGATTAATCGATTCTACATATGGGTGTCAATCGATTTGATCAACAATAACTGTATGATCTTAAGCTCTATTGATCTAATCCTAATCAATACTTGACTCGATTTGATCAACTTGCTAAATCGATTTAGATCCATTATGATCAAATCAAAAATTCTAGATGTAATCTAATTATATGATCTAATTTGATCTACCCATGACCAATATTTCATGCACAAATACTAATTTCAGATCTTAAATCAAAATTTTTAGATCTAAATTCTTTGTATGAAAAGTAAGTTTTGATTACAAAATAATTTTCAGATCATACATACAAATATATATCATATATATGAATAAAGTTTAGGTCATAGAAACAAATTTCAGCCCTAAATATGCTTTCATATATCATATATATGAATCAAAATAGATCTTAAAATTTTTTTCAAATCTAAACAACAAAACATATATCACATATATATTAAAAAATTAGATTTAAAATTTTATTTTAATCAAAAATTTTAATATCATTCTAGGACAACCATACAGCATAACAAGTTATGCCAGAATAATCTTATGTCAGAATGACATCAAAAACTTTTAAATCAGAAATTTTTCTCTACTAATTTCAGATCTAAATCCTAATCTCATGTATATGATGTGGCTTTGATACCACTATTAAAATTTCATGGTTTCATATATGCAAAATATTTCAAAATGAGTATGCAGTAGAATTTAAAAAATTTTAGATTAAATCTAATTTAATCTAAGCATGCATAAGATCAAATCTTAAAACTATAAACAGGATCTACATATGTGAGATAGGATTCAGATACAAAAATTAAATAGAGAAAAATAAATAGACTTCATACCTTGGCATGGGTCAATCTTCACCATGAATTGATGATCATGGATGTCTTCCGAAGGTCCCTCGAAGCCGCACAAGCATCTGGATATCCATATGAGACTTCAATCTGATCAGAAGCTTATTAATCTCATCGGAGTGTTAGCACCCTTACAGAGATCGCATCTTGATAGTTGAAAATCTTCTTTTCTCTTAAGACACTCTTAGAGAAGAAGAAAAAAATAAGAGAATATTGATCTCTATGCTAGAGATCATGAGAAGAATCCTTTCTTCTCTTTTCTTTCTAAAATCCATGTACCAAATCTCTACATCAGAGATGTAAAAATTTTTGTCCAACTCTTGAGCAAGAGAAAAAAAAATTCATGTCCTAACTAGGATAAAAGAGAGAGAGAAGAGTCCCCAACAACCAACCTTAGGTTGTTGGTAAGAAAGAAGAGATGTGAAGACACATACCTCATGTCCTATGACCTTCATGTTGCACCTCTCCCTTGAATTTTTTCCCACACAAAACCTCTGATTTGTGGTGTCAAAACTATCCAATTAAGATTTAGTGCACCTATGAAGAAAAAAATTTCTAGTCCCAATAGGAACTCAAATTCTCTTAGTTAGATCCTAGACTAATTAGAAATTAAGTCAAATCCAAATCTTAATTCAACAAGAAATTATTCTCTCATGCAATTTGGTTATCTTATAACCCAATTAGACTTGATAAAATTAAACCCATATCAAGTCAAATTAAATCTAATTTAATTAGACTTGATGCAAGCCCCATAGCTTAATCAAATTGAGCCAATTAGTAATCAATTGCTAATTAATCCTCCTATAACTCACTAACTCTTTAGCAAGTTACTTAATTATAATTTTTGTATTGAATTAATTATCAATCAAATTGATAATCAAATCCTATCACGATTCATAATCATAATTCAACCATCTGATCAGTCAAAATCTTCTTTGTGTGTGACCCCATAGATTCTATTATGTCTGGTAGTGAGATATATTGTGATTGCTATCACAATATCATCAAAACTCCTTTCAATGGGTTGAAATCATTCCAACTCTGCCCATCAAAGATCATCGATCGTCGAGATGATGCTCGTAGGTCTCACAATCCATCAGTGACACCTAACAGTATGTAGTGATAATCCAGCAGAATAAAAGGTGATGAACCTTTAGCTGCAGTTAACGTATGATACAGTCTCTCTATCGTGAGTCCTGACTAGATGGCAGGTCAGGGATGAATCGTCAAACCTCATCATCGGTCATATGATAAATTTAGTTAGCTTGAATCTATTGTATGATTCTCATAGAAACTCTTTTTCATCAATCACACTGCTATAACCATAGACTTAAAAACTCAACTTCTTAAATCTCATAAGACTATTCCCTTCTGCTAGGATCGATAGATCCCATCCAGGTGCATACCCTATTTCTACAGTGGACAACTATCATCAATATTTACTATAAAGACTCATTGAGTCAATATTTATATGTAGTTAAACTCCAACAACCACACAATGAGCAGCTGTGACACCGCAGGTCAAAGAATCATTCATACTACTGCAGCATCGAGAAAATCATTAATGAGTGAGCAGACATCCATGTGACTTTTTGTTGGGAATAGTATCCCAAAGCCAATCGTCAGCCTGTTGACAGTTGTGCTCATTTTTGTATTTGTACATGAATTATGAATTAATAAAAATTATTTTGGCACTTTTCATCACAAAATATTTTTATCTTCTAATGAACTCCAATGTTGTGGTGAAGTCCTTAGGACTATTTAGACTCGACAAAGGAAGATTTATCGTTTAGTCCTTAAATCTATTTGCGACCAAATGATACGTTGTTACCAAGGACGACAACGTTTATCAAGCATAGGTCGTTGTGTGCCATATAAGTTGGTTGTCCTCTTAACCAATGAGTGTGGAGACACTGGTATGGCATACAGGTGAGATGTAAGGGTATATCTGCACTGAACGTGACCGACTCCGGAGCTATTTCTGCTGTCAAGATTTGCTCCGGTGGAATATGGGTATAAATATCCCACCGACCTGAGACCCCCACGGTGACTTGCAAGCAACTCACTGCACTTAGGCACTGGACTACCAGAATTTCTAATTCAGTGACGGAAGGCTGTTGGGTATAGTCAAGTACTTGACTTGTCGGTGCGTGTGTCAAGATGGGATTGACCACTCCAGTTTAGGAGCTGTGTACAGTCATGTTTCAATTTAACAAAACGTTGGCCAGGGTAGTCCTTGTGAGGAGTTACAGGACTGTTTAAGTTGAGCACGATTCGGATGATCTGATCAGGGTTGACAGTTTAACCCTGAGTCATCCTAAACACAGAGGTCAAAAGGATGAATTATACAGTAACCATATTTACGTAGGTTCTGAGTATTGCGATTGCGACCATTCGATCTATCCGATCATCGGGTACCATTGCTAGATGGTCACTTCGATTAGTACAGGAATTGGTTCCTGTGCTACCAGCTTAGGTTCGAACCTGCAGGGTCGCACACATTATAGCTTCTTATCTGATCTGATGGCTGATGTAGAATCCTATATGTTTGGGACTCAGTGATCGAGAATCAGGATTCTCTGATCACGAGTTCCACACATTATGGGTACCGGGGTCAAGAGTCCCACTGGTTGGGATTTTTCGATCAGATTTACATATCGATGAATCCTAAACACAGGGGTCAAAAGGATGAATTATACAGTAATCATATTCATGTAGGTTCTGAGTGTTACGATTGTGACTCTTTGATCTATCCGAACGTTGGGTACCATTGCTAGATGGTCACTTCGATTAGTACAGAAATTGGTTCTTGTGCTACCGGCTTAGTTTCGAACCTGCGGGGTTACACACATTAGAGTTTCCTATCTGATCTGATGGCTGGTGTAGAATCCTACATATTTAGAACTCAGTGATCGAGAATCAAAATTCTCTGATCATGAGTTCCACACATTATAGGTACCGGGGTCAAGAGTCCCACTGGTTGGGACTTTTCGATCAGGGTTACATATCAATGAATTCTGATGCCCGATTGCCCATCAGATTTGCACAAAGTATTTATCAGAGGTTTTATTAGTGATTTGATGACTATTTAACTCAATTTGATTGAGTAATTATTTTTGGATCAAGTCCAATTGAATTGGATTCAGTTGGATTTGACCCGATTAGGTTAAGAGTTGACCTAATCGTCGAGATGGTTTGGTCCCTGATTTGATCAAGGGTTGGGCTTAGTCAATTCCTAATTTGATTAGGATTTTATTGAGTCTAATTAAGCTTAATTAAGTTAGATTTAAATTAGTCTAATTGGACCTAACTTATTTGGTTCAATTAGGTTGGTTTAAATAATTAAACCACCTTGACCCAATCTCCATGCGCCACCTCACTTCTATTGCACCCATTTGAATTCATGAGAAGAAACTTCTCATGAATTTTTTCCTCACGTCAAGCCCTCTCCATGCCCCACTTTAATGTGCCAAATGAATGGATAAGGATGATTGGTTGGCCATTCAAATTCAAAATAAAGTTTGAATTTGAATGGGCAATCAATCTTTGCAGCTTATCCCTTTTTTTACGCCCTATTTATTACATGAGAAAAGGTTTCTCATGAAATCACTTCATGCACAATTTAAGCCATGCCTCATGCCTTTAGTAGATAAGGGATGAGTTGGTGTCCATTTGAATTTAAAATTTAATTTGAATTCAAATGTGCAATTACTCATCTTTATCCTTTCTTTTGGATAAGACGTTTGATGTTGTTATAAAAGGAGGAGAAGAGTGGGGCGTGTAAGATGAAGATTTTTGGAGAAAAATTTTGGGGCGTGAGAAGTCTTGTGCATGAGAAGGAAGTCCATATCCTTCCAAGAGAAAAAGAAAGAAAAGAAAGAAAAGTGGGTGCAAGATTTCTGGTGAGCTCCCTAAAGTTTTAGCCTGAAGTTCGGGAAGTGAGAAAGTGAGCTACGAGTATCGTGAGCCTACAAAATCTTAGGAAGATCTTCAACATCCTCTCAAGTATATTTGTTGATGATCTAGAATATTCGAAGAATCGACAGACATCGATCGAAGGAGTTCGATCAGCATCGACCGTCAAAAGGGCTCTAACACGAGCTAGCACTCGTGAGGAGTCGATCAAATCAAAAGCTTCATGTGGATGATCCATAGAGGTCAGACACACTGTGTGGCTATATCGTGATGATCAGACTCTCCCGACGGTGATCAGATTGCGGCGATCTACTACCCGCACAAAGGTATTGTGTTCTGAACACATTACAGTAAAGTGTTTACTGTTCGAATTTGAATTTCAAATTTAAATACATGCATGCTATATATCATATTTAGATCCTAGTGTAGGGTAAATTCATATTAATTAATTAGATTAATTAATATTTTTCCACTGTAAAATCATAATTTTGAAAAGATTTTAAAATTACCACTTTACCCCTGCACTGAATTTCCCCACAAATGGTATCAGAGCCAGTTCTTAGATATGATATATATATTTGCATGTGTAGATTAAGTTGTAATCTAAAAGTTTAAATTTGAAATTTGAATTTTGAATTTTGAAAGTTGTTCGAAATTCAAAATTTAAAAATTTGAAATTCAAATTTTAAAATTTAAAATTTAAAATTTGAAATTCAAAATTCCAAATTCAAAAATTTAAAATTCAAAATTTAAAATTTGAAATTTGGTTGAAATTTCAAATATAAAATTCAAAATTTAAAATTTAAAATTTGAAATTCAAAATTTAAAATTCAAAAATTTAAAATTTGAAATTTATTTGAAATTTAAATTTTAAAATTTAAAATTTAAAATTTAAAATTTGAAATTTAAATTTTGAAATTGGTATATTTAGATATACTTGATCCAAGTAGCAAGTAATCGAATTGGGTTGGTTGCCATGACCGTCCGGTCATAGGAGAAAAGTAGGGTTTAAAGGCCCTCTCCTCCCATTCGATAGGGTCTCCTATGGCGGTAGGGGTGCCGCTGCAATTATATCCCATGTAGATGAAGCAGCGAAAAGAATTAATTGTAAAGGTTCAATTATGAAATTTATCATGAATGTGTTAGATTAGATCTAAAGGAATATTCATGATTTATTTTGATTGAGTTATATTCTGTTATGTAATTAGCAATAGGATTGCTATTTATGAAATATGCTGATCTATTTGTGAAATGAGTCAATATATTTGGTGAACAGAAAATAAAATCTTTCAAATTTAAAAATTATTTTTGAAATACCAAACCCTGACCCATTATTAGCCCAAATACTTAATTAAAAAAATTAAGTGTTATCTAGTAGGTCTAGAATTGTGAATTAAGACCTAAGATAATTGCATAAACTTGTGGGTCAATGGGTTAGATGGATTAGGTCCATAATTGGGTTAGACCTAAGGTTAGCTTAAAGAAATAGACTAAATTAGAGTAATTGGTCAAATCTAATCAAAAGTTGAATTAGATTAGGTCAAGGATACTCTAGACTCAACTCCAATAGTTGTAGTTGAATGGGTCCATATCTTTAACTAGACCAAGATGGACTTAATTCATGGCTACGCGGTGGAACCCTATTTACTAAGTTGATCAAATTAAAACTAATGAATCGGTTGGTGACTAAGGTAAGTTTGGCAGTTCGACCAGTGGTTTTTAAGTGGGTGCTACTCGCAGTGATTTGATCTCTGACGAGTTAATGACTTATCCTCACCACTGATCTCACTTACCTGGCCAACCTAGTGAATTAGATTTTGATTAGATCACTTGGTGATTAGGGCTCACCCATGTCATTAGGTAAATCAGTTTGACTGATTTAGGTGCTCCTAATGTTGAGAAATGTGTCCCGAAAAGCCAATCGTCAAGCTGTTAACGGTTGAGCAACCAAGTATTGTAATTGATTTATTAATAAATAAAATATATTTGATATTTTCATCATAAGCTTTCATCTTCTAATGAACTCCATTGTTATGATGAAGTCCTTAGGACTATTTAGATTCAATAAAGAGAGGATTTATCGATTAGTCCTTAAAATAGTTCACGACCAAATGATAGGCTGTTAATAAGGACGACAGCTTCTATCGAGCATAGGTCGCTGTAGGCCATATGGGTTGGTTATCCTCTTAACCAAAGAGTATGAAGATACTGGTATGGCATACAGGTGAGATATAAGGGTACATCATCATTAACGTGACCAACTCCAGAGCATTCTGCTGTCGAGAATATCTTTGATGGGATATAGGTATAAGTATCCCTTAGACCTGAGATCGTCTCAGTGACTTGCAAGCAACTCACTGTGCTTTGGTACTGGACTAACTGAATTTCTAATTCAGGGATGGAAGGCTTCTGGGCACAGTCAAGTACTTGTGAAGTCAGAGTGTGATCGAGATAGGATTGACCACTCCAAGAGTTGGAGAAGAATGAGTCACTGTATTTCAATTTAGCAAAATCTTGGTCAGGGTAATCCATCAGATGGATTTGATATTTTGAAATACAATGTGGACAATCTGATCAGAGTTGACAGTTGAACTCTGGGGTATCCTATGATCATTTTGATCAAGGGGATTAATTATATGAAAACTATTGAGAAATGTGTCCCAAAAAGCCAATCATCAAGCTGTTGACGGTTGAGCAACCAAGTATTGTAATTGATTTGTTAATAAATAAAATATATTTGGCATCTTCATCATAAGCTTTCACCTTCTAATGAACTCTGTTGTTATGATGAAGTCCTTAGGACTATTTAAGTTCGATAAAGAGAGGATTTATCGATTAGTCCTTAAAACTGTTCACGACCAAATGATAAGCTGTTAATAAGGACGACAGCTTCTATCGAGCATAGGTCGCTGTAGGCCATATGGGTTGGTTGTCCTCTTAACCAAGGAGTGTGGAGACACTGGTATGGCATACAGGTGAGATATAAAGGTACATCATCATTGAACATGACCAACTCCAGAGTATTCTGCTGTCGAGAATGTCTCTGATGGGATATAGGTATAAGTGTCCCTTAGACTTAAGATCGCCTCAGTGACTTGCAAGCAACTCACTGTGCTTTGGTACTGGACTAACTGAATTTTTAATTCAGGGACAGAAGACTTCTGGGCATAGTCAAGTACTTGCGAAGTCAGAGTGTGATCGAGATGGGATTGACCACTCCAAGAGTTGGAGAAGAATGAGTCGCTGTATTTCAATTTAGCAAAACCTTGGCCAGGGTAATTCATCAGATGGATTTGATATTTTGAAATACAATGTGGACAACCTGATCAAAGTTGACAGTTGAACTCTGGGGTGTCCTATGATCATTTTGGTCAAGGGGATGAATTATATGAAAACTATATCTGCATGGGTTCTAAGGATGTTGTTCTACACATTCGACCTATCCGATCGTCGGGTATCATTGCTAGATGGTCACTTCGATTGGTACAAAAATTTATTTCTATGCTATCGGCTTAGGTTCGGATCTATGAAGTCACACACATTAGAGTTTATGATCCGATCGAATGGTTGATCAACGATTAAGAATCGTTCTAGGGTTAAATGATCAATATGATTGACATTTAACCCAGTACAAGTGTTGCAGGAGGATCGATTAGCAATTCGATTGCTAATTGGCTTAATTTGATTAAGCCAATGGGCTGAGATTAAGTCTAATTAAATATAATTTAATTAGATTTGGTTTGGGCTTGATTGGATCAAGTTCAATTGATTTATTGGATAAGCCAAGTGCAAGAAAAAACTAGTCCTAGTTCAACTAGGACTTGGGTCAATCTAATTTCTAATTTGATTAGAAAATTAAATCAGATTTAAATCTAATTTAATCTGATTAAATTAGATTCTTAATTGGGTTAAGACCTATTTTAATTAGGTTGATCTAATTTTGGTTTGATTTGGTTTGGGAAACCAAATTAAAATAAGTCACAAGATAGAATCCTAGTAAGACTAGGATTCCACCTTGCGCCACATAAGCCTTCCCCACGCTCTCTCTCTTATTCAACACCAATCTCCACTTATTTTGTGTGACAAAAGCCCTCTCCCAGATCTCTCCCACGTTCACAAAAGGTTTCCTCTCTTCTTTCTTACATGGAAGGTGGTTTGGATCAAATCAAAAAAGGAATAAGTTTGGATTTCGAATTCTATGAGATAGAGTTTTAGAAATCCAAAACTCTTTCAATTTTGCACCGAATTTATCCAAATTTTTTTTGGAATTTTCATGGTTTTTAAGATACACATTATGCACCCTTTTCTGGTGATCCATGCATAAAAATATGGAGGAGGTTCTCAAGAGTTGGGCGCCCCTTAACTTGCCATGTTTGGATAAGCCTTGACTAGGTATTTGACCTAGACAAGGACTCTATCATATCTCTCTATATAAAATAATTTTCTTTGTGAAACTTTGAGAGAAGATATATATTTGAGATACCTTTGTGATATCCAAAAATCAAAGAGAAATACCTTTAGGTCGTGGAGATATAAAAGATGCAAATTAGGGTGTCTAGAGAGAAAAACGTGAAGAAGAAGAGGGTCTTCTTCTAGGGTTTTTTGTTTCATATCTTTCTTCCCTCCATCTTGAGTTTCCTGAGAGTGTCTCAGATCTGAAACTTCTCCTTTTAATTTCTATCTTTGGAAGTATCTAAATCAAGAAGAAGGAGGCACCTGATCAACCATCAAAGAAGGATCAGCGCAGTACTAGCATACTGTGCTGATTTCCTAAAGCAGGATTTCTGATCGAGATTCGTGGGCTCGTGTGGATGACTCCTAGAGGCCGGACGCATGTGCGGCTTACAACATCATCCTTAAGCCTGGATCAGTGAGGTTAGAGCATCTAACTTGCAAGGTAATAGATCTGATCTATTGTTTAATACATACATTAGATGTGGTATAGAAACATGTTGATATGATCAACATGTAGTTCACGCTATATTTATATATTTTAATTTTTTATTTAATGATATGTAATAATCATGTAATAGAATCTTAGATCTAGAGATTCTCTGGTTTTAGAAAATAAATTTTGATTTATTTTTATCTTCCGCTGTATGATCTTGAAAAAGTTTCAAGATCTAACCCTGAAACCCTAGATCTGGTTCCTACAATTGGTATCAGAGCCTAGGTTCTTTATTACATGATTATTTATACATGCTTAAATTATTTCTTAGATTATATCTAATTTATAATCTAATTATTAAATCTGAAATTAAAATTTTAGATCAATCACAAACTGCAAGGTTGTCTTGCTGTAAGGTTTACCCCTTACAGTACAAAGGTTGTCCTAGTTTGTGTAGATCTATCTTTAATCATAAATTTGTTAGATATAATCTAGATTAAATTTATGATTTATTAGATTTAAAAGGTGTTTAAATCTGAAATAAAATCTCTTTGTTACATAATTTTTGTGCAAAGAAATTGTTTAAAGTTGAAATTGTTTCAATTACATGAACCTGTTTAGATTAGATCTAAAGTAGTTTCATGTTTGTTTCACTTGTATCTTGATTATGAATCAAACATGTAATATGGTTGGTAGAATCATATTGTAAAATTATTTTACAAAGATGAAAATTATTTTTTGAAAAGCCGAACCCAACCCTCAGCCCAAAACTTAATTAAGAATTAAGAAGTTGTTTGATTAGGTTCTAGGATTGTGAATTGAAGAACCTAAGACACAAATCATAACACATTGGGTTAATGGGTTAGTGGAAATTAGGTCCATTAATTGGGTTAGACCTATAGTTAGATTAAAGATGGACTTAATTAGAGAATTGACTAAATCTAATCAATTGTTGTCTTAGATTAGGTCAAGGATTCTCTAGATCAATTACAATAGTTGTAGTTGGTCAAGTCCATGTCTTTAACGAGAACCAAATGGACTTGATTCTTGGCTAAGTGGTCTAGCATGAACTATTAGGTTGATCTAATCGAAACTAATTAAACCAGTTGGTGTCTAAGGTAAACCAGACCGGTGGATTTTAATTGGGAGCCCACTTATCTGGCCATTTTTGATGGTGTCTAAGGCAAGCTTTGGCAGACCCTCCCACTGATCGAACTTACCTGACCTCTTGGTGAAATTATGTTTTGATTAGATCACCTGACTATTCGAGCTGACCCATGTCAGCTAGGTAAATCAGTGTGACTGATTTAGGTGCTCCTAGACCAGCCCTTTTAATGGTCTCCCTTAAGCTGACTTGGTGAAGCCAGTGGGAGGATCATGATAAGCTGGTTCATCTGACCTCATCCTCTAAATTATTTAAATCTTCTAAAATTATTAGATCCTTAAAATGACAAAGTTTTGGAGATAACTGAGTCATAGCCTCCCATTAAGGTATTTGATAATGAGTCCATTAACTCAATAATCATTGCAGACCCAAAGGCCTGGTGCTTGTTGACTAATGAAATTATCACTCATCATATGATGACTTGGAAGTGTCTCTCTAATGGTGGTTAGGTGAGCCAACCAAAGTTGGGCTTAATCATTCGTTGGTTAGATACACCAAGTATGATCATGTTAATGGTTGGACCTAATCGGATCCTTACAGTGGAGGCCAAAGCCTACTGATTAGATTTTTGGGGCAAAATTAAAATTACTAGAAATTATTTAGAGAAACAATTGGTTATGAACCTACCCTTAGATGTACATGGGTTGGCCAACCAAAGTTGGGCTTGTGTGCAGTCTAAGTGGATTCTAGTACCCACTAAGGAATTAGGGTAATTTCTCGAATTGGAGGTAGAGGTTACCAATTCGAATAAAATAGTGGGAGAAACCTTTTGATTAAAGTCCAAATCTTTAGGTTTAATGAATCAATTACTAATTAGGTTATGGTTCTCCTTTGTGCAAATATGGCCACTTTCCTATCGCTCCGATCATTGTTGGACAATGATAAGTTGGTGGGACCCAACTTTGATAGCTGGTACCGAAAGTTGAAGATAGTCCTGGAGCATGAACGGATCCTATATGTGATAATGGATCCTGCACCTGAGGAGCCAGCTGTCAATGTATGTGGAACAGTCAGAGATACTTATCAAAAGTGGCTCAGTGACCGGACCACGGTGCGCTGTATCATGCTGGCTGCTATGAGCGACGAGTTCAGTCACAGATTCGAGATGGCTCAGCCAAAGGACAAGCTTCAAGTGTTAGAGGATGCCTTTGGCACACCCGATGATGTGGAGAGGCACAAGACTAGTTGTGCCATCTTCAACGCCAAAATACGGGATGGTGCCTCTGTCACTGATCATGTATTGTACATGATCGAGCTGATGGAATGATTGAGCAAGCTTGGCTTTCCCTTGCATGAGCAGCTTGGGAAAGATGCAATACTGAACTCGCTGCCCAAGTCTTATCTCCCATTCCTCACTCATTATAGAATGACAAAGCCTGAAGAAAACTACCACGGGTTGCTGGGGTTGCTTTAGAACTTTGAGAAGGATCACCAACTTCACAAGGAGTCGGTGAACTTAGTGGGAGGTTCATCTTCTGGTTCTCGATCCTTTGAGAAAGGAAAGAAGAACAAGAAGAAGAAAGTGAAGAAGGTGCAAGTTCAGGCTGGGACATCAGTGCAGAGCCAGACCAAAAAGATCAAGCCTGATAAGAGTCTATTCTACTGGCAAGCACCCTAGATCAGATAGTGTGTCAGATATCTACTTATGGCATTGGAAGCTAGGTCATATAAACAAGAACAGAATAAACAGGTTGACTCAAGAGGGAATCCTCGAAGTCAGTGATTGTGAATTACTTCCAACCTGTGAGTCCTGTCTTCTTGGTAAAATGACCAAGTCACCTTTTACTAGAAAAGGTGAGAGAGCTACTGAGCTCTTGGGCCTAGTACATACTGATGTTTGCAGGCCCATGAGCACCAGTGCTAGAGGTAGATATTTCTACTTCATAACTTTCATGGATGACCTATCCCAATATGGATATGTCTATCTGATGAAATACGAGTCGGATTCATTTAAAATGTTTAAACGATTCCGAAGTGAAGTAGAAAAATAAATTGGGAAGAGTATTAAAACTCTTCGATCTGATCGAGGAGGAGAATACCTTTCTAGTGAATTTCTCACATATCTAGGAGAGAATGGGATTCTCTCCCAATGGACTCCTCCAGGAACACCACAGCATAATGGTGTGTCTGAAAGGAGGAATCGGACTCTGTTAGACATGGTCCGATCCATGATGGGTTTTGCTAGCTTGCCGATATCCTTCTGGGGATATGCACTCGAATCGGCCTGTTATCTGTTAAATAAGGTTCCAAGTAAGTCTGTAATTAAGACTCCATATGAGATATGGACGGAACGTAAGCCAGCACTTTCACACCTTAGGGTCTGGGGGTGCCCGGCCTATGTCGAACGATTAGTCACAGACAAACTTGGACCTAGGTCTGACAAATGCTCATTCATAGGGTACCCCAAAGAGACAAAAAGATATTTTTTCTACCATGCTGATGAACAAAAGGTGTTCGTCAGCCTTAAGGCAATCTTTCTAGAAAAGGAGTTCCTTAGTGAAGGAACCGTTGCCTCTAAGGTTGAACTTGATGAAGTTCAACAGGTAGAAGGACCGACACCAATAGCTGAACCTGAGTCGGATATGATTAGATCAGATCCGGAGCCCAATATACCTGCACCATTAAGGCGATCCGATAGAGTACCGCGTTAGCCGGACAGATACTACGGTTTCTTGGTCCGGGACGGTGATCCCATCGAACTTGATGAGAATAATGAGGATCCGATCACCTATATGGATGCAATACAGAGATCTGATTCTGAGAAATGGCTTGAAGCCATGAAATCTGAAATGGAGTCCATGAAGGTCAACAATGTACGGACATTGGTTGACCCACCTGAAGGGGTTAAATCCATTGGGTGTAAATTGGTCTTCAAAAGGAAGAGGGGTGCAGACGGAAAGGTGGAGACCTATAAAGCCCATCTGGTTGCCAAGGGGTATCGTCAACGTTATGGTATTGACTATGACGAGATGTTTTCTCCTATGGCAATGCTCAAATCCATTCGAATAATGCTTGCAATAGCTGCCCATATGGATTATGAGATCTGGCAGATGGATGTAAAGACAGCTTTCCTGAATGGAGAGCTGACCGAAGAGGTGTATATGATACAACCTGAGGGGTTTACATCAACAGATGAGTCCAAGGTGTGCAAGCTTCTCAGAGTTGGAACATGCATTTTGATAAGGTGATCAAAACGTATGGCTTCATTAAGAATGGAGAAGAGCCCTGCATCTATAAATGGGCAAATGGTCCAGTTGTGGTATTCCTTGTCTTGTACGTGGATGACATTCTCTTAATCGGGAATGACATCCCCACACTACAGGGAATAAAAGTTTGGTTGTCATCACAGTTCTCCATGAAGGACTTGGGTGAAGCATCCTACATCCTAGGGATGAAGATCTATAGGGATAGATCTAAAAAGATGCTTTGGTTATCCCAGTCCTTGTACATAGACACTGTGCTGAAGAGGTTCAGCATGGAGAATTCTAAAAAGGACGATCTACCGATAGGCCAAAGAATTTCTCTCTCTAAGAAGGATTGTCCGACAACTCCTGAAGAGAGAGAGCGTATGAGTAGAGTCCCATATGCTTCAGTCGTGGGATCTATCATGTACGTCATGATATGTACAAGATCAGATGTGGCATACTCACTAGGAGTAGTGAGTAGATACCAATCTGATCCTGGAGAGAATCACTGAAAAGTGGTTAAAGCCATCCTTAAGTATTTGAGAAATACTAAGGACCAATGGTTGGTTTATGGCAAGTCAGATCTGAAACTTGTGGGGTTCACAGACTCCAGCTTCCAATCTGACCATGATGACAGCAGGAGCGTGTCGGGTTATATCTTTACTCTGAATGGTGGAGCCATCTGCTGGAAGAGTTTCAAGCAGCATACTGTGGCAGACTCTGTTTGTGAAGCGGAGTACATCGCAGCATCGGATGCCGCGAAGGAAGCTGTGTGGCTGAGAAAATTCATCAACGAGCTCGGAGTAGCACCCTCCCTCGATGGTCCGATACTGCTCTACTGCGACAGCACTGGTGTCATAGCTCAGGTGAAGGAACCCAAAGCACATCAGCGGACGAAGCACATCTTGCACCGCTTCCACCTGGTCCGAGAGATCGCGGATCGAGGTGATATCGACCTTCAAAAGATCTATGGAAAGGAGAACCTGGCCGACCCCTTCACTAAAGCCATGGCGATAAAGGAGTTCGACAACCACAAGTCGAAGATGGGTATTAGATACTGTGCCGAGTGGCTTTAGGACAAGTGGGAGTTGTTGGGAAATGTGTCCCAAAAAGCCAATCATCAAGCTGTTGACGGTTGAGCAACCAAGTATTGTAATTGATTTGTTAATAAATAAAATATATTTGGCATCTTCATCATAAGCTTTCATCTTCTAATGAACTCCGTTGTTATGATGAAGTCCTTAGGACTATTTAAGTTCGATAAAGAGAGGATTTATCGATTAGTCCTTAAAACTGTTCACGACCAAATGATAAGCTGTTAATAAGGACGACAGCTTCTATCGAGCATAGGTCGCTGTAGGCCATATGGGTTGGTTGTCCTCTTAACTAAAGAGTGTGGAGATACTGGTATGGCATACAGGTGAGATGTAAGGGTACATCATCATTGAACGTGACTAACTCCAGAGTATTCTGCTGTCGAGAATGTCTCTGATGGGATATAGGTATAAGTGTCCCTTAGACTTGAGATCGCCTCAGTGACTTGCAAGCAACTCACTGTGCTTTGGTACTGGACTAACTAAATTTTTAATTCAGAGATGGAAGGCTTCTAGGCACAGTCAAGTACTTGCGAAGTCAGAGTGTGATCGAGATGGGATTGACCACTCCAAGAGTTGGAGAAGAATGAGTCGCTGTATTTCAATTTAGCAAAACCTTTGCCAGGGTAATTCATCAGATGGATTTGATATTTTGAAATACAATGTGGACAACCTGATCAGAGTTGACAGTTGAACTCTGGGGTGTCCTACGATCATTTTGGTCAAGGAGATGAATTATATAAAAACTATTTCTGCATGGGTTCTAATGATGTTGTTCTACACATTCGACCTATCCGGTCGTCGGGTACCATTGCTAGATGGTCACTTCGATTGGTATAGAAATTTATTTCTGTGCTACCAGCTTAGGTTCGGACCTATGAGATCACACACATTAGAGTTCATGATCCGATCGGATGGTTGATCAACGATTAAGAATCGTTCTAGGGTTAAATGATCAATACGATTGACATTTAACCCAGTACAAGTGTTGCAGGAGGATCGATTAGCAATTTGATTGCTAATTGGCTTAATTTGATTAAGCCAATAGATTGAGATTAAGTCTAATTAAATATAATTTAATTATATTTAGTTTGGGCTTGATTGGATCAAGTCCAATTGGTTTATTGGATAAGCCAAGTGCAAGGAAAAACTAGTCCTAGTTCAACTAGGACTTGGGTCAATCTAATTTCTAATTTGATTAAAAAATTAAATCAGATTTAAATCTAATTTAATCTGATTAAATTAGGTTCTTAATTGGGTTAAGACCTATTTTAATTAGGTTGATCTAATTTCGATTTGATTTGATTTAAAAAACCAAATTAAAACAAGTCATAAGATAGAATCCTGGTAAGACTAGGATTCCACCTTGCGCCACATAAGCCTTCCCCATGCTCTCTCTCTTATTCAACGCCAATCTCCACTTATTTTGTGTGACAAAAGCCCTCTCCCAGGTCTCTCCCATGTTCACAAAAGGTTTCCTCTCTTCTTTCTTACATGGAAGGTGGTTTGGATCAAATCAAAAAAAAAAAAAGTTTGGATTTCGAATTCTATGAGATAGAGTTTTAGAAATCCAAAACTCTTTCAATTTTGCACCGAATTTATCCAAATTTTTTTTAGAATTTTCATGGATTTTAGGGTACATATTGTGAATCCTTTGCTGGTGATCCATGTATGAAAATATGGAGGAGGTGCTCAAGAGTTGGGCGCCCCTTAACTTGCCATGTTTGGATAAGCCTTGACTAGGTATTTGACCTAGACAAGGACTCTATCATATCTCTCTGTATAAAATGAGTTTCTTCATAAAATTTTGAAAAACGATAGAGATTTGATAGACCTTAGTGCCATCCAAAAATCAGAGAGAAAGACCTTTGGGTCGTGGAGATATAAAAGATGCAAGTTAGGGTGTCTAGAGAGAAAAACGTGAAGAAGAAGAGGGTCTTCTTCTAGGGTTTTTTGTTTCATATCTTTCCTCCCTCCATCTTGAGTTTTCTGAGAGTGTCTCAGATTTGAAACTCCTCCTTTTACTTTCTATCTTTGGAAGAGTCCAAATCAAGAAGAAGGAGGCACCTGATCAACCATCAAAGAAGGATCAGCGCAGTACTAGCATACTGTGCTGATTTCCTGAAGCAGGACTTCTGATTGAGATTCGTGGGCTCGTGTGGATGACTCCTAGAGGTCGGACGCATGTGCGGCTTGCAACATCATCCTTAAGCTCGGATCAGCGAGGTTAGAGCATCTAACTTGCAAGATAATAGATCTGATCTTTTGTTTAATACATACATTAGATGTGGTATAGAAACATGTTGATATGATCAACATGTAGTTCATGCTATATTTGTATATTTTAATTTTTGATTTAATGCTATGTAATAATCATGTAATACGATCTTAGATCTAGGGATTCTCTGATTTTAGAAAATAAATTTTGATTTATTTTTTTCTTCCGCTGTATGATCTTGAAAAAGTTTCAAGATCTAACCCTAAAACCCTAGATCTGGTTCCTACAAAAACTATATCCGCATAGGTTCTAAGGATGTTGTTCTACACATTCGATCTATCCGATCATCGGGTACCATTGCTAGATGGTCACTTCGATTGATACAGAAATTTATTTCTGTGCTACCGATTTAGGTTCGGACCTATGAGGTCACACATATTAGAGTTCATAATTCGATTAGATGGTTGATCAATGATTAAGAATCGTTCTAGGGTTAAATGATCAATACGATTGATATTTAACCCAGTGCAAGTGTTGCAGGTGGATCGATTAGTAATTCGATTGCTAATTGGCTTAATTTGATTAAGCCAATGGGCTGAGATTAAGTTTAATTAAATATGATTTAATTAGATTTGGTTTGGGCTTGATTGGATCAAGTCTAATTGGTTTATTGGAAAAGCCAAGTGCAAGGAAAAACTAGTCCTAGTTCAACTAGGACTTGGGTCAATCTAATTTCTAATTTGATTAGAAAATTAAATCAGATTTAAATCTAATTTAATCTGATTAAATTAGATTTTTAATTGAGTTAAGACCTATTTTAATTGGGTTAATCTAATTTTGATTTGATTTGGTTTGAGAAACCAAATTAAAACAAGTTATAAGATAGAATCCTAGTAAGACTAGAATTCCACCTTGCACTACATAAGCCTTCCCCACGCCCTCTCTCTCATTCAACACCAATCTTCTCTTATTTTGTGTGACAAAAGCCCTCTCCCAGGTTTCTCCCACGTTCACAAAAGGTCTCCTCTCTTCTTTCTTACATGGACGGTGGTTTGGATCAAATCAAAAAAGAATAAGTTTGGATTTTGAATTCTATGAGATAGAGTTTTAGAAATCCAAAACTCTTTCAATTTTGCATCGAATCTATCTAATTTTTTTTTAGAAGTTTTATGGATTTTAGGGTACATATTATGAACCCTTTGCTAGTGATCCATGCATGAAAATAAGGAGGAGGTGCTCAAGAGTTGGGCGCCCCTTAACTTGTCATGTTTGGATAAGCCTTGACTAGGTATTTGACCTAGACAAGGACTCTATCATATCTCTCTATATAAAATGAATTTCATCATGAAATTTTCAAAGAAGATAGAGACTTGAGATACCTTTGGGTCATCCAAAAATCAGAGAGAAAAACCTTTGGGTCATGGAGATATAAAAGACACAAGTTAGGGTGTCTAGAGAGAAAAACGAGAAGAAGAAGAGGGTCTTCTTCTAGGGTTGTTTGTTTTCATATCTTTCCTCCCTCCATCTTGAGTTTTCTGAGAGTGTCTTAGATCTGAAACTCCTCCTTCTACTTTTCATCTTTGGAAGAGTATAAATTAAGAAGAAGGAGGCACCTGATCAACCATCAAAGAAGGATCAGCGCAGTACTAGCATACTGTGCTGATTTCCTGAAGCAGGACTTCTGATCGAGATTCGTGGGCTCGTGTGGATGACTCCTAGAGGCTGGATGTGTGTGCAGCTTGCAACATCATCCTCAAGCCCAGATCAGTGAGGTTAGAATATCTAACTTGCAAGGTAATAGATCTGATCTATTGTTTAATACATACATTAGATGTAGTATAGAAACATGTTGATATGATCAATATGTAGTTCATGCTATATTTATATATTTTAATTTTTGATTTAATACTATATAATAATCATATAATAATATCATAGATCTAGAGATTCTCTAATTTTAAAAAATAATTTTGATTTATTTTAGTCTTCCGCTGTATGATCTTGAAAAAGTTTCAAGATCTAACCCTGAAACCCTAGATCTGATTCCTACAATTGGTATCAGAGCCATATTCTTTATTACATAATTATTTATACATACTTAAATTATTTCTTAGATTAGATCTAATTTATAATCTGATTATTAAATCTGAAATTAAAATTTTAGATCAATCACGAACTGCAAGGTTGTCCTGCTATAAGGTTTACCCCTTATAGTGCAAAGGTTGTCCTAGTTTGTGTAGATCTATCTTTAATCATAAATTTGTTAGATATGATCTAGATTAAATTTATGATTTATTAGATTTAAAAAGTATTTAAATCTAAAATAAAATCTCTTTGTTAATAATTTTTGTGCAAAGAAATTGTTTAAAGTTGAAATTATTTCAATTACATGAACCTGTTTAGATTAGATCTAAAGTAGTTTCATGTTTATTTCACTTGTATCTTGATTATGAATCAAACATGCAATATGGTTGGTAGAATCATATTATAAAATTATTTTATAAATATAAAAATTATTTTTTGAAAAGTCGAACCCAACCCTCAACCCAAAACTTAATTAAGAATTAAGAAGTTGTTTGATTAGGTTCTAGGATTGTGAATTGAAGAACCTAAGACACAAACCATAACACATTGGGTTAATGGGTTAGTGGGAATTAAGTCCATTAATTGGGTTAGACCTATAGTTAGATTAAAGATGGACTTAATTAGAGAATTGACTAAATCTAATCAATTGTTATCTTAGATTAGGTCAAGGATTCTCTAGATCAATTACAATAGTTGTAGTTGGTCAAGTCCATGTCTTTAACGAGAACCAAATAGACTTGATTCTTGGCTAAGCTATCTAGCACGAACTGTTAGGTTGATCTAATCGAAACTAATTAAACCAGTTGGTGTCTAAGATAAACCAGACTGGTGGTTTTTAATTGGGAGCCCGCTTATCTGGCCATTTCTGATGGTGTCTAAGGCAAGCTTTGGCAGACCCTCTCACTGATCGAACTTACCTAGCCTCTTGGTGAAATTATGTTTTGATCGGATCACTTGACTATTCGAGCTGACCCATGTCAGCTAGGTAAATCAGTGTGACTGATTTAGGTGCTCCTAGACCAGCTCTTTTAATGGTCTCCCTTAAGCTGACTTGGTGAAGCCAGTGGGAGGATCATGATAAGCTGGTTCATCTGACCTCATCCTCTAAATTATTTAAATCCTCTAAAATTATTAGGTCCTTAAAATGACAAAGTTATGGAGATAACTGAGTCATAGCCTCCCATTAAGGTGTTTGATAATGAGTCCATTAACTCAAAAATCATTGCAGACCCAAAGGCCTGGTGCTTGTTGACTAATGAAATTATCACTCATCATATGATGACTTGAAAGTGTCTCTCTAATGGTGGTTAGGTGAGCCAATCAAAGTTGGGCTTAATCATTCGTTGGTTAGATACACCAAGTATGATCATGTTAATGGTTGGACCTAACCGGATCCTTACAGTGGAGGCCAAAGCCTACTGATTAGGTTTCTGGGGCAAAATTAAAATTACTAAAAATTATTTAGAGAAATAATTGGTTATGAACCTATCCTTAGATGTACATAGATTGGCCAACCAAAGTTGGGCTTGTGTGCAGTCTAAGTGGATTCTAGTACCCACTAAGGAATTAGGATAATTCCTTGAATTGGAGGTAGAGGCTACCAATTCGAATAAAATAGTGGGAGAAACCTTTTGATTAAAGTCCAAATCTTTAGATTTAATGAATCAATTACTAATTAGGTTATGGTTCTCCTTTGTGCAAATATGGCCACTTCCCTATCGCTCCAATCATTGTTGGACAATGATAAGTTGGTGGGACCCAACTTCGGTAGCTGGTACTGAAAGTTGAAGATAGTCCTGGAGCATGAACGGATCCTATATGTGATAATGGATCCTGCACCTGAGGAGCCAGCTGCCAATGCATGTGGAACAGTCAGAGATACTTACCAGAAGTGGCTTAGTGATCGGACTACGGTGCGTTGTATCATGCTGGCTACCATGAGCGATGAGTTTAGTCACAGATTCGAGACGGCTCAACCAAAGGACATGCTTCAAGTGTTGGAGGATGCCTTTGGCACACCCGATGACGTAGAGAGACACAAGACTAGTTGTGCCATCTTCAATGCCAAAATACGGGATGGTGCCTCTGTCACTGATCATGTATTGTACATGATCGAGCTAATGGAACGATTGAGCAAGCTCGGCTTTCCCTTGCATGAGCAGCTTGGGAAAGATGCAATACTGAACTCACTGCCCAAGTCTTATCTCCCATTCCTCACTCATTATAGAATGACAAAGCCTGAAGAGAACTACCACGGGTTACTGGGGTTGCTTCAGAACTTTGAGAAGGATCACCAACTTCACAAGGAGTCGGTGAACTTAGTGGGAGGTTCGTCTTCTGGTTCTCGACCTTTTAAGGGAAGAAGAACAAGAAGAAGAAAGTGAAGAAGGTGCATGTTTAGGCTGGGACATCAGTGCAGGGCCAGACCAAAAAGATCAAGCCTGATAAGAGTCTATTCTACTGGCAAGTACCCTAGATTAGATAGTGTGTCAGATATCTACTTATGGCACTGTAGGCTAGGTTATATAAACAAAAACAGAATAAATAGGTTGACTCAAGAGGGAATCCTCGAAGTCAGTAATTGTGAATCACTTCCAACCTGTGAGTCTTGTCTTTTTGGTAAAATGACCAAGTCACCTTTTACTGAAAAAAGTGAGAGAGCTATTGAGCTCTTGGGCCTAGTATATACTAATGTATGCGGGCCCATGAGCACCAGTGCTAGAGGTGGATATTTCTACTTCATAACTTTCACGGATGACCTATCTCGATATGGATATGTTTATCTAATGAAACATAAGTCAGATTCATTTGAAATGTTCAAACGATTCTGAAGTGAAGTAGAAAAACAAACTGGGAAGAGTATTAAAACTCTTCAATCCGATCGAGGAGGAGAACACCTTTCTAGTGAATTTCTCACATATCTAGGAGAGAATGGGATTCTCTCCCAATGGACTCCTCCAGGAACACCACAGCATAATGGTGTGTCTGAAAAGAGGAATCGGACTCTGTTAGACATGGTCTGATCTATGATGGGTTTTGCTAGCTTGTCGATATCCTTCTGGGGATATGCACTCAAATCGGTCTGTTATCTGTTAAATAGAATTCCAAGTAAGTCTGTAATTAAGACTCCATATGAGATATGGACGGGTCGTAAGCCAGCACTTTCACACCTTAGGGTCTGGGGGTGCCCGGCCTATGTCAAACGATTAGTCACAAACAAACTTGGACCTAGGTCTGACAAATGCTCATTCATAGGGTACCCCAAAGAGACAAAAGGATATTTTTTCTACCATGCTGATGAACAAAAGGTGTTCGTCAGCCTTAAGGCAATCTTTTTAGAAAAGGAGTTCCTTGGTGAAGGAACCATTGCCTCTAAGGTTCAACTTGATGAAGTTCAACAGGTAGAAGGACCGACACCAATAGCTGAACCTGAGTCAGATATGATTAGATCAGATCTGGAGCCCAATGTACCTGCACCATTAAGGTGATCTGATAGAGTACCGCATCAGCCGGACAGATACTACGGTTTCTTGGTCCGGAATGGTGATCCCATCGAACTTGATGAGAATAATGAGGATCCGATCACCTATATGGATGCAATGCAGAGATCTGATTTCAAAAAATGGCTTGAAGTCATGAAATCCGAAATGGAGTCCATGAAGGTCAACGATGTATGGACATTGGTTGACCCACCTGAAGGGGTTAAACTCATTGGATGTAAATGGGTCTTCAAAAGGAAGAGGGGCGCAGACGGAAAGGTGGAGACCTATAAAGCCCGTTTGGTCGCCAAGGGGTATCATCAACATTATGGTATTGACTATGACGAGACAGTTTTCCCCGTGGCAATGCTCAAATCCATTCGGATAATGCTTGCAATAGCTGCCCATCTGGATTATGAGATCTGGCAGATGGATGTAAAGACAGCTTTCTTGAATGGAGAGCTGACCGAAGAGGTGTATATGATACAACCTGAGGGGTTTACATCCACAGATGAGTCCAAGGTGTGCAAGCTTCAGAGATCCATTTATGGATTGAAGCAAGCTTCTCAGAGTTGGAACATGCATTTTGATAAGGTGATCAAAATGTATGGCTTCATTAAGAATGGAGAAGAGCCCTGCATCTATAAATGGGCAAATGGTCCAGTTGTGGTATTCCTTATCTTGTACGTGGATGACATTCTCTTAATCGGGAATGACATCCCCATACTACAGGGAATAAAAGTTTGGTTGTCATCACAATTCTCCATGAAGGACTTGGGTGAAGCATCCTACATCCTAGGGATGAAGATCTATAGGGATAGATCTAAAAGGATGCTTGGGTTATCCCAGTCCATGTACATAGACACTGTGCTGAAGAGGTTCAGCATGGAGAATTTCAAGAAGGGCTATCTACCGATAGGCCAAGGAATTTCTCTCTCTAAGAAGGATTGTCCGACAGCTCCTGAAGAGAGAGAGCGTATGAGTAGAGTCCCATATGCTTCAGCCATGGGATCTACATGTACGCCATGACATGTGCAAGACCAGATGTGGCATACTCACTAGGAGTAGTGAGTAGATACCAATCTGATCCTGGAGAAAATCACTGGAAAGTGGTTAAAGCCATCCTTAAGTATTTAAAAAATACTAAGGACCAATGGTTGGTTTATGGCGAGTCAGATCTGAAATTTGTGGGGTTCACAGACTCTAGCTTCCAATCTGACCATGATGACAGCAGGAGTGTGTCGGGTTATATCTTTACTCTGAATGGTAGAGCCATCTGCTGGAAGAGTTCTAAGCAACATACTGTGGCAGACTCTGTTTGTGAAGTGGAGTACATCGCAGCATCGGATGCCGCGAAGGAAGCTGTGTGGCTGAGGAAATTCATCAACGAGCTCGAAGTAGCACCCTCCCTCGATGGTCCAATCCTGCTCTACTGCGACATTACTGGTGCCATAGCTCAGGCGAAGGAACCCAAAGCACACCAGTGGACGAAGCACATTTTGCACCGCTTTCACCTAGTTCGGGAGATCGTAGATCGAGGTGACGTCAATCTTCAGAAGATCGATGGAAAGGAGAACCTGGCCGACCCCTTCACTAAAGCCCTGACGATAAAGGAGTTCGACAACCACAAGTCGAAGATGGGTATTAGATACTGTGCCAAGTGGCTTTAGGACAAGTGGGAGTTGTTGGAAAATGTGTCTCAAAAAGCCAATCGTCAAGCTGTTGACGGTTGAGCAATCAAGTATTGTAATTGATTTGTTAATAAATAAAATATATTTAGCATTTTCAGCATAAGCTTTCATCTTCTAATGAACTCCATTGTTATGATGAAGTCCTTAGGACTATTTAGATTCAATAAAGAGAGGATTTATCGATTAGTCCTTAAAACAGTTCACGACCAAATGATAGGCTGTTAATAAGGACGACAGCTTCTATCGAGCATAGGTCGCTGTAGGCCATATGGATTGGTTGTCCTCTTAACCAAGGAGTGTGGAGACACTGGTATGGCATACAGGTAAGATATAAGGGTACATCATCATTGAACGTGATCAATTCCAGAGCATTCTGCTGTCGAGAATGTCTCTAATGGGATATAGGTATAAGTGTCCCTTAGACCTGAGATCGTCTCAGTGACTTGCAAGCAACTCACTATGCTTTGGTACTGGACTAACTGAATTTCTAATTCAAGGATGGAAGGCTTCTAGGCATAGTCAAGTACTTGCGAAGTCAGAGTGCGATTGAGATGGGATTGACCACTCCAAGAGTTGGAGAAGAATGAGTCGCTGTATTTCAATTTAGCAAAACCTTGGCCAGGATAATCCATCAGATGGATTTAATATTTTGAAATATAATGTGGACAACCTGATCAGAGTTGACAGTTGAACTCTGGAGTGTCCTATGATCATTTTGGTCAAGGGAATAAATTATATGAAAACTATATCCGCATGGGTTCTAAGGATGTTGTTCTACATATTCGACCTATCCGATCGTCGGGTACCATTGCTAGATGGTCACTTCGATTGGTATAAAAATTTATTCCTGTGCTATCGATTTAGGTTTGGACCTATGAGGTCACACATATTAGAGTTCATGATCCGATCGGATGGTTGATCAACGATTAAGAATCGTTCTAGGGTTAAATGATCAATACGATTGACATTTAACCCAGTGCAAGTGTTGTAGGAGGATCGATTAGCAATTTGATTGCTAATTGGCTTAATTTGATTAAGCCAATGGGCTGAGATTAAGTCTAATTAAATATAATTTAATTAGATTTAGTTTGGGCTTGATTGGATCAAGTTCAATTGATTTATTGGATAAGCCAAGTGCAAAGAAAAACTAGTCCTAGTTCAACTAGGACTTGGGTCAATCTAATTTTTAATTTGATTAAAAAATTAAATCAAATTTAAATATAATATAATCTGATTAAATTAGGTTCTTAATTGGGTTAAGATCTATTTTAATTGGGTTGATCTAATTTTGGTTTGATTTGGTTTGAGAAACCAAATTAAAACAAGTCATAAGATAGAATCCTAGTAAGACTAGGATTCCACCTTGCACTACATAAGCCTTCCCCATGCCCTCTCTCTCATTCAACGCCAATCTCCTCTTATTTTGTATGACAAAAGCCCTCTCCCAAGTCTCTCCCACATTCACAAAAGGTCTCCTCTCTTCTTTCTTACATGGAAGGTGGTTTGGATCAAATCAAAAAGGAATAAGTTCGGATTTCAAATTCTATGAGATAGAGTTTTAGAAATCCAAAACTCTTTCAATTTTATATCGAATCTATCCAAATTTTTTTTGGAATTTTTATGGCTTTTAGGGTACATATTATGAACCCTTTGATAGTGATCCATACATAAAAATAAGGAGGAGGTGCTCAAGAGTTGGGCACCCCTTAACTTGCCATGTTTGGATAAGCCTTGACTAGGTATTTGACCTAGACAAGGACTCTATCATATCTCTCTATATAAAATGATTTTCTTTATGAAAATTTTATAAAAGATAGAGATTTGGGAGATCTTTGGGCCATCCAAAAATCAAAGAGAAAGACCTTTGGATCATGGAGATATAAAAGACACAAGTTAGGGTGTCTAGAGAGAAAAATGAGAAGAAGAAGAGGGTCTTCTTCTAGGGTTGTTTGTTTTCATATCTTTCCTCCCTCCATCTTGAGTTTTCTGAGAGTGTCTCAGATCTAAAACTCCTCCTTCTACTTTTCATCTTTAGAAAAGTTCAAATCAAGAAGAAGGAGGCACCTGATCAACCATTAAAGAAGGATCAGTATAGTACTAGCTTACTGTGCTGATTTTCTGAAGCAGGACTTCTGATCGAGATTCGTGGGCTCATGTGGATGACTGTTAGAGGCCGAACACGTGTACGGCTTACAACATCATCCTCAAGCCTGGATCAGCGAGGTTAGAACGTCTAACTTGCAAGGTAATAGATCTGATCTATTGTTTAATACATACATTAGATGAGTATAGAAACATGTTGATATGATCAACATGTAGTTCATGCTATATTTATATATTTTAATTTTTGATTTAATGCTATATAATAATCATGTAATAGGATCTTAGATCTAGAGATTCTCTAATTTTAAAAAATAATTTTAATTTATTTTAGTCTTCCGCTGTATGATCTTGAAAAAGTTTCAAGATCTAATCCTGAAACCCTAGATCTGGTTCCTACACCTAATGCCAGCTTTAATTAAATTCTTTTTTAACCTGACTTGGTGAAGTCAGTGGGAGGATTGAAATTGGTTGGATATTTTCTTCTCATCTATCCTTTAATAAAATTTTCAAAAATTATTAGGTCTCTAAAAATGATTAAGTTATATTGATAACTAAGTCATAGCCTTCCATTAAGTGAGTGATAATGAGTCTATTAGTTTAATAATCATTGGAGGCCCAAAGGGCTGGTGCTTATTGACTAATGGAATTATCATTCATAATATGATAATTTGGTTTGAGTCTTTCTGATGGTGGTCAGGTTGGCCGACCAAAGTCAGGCCTGATCATTTATTGGTCTGATTCACCAAATCAAATCATGTTAATGGTTGGACCTAACCAGATCTTTTTAGTGGAGGCCAAAGCCTACTGATTAGGTTCTGGAGCAAAATTAATTACTAGAAGTTGTTTAGAGAAACAACTGGTTATGAACCTACCCATAGATGCACATGGGTTGACCAACTAAAGTTGGGCTCGTGTGTAGTCTGTGTGGATTCTAGTACCCACTAAGGAATTAAAGTAATTCCTTGAATTGGAGGTTGAGGCTACCAGTTCGTAAAAATACTAGGAGAAACTTTAGACTAAAGTCCAAATCTTTAGTATTTATAATTTATATACTAATAGAGGTCTAGTTTTTCTTTATGCAGCTATGGCCACTACCCTGTCGCTCTGGTCATTATTAGATAATGACAAGCTCATGGGATCTAATTTTGATAGCTGATATCAAAAATTAAAAATCATCCTTGAGCATGAGCGGATCCTTTATATAGTAATGGATTCGGCACCTGAGGAGCCAGCCCCGAATGTTAAAGGGATGGTCCAAGACACTTATCAGAAGTGGCTCAACGACCGCACCACCGTTCGGTGTATTATGCTGGCGGCAATGAATGATGAGTTCAGCCATAGGTTCGAGAACACCCAGCCACAGGAGATGCTTCAAATGTTGAACGACTCCTTTGGCACGCCTGACGATGTTGAAAGGTACAAAACTAGTTGTGCCATTTTCAATGCTCGGATGAGGGATGGAGCCTCAGTCACTGATCATGTACTGTACATGATCGAAATGATTGAGTGCCTAAATAAACTGGGCTTTCCCTTGCTCGAGCAGCTCGATAAGGATGCGATCCTTAATTCATTGCCCAAGTCCTTCCTCTCCTTCCTTACTCATTTTCGGATGACAAAGCCTACAGTGAACTACCACGGCTTGTTGGGGTTGCTGCAGAACTTTGAGAAGGATCACCAGCTCCATAAGGAGTCAGTGAATGTTGTGGGAGGGTTTTCTTCTGGTCGTCGACCCTTTAAGAAAGAGAAGAAGAAGAACAAGAAGAAGAAGAATAAGAAGGTGCAGCTGCATGCTGGGACGTCTGCACAGGGTCAGACCAAGAAGCACAAGCCCGATCAGAGCCAGGCGGAATGCTTCTTTTGCAAGAAGCAGGGGCACTGAAAGAGGAACTGTCCTCTATACATTGCTTCCCTGGACCTGAACAGGCCGAAGAAGAAGCAAGGTACTTATATGATAACACCTTGCAACTTTTTCATTTGTGATACTACTGCCTGGGTATTGGATATCGAAAGCCCTTATCATATTTGCAATTCGATGCAGGGTCTGCAGGTCAGTAGGAGATTTGATGAAGGTGAGAGATTCTTGAATGTTGGAGATGGAAGCAAAGTTTCAGTTCTAGCATTAGAAATCATGAACCTTGTAATCAATTCTCAAAACATAATTCTGAGTGAATGTCACTATTGTCCAAGCTATTTATTAAATATTATTTCTGTAGGCCTTTTGACCATGAACAGTTATCAATTTTTAATAAAAGAAAACATTTACAATATCATTTTGAATGGTGTTACAATGTTTGTTGGATAACTTAATAATAGAATTTACTTTCTATCACAACCTGTTAATGTGGTTCAAACTTCCGGTAAATGCCCTAGAATAGATAATGTGTCAGAAGTCAACCTTTGGCACTGTAGGCTAGGTCATATCAATAAGAACAGGTTAAACAGGTTGGCTCAAGAAAAAATTCTTGAAGTAGGTGATTGTGAATCACTTCCAACCTGTGAGTCATGTCTTCTTGGTAAAATGACCAAATCACCTTTTACTGAAAAAGGTGAGCGAGTCAGTAAACTCTTGGGTCTGGTACATTCTGATGTATGTGGACCCATGAGCTCAAGTGCAAGAGGTGGATATTTCTACTTCATAACCTTCACAAATGACCTATCGAGATATGGGTACGTCTATTTAATGAAGCATAAATCGGAGTCGTTTGAAATGTTCAAACTATTCTGAAATGAGGTAGAAAAACAAACTGAAAAGTGTATTAAAACTCTTCGATCTGATCGAGGAGGTGAATACATTTCCAATAATTTTCTGACATATCTTGGGGAGAATGGGATTCTCTCTCACTGGACTCCTCCTGGAACACCACAACATAATGGTGTATCTGAAAGGAGGAATCAGACCTTGTTGGATATGGTTCGATCCATGATGGGGTTTGCTAATCTGTCGATCTTCCTCTGGGGATATGCGCTCGAATTGGCTTGTTACCTTCTAAGTAGAGTTTCGAGTAAGTCTGTAACCAAAACACCATATAAGATATGGATAGGATGTAAGCCAGCACTCTCTCACCTTAGGGTTTGGAGGTGTCCGGCTTATGTTAAACGATTAATTACGGATAAGCTTGGACCTAGGTCTGACAAGTGTAATTTTATAGGGTACCCAAAAGAGATCAAAGGGTATTACTTCTACCTAGCTGATGAGCAAAAAGTATTTGTCAGCCTTAAGACAATCTTTTTGGAAAAGAAGTTCCTTGGTGAAGGGACTGTTGCCTCTAAGGTTGAATTTGACGAAGTTCGGTAGGTGAAAAAATCGACACAAGTTGCTGAACCTGAATCGGATTTGGTTAGATCAGATCTGGAGCCCATTGTTCAAGCACCCTTAAGGCGATCTGGTAAAGTACCATGTCAACCGGACAGATACTATGGTTTCTTAGTCCGGGACGGCGATCCTATCGAACTTGATGAAATCGATGAGGATCCGATCACCTACATGGATGCAATGCAGAGATCCGACTCTGAGAAATGGCTGGAGGCCATGAAATCCGAAATGGAGTCCATGAAGGTCAATGATGTGTGGACATTGGTTGACCCACCCGAAGGAGTAAAACCCATAGGGTGTAGTGGGTCTTCAAGAGGAAGAGAGGCGCAGACGGAAAGATGGAAACCTATAAAGCCCGTCTGGTTGTCAAGGGATATCGTCAATGTTATGGTATAGACTATGATGAGACATTTTCTCCTGTGGCAATGCTCAAATCCATTTGGATTATGCTTGCGATAGCTGCCCATCTGGACTATAAAATCTGGCAGATGGATGTGAAGACAGCTTTCCTAAATGGAGAGCTGGATGAAGAAGTGTATATGATACAACCTGAAGGATTCACATCCACAGATGAGTCTAAGGTGTGCAGGCTACAGAGGTCCATTTATGGACTTAAGCAGGCATCACGGAGTTGGAACATACGTTTTGATAAGACGATCAAGATGTATGGCTTCGTTAAGAACGGAGAAGAGCCATGCATTTATAAGTGGGCTAATGATCCAGTAGTAGTATTTCTTGTATTGTATGTGGATGACATTCTCTTAATCAGGAATGATGTCCCTGCATTACAGGGAATAAAGATTTGGCTATCGTCACAGTTCTCCATGAAGGATCTGGGAGAAGCTTCCTACATCCTAGAGATGAGGATCTATAGGGATAGATCTAAAAGGTTGCTTGGTTTATCTCAGTCCACGTACATTGATACTATGCTGAAGAGGTTCAGCATGGAGAATTCCAAAAAAGGCTATCTTCCGATAGGCCATGGAATTTCTCTCTCAAAGAGGGATTGTCCGATAACACCTCAAGAGAGAGAGCGTATGGGTAGGATTTCATATGCTTCGGCAGTGGGATCTATCATGTACGCCATGACATATACACGACCAGATGTGGCATACTCACTAGGGGTAGTGAGTAGATACCAATCTGATCCAGGAGAGAATCACTGGAAGGTTGTTAAAACCATCCTGAAGTATTTAAGAAATACTAAGGACCAGTGGCTTGTTTATGGTGAATCGAACTTGAGACTTATAGGGTTTACAGACTCTAGTTTTCAGTCTGATCACGATGACAGCAAAAGTGTGTCGGGATTTATTTTTATCCTTAATAGTGGGGCTATCTGCTGGAAAAGTTTCAAGCAGCACACAGTGGCTGATTCAGTTTGCGAGGCGGAGTATGTCGCCGCATCAGATGCTGCTAAAGAAGCGGTGTGGCTGAGAAAATTCATCACCGAGCTCGAAGTAGCACCCTCTCTTGTTGGTCCAGTTCTACACTACTGTGACAGCTCTAGAGCCATTGCTCAGGTGAAGGAACCAAAGGCACACCAGCGGACGAAGCATATTCTGCACCGCTACCATCTCATCCGAAAAATTATGGATCGAGGTGACGTCGATCTTCAGAAGATCGATGGGAAGGAGAACCTGGCTGACCCATTCACTAAAGTCATTGCAGTGAAGGAGTTCGACAACTACAAGTCGAAGATGGATATTAGATACTGCACCGATTGGCTTTAGGCCAAGTGGGAGATTGTTGGGAATAGTGTCCCAAAGTCAATCGTTAGCCTGTTGATGGTTGTACTCATTTTTATATTTGTACATAAATTATGAATTAATAAAAATTATTTTGGTATTTTTCATCACAAAATGTTTCATCTTCTAATGAACTCCTATGTTGTGGTGAAGTCCTTAGGACTATTTAGACTCGACAAAGGAGGATTTGTCGTTTAGTCCTTCAATCTGTTTGCGACCAAATGATACGTTGTTACCAAGGATGACAACGTTTATCAAGCATAGGTCATTGTGTGCCATATAGGTTGGTTATCCTCTAAACCAATGAGTGTGGAGACACTGGTATGGCATACAGGTGAGATGTAAGGGTACATCTGTACTGAACATGACCGACTCCGGAGCTACTTCTGTTGTCAAGATTTACTCCGATGGAATATGGGTATAAATGTCCCTCCGACCTGAGACCACCACGGTGAGTTGCAAGCAACTCACTGTACTTAGGCACTGGACTACCTGAATTTCTAATTCAGTGACGGAAGGCTGCTGGGTGTTGTCAAGTACTTGACTTGTCGGTGCGTGTGTCAAGATGGGATTGACCACTCCAGCTTAGGAGCTGTGTACAGTCATATTTCAATTTAGCAAAACCTTGGCCAGGGTAGTCCTTGTGAGGAGTCACAGGACTGTTTGAGTTGAGCACGATTTGGATGATCTGATCAGGGTTGACAGTTTAACCCTGAGTCGTCCTAAACACAGGGGTCAAAAGGATGAATTATATAGTAACCATATTCATGTAGGTTCAAAGTGTTGCGATTGTGACTCTTCGACCTATCCAGACGTCAGGTACCATTGCTAGATGGTCACTTCGATTAGTACAGAAATTGGTTTCTGTGCTACCGGCTTAGGTTCGAACCTGCGGGGTCACACACATTAGAGGTTCCTATCTGATCTGATGGCTGGTGTAGAATCCTACATGTTTGGGACTCCATGATCAAGAATCAGGATTCTCTGATCATGAGTTCCACACATTATGGGTACCGGGGTCAAGAGTCCCACTGGTTGGGACTTTTCGATCAGGGTTATATATCGATGAATTCTGATGCCCGATTGCCCATTGGATTTGCATAAAGTATTTATGAGAGATTTTATTAGTGATTTGATCACTAATTAACTCAATTTGATTGATTAATTATTTTTGGATCAAGTCCAATTGAATTGGATTCAGTTGGGTTTGACCCGATTAGGTTAAGAGTTGACCTAATCGTCGAGATAGTTTGATCCCTGATTTGATCAAGGGTTGGGCTTAGTCAATTCCTGATTTGATTAGAATTTTATTGAGTCTAATTAAGCCTAATTAAGTTGGATTTAAATTAGTCTAATTGGACCTAACTTATTTGGTTCAATTAGGTTGGTTTAAATAATTAAACCACCTTGACCCAATCTCCATGCGCCACCTCACTTCTATTGCACCCATTTGAATTCATGAGAAGGAACTTCTCATAAATTTTTTCCTCACGCCAAGCCTTCTCCACGCCCCACTTTAATGTGCCAAATGAATGGATAAGGATGATTGCTTGGCCATTCAAATTCAAAATAAAGTTTGAATTTGAATGGGCAATCAATCTTTGCATCTTATCTCTTTTTTTACGTCCTATTTATTACATGAGAAAAGGTTTCTCATGAAATCACTTCATGCACAATTTAAGCCACGCCTCACACCTTTAGTGGATAAGGGATGAGTTGGTGTCCATTTGAATTCAAAATTTGATTTGAATTCAAATGTGCAATTACTCATCTTTATCCGTTCTTTTGGATAAGACGTTTGACGTTGTTATAAAAGGAGGAGAAGAGTGGGGCGTGTAAGATGAAGATTTTTGGAGAAAAATTCTGGGGCGTGAGAAGTCTTGTGCGTGAGAAGGAAGTCCATATCCTTTCAAGAGAAAAAGAAAGAAAAGTGGGTGCAAGGTTTCTGGTGAGTTTCCTAGAGTTTTAGCCTGGGGTTCGGGAAGTGAGAAAGTGAGCTACGAGTGTCGTGAGCCAACAAAATCTTTGAAAGATCTTCAACATCCTCTCAAGCATGTCTATTGATGATCCAGAGTATCCAAAAAATTGACAGACATCGATCGAAGGAGTTCGATCAGTATCGATCGTCAAAAGGGCTCTAACACGAGCTAGCACTCGTGAGGAGTCGATCAGATCAGAAACTTCATGTGGACGATCTGCAGAGGTCAGACATGCTGTGTGACTACATCGCGATGATCAAACTCTTCCGACGATGATCAGATTGCGGTGATTTACTACCCGCATAAAGATATTATGTTCTGAATACATTACAGTAAAGTGTTTACTGTTCAAATTTGAATTTTAAATTTAAATACATGCATGCTATATATCATATTTAGATCTTAGTGTAGGATAAATTTATATTAATTAATTAGATTAATTAATATTTTTTCACTGTAAAATCATAATTTTGAAAAAGTTTTAAAATTACCATTTTATCCCTGCACTGAATTTCTCCACAAATGGTATCAGAGCCAGTTCTTAGATATGATATATATATTTGCATACGTAGATTAAGTTGTAATCTAAAAGTTTAAATTTGAAATTTAAAATTTAAAATTTAAATTTTAAATTTTGAAAGTTGTTCGAAATTCAAAATTCAAAAATTTGAAATTTAAATTTTAAAATTTAAAATTCAAAATTCAAAATTTAAAAATTTAAAATTTGAAATTTGAAATTTGAAATTTAAAATTTGAAATTTGATTGAAATTTCAAATTTGAAGTTCAAAATTTAAAATTTAAAATTTGAAATTCAAAATTTGAAATTTAAAAATTTGAAATTTAAAATTTGTTTGAAATTTAAAATTCAAAATTTAAAATTTAAAATTTAAAATTTGAAATTTAAATTTTGAAATTGGTATATTTAGATATACTTGATCCAAGTAGTAAGTAATCGAATTGGGTTGGTTGCTATGGCCGTCCGATCATAGGAGAAAAGTAGGGTTTAAAGGCCCTCTCCTTCCATTCGATGGGATCTCCTATGGTGGTAGGGGTGCCACTGTAATTATATCCCATATAGATGAAGTAGCAAAAAAAATTAATTGTAAAGGTTTAATTGTGAAATTTATCATGAATGTGTTAGATTAGATCTAAAAGAATATTCATGATTTATTTTGATTGAGTTATTTTCTGTTATGTAATTAGCAATAGGATTACTATTTATGAAATGTGCTGATCTATTTGTGAAATGAGTCAACATATTTGGTGAACAGAAAATAAAATCTTTCAAATTTAAAAATTATTTTTGAAATGCCAAATCCTGACCCATTAGCTCAAATACTTAATTAAAAGAATTAAGTGTTGTCTAGTAGGTCTAGAATTATGAATTAAGACCTAAGACAATTGCATAAACTTGTGGGTCAATGGGTTAGATGGATTAGGTCTATAATTAGGTTAGACCTAAGGTTAGCTTAAAGAAATGGACTAAATTAGAGTAATTGGTCAAATCTAATCAAAAATTGAATTAGATTAGGTCAAGGATACTCTAGACTCAACTCCAATAGTTGTAGTTGAATGGGTCCATGTCTTTAACTAGACCAAGATGGACTTAATTCATGGCTACACGGTAGAACCCTATTTACTAAGTTGATCAAATTAAAACTAATGAACCGGTTGGTGTCTAAGGTAAGTTTGGCAGTTTGACCAATGGTTTTTAAGCTGGAGCTACTCGCAATGATTTGATCTCTGATGAGTTAATGGCTTATCCTCACCACTGATCTCACTTACCTGGCCAACCTAGTGAATTAAGTTTTGATTAGATCACTTGGTGATTAGGGCTCACCCATGTCATTAGGTAAATTAGTTTGACTGATTTAGGTTCTCCTAATGCCAGCTTTAATTAAATCCTTTTTAATCTGACTTGATGAAGTCAGTGGGAGGATTGAAATTGGCTGGATATTTTTTTCTCATCTATCTTTTAATAAAATTCTCAAAAATTATTAGGTCCCTAAAAATGATTAAGTTATATTGATAACTAAGTCATAGCCTTCCATTAAGTGAGTGATAATGAGTCCATTAGTTTAATAATCATTGGAGGCCCAAAGGCCTGGTGCTTATTGACTAATGGAATTATCATTCATAATATAATAATTTGGTTTGAGTCTTTCTGATGGTGGTCAGGTTGGTCGGTCAAAGTCGGGCCTGGTCATTTATTGGTCTGATTCACCAAATCAAATCATATTAATGGTTGGACCTAACCAGATCTTTTCAGTGGAGGCCAAAGCCTACTGATTAGGTTCTAGGCCAAAATTAATTACTAGAAGTTGTTTATGTTAGGATTTGATGCCTCAAGATTCAGCCCACATTGAGCCCACAGCGAGGTTTGCGGTGAAAAATGGAGTCCAACGAGACCAAGATCACCTGAAACGGAGCTCGGATGGAGGAGATACGAGCTTTTGAAGTCGGCACGAGATTTGAGGCGGTGGAGGACCGTCGGTGACCGGCGGTGGGCGGCAGCAGCGCTGCCGCAGGCGGCGGCGCACGGGACACGCAACCCACATGGGTGGGCGGCCCAGTCGGGCACGCGGCCCAGGCGGGCGTGCGGCCTAGGCGGGCGTGCGGCCCAGGCGGGCATAAGGCCCAACCTGTCGCGCGGCCCAAGCGGGCGCGCGGCCCAGCCGGGCATGCGGCCCAGTTCACGCGCAGGTGCAGCCCAGGCCCGCGCACCCGGCCGGCCCAGGCCCAGGCGGCATGCTGGCCCATTTGCCCCGATCCACCGTGGACCGGGCGATCCACGGCTGGGCCTGTGGACCGCGTGGGCGTTTCCCACGCGTTTCTCACAGTTTACGATACTATTCCGTGGACCGGAGCGTGATCCGACGGCATGGGTGGCTCCCGGTCTTGATCCGACGGCCCACGAGGTTTTTTGGCTTTATTTAGGACTCCTAATCTTTCTCTAATTAGGTTTTAAACCCTGTTTAACCCTTTAAATAGGGTTGATCGATAATAGAGAGGGGTGTGGATCGGTTTTTCACGCCGTATGAAGCCCGTACGGAATCCAAGAGAAGAGAGAGGTGAGAGCACTAAAAGAGAAGGAGCAGGAGGCTCCTGGATAGCGGTCACCAGGCACTTCAGGGGTTTAGGGGGTCTTCCAAGAGAGAGAGAGCTTTTATGTGGGAAACTTTAGGTGAGAGAGAATTGGGTGTACAAGGGTTGAGGGTGAGGTCTCCTCTTGTAAAATTTCTTTTTCATAGTGAAGTTTGCATGCCCCGTGGAGGCGAGCCCTTTTGTGGCTGATCCACGTATTTTGATTGTTTTCTTTTATTTTGTTTCTTCTTTCTTTCTGCTGCATCGCATGGTACTGAAAAGATCTTGGGAGATGGTGTCCTGGCCAGACATCCACCCAACAAGTGGTATCAGAGCAAGGCAGTACAAGGACGCAGATTACAGTGGTGGTGAGCAAGATTGAAGATGGAGAAGACAGGAACAATCAAGATGGAGATCAACAAGTTCGACGGTAAGAGCAATTTCTCTTTGTGGCAGGCAAGGGTGAAGGACATGCTCATCCAACAGGGGTTGATCGATGCTCTCTTGTGCGATGAGAAATCGACCACCATGGAGGTGCAGGATTGGAAATGGCTACAGATGTAGGCGGTGAGTACCATCCGCATGTACCTGGCGGATGAGGTGGTGATCCATGTGCTGAGCGAGACTTTCCCGACGGTGCTGTGGTCGAAGCTCGAGGAGTTGTACATAGCGAAGTCTCTCACCAACACTCTTTTCCTCTGGAGGCAGTTTTACCAACTGCGGATGACTGAGGGACAGAGTGTGCAGGAGCATCTGAGCCACTTTCAGAAGATCCTCACCGATTTTCTCAGCATTGGTGAGAATGTTGAGGAGAAGACCAGGGCACTGGTTTTGCTGGCATCGCTTCCCCCTTCGTACGAGTCCTTGATGACTGCTCTTCTAGTGGGGAAGAGCACTATCAAGATGGACGAGGTCACTGCGGCGATACTTCAGAATGAGATTCTCAGGAGGGAGAACCCAGCTTCGAGCTCAGGTGGCGGTAGCTCAGCTTTGGTGGCTTCTGGAAGAGCAGGAGGTGGTAGACGGAGCGACAGGAGATCGCAACGAGGGTGGTCTAAGTCCAGGAGGGACTTGAGCAAAACCAGGTGTTATCGGTGTGAGGAGTTGGGGCATCTAGCCAGAGATTGCCCTCAACTTAAAAATCGGATGGTGGCTGCTATAGCGACGGCCGGCAGCGATTTAGATGGAGATGTCCTGAAGATATCTGACGAGGTATCTATTTCTTCCCAGCAGTGGATCTTAGATTCTGCATGCCCCTATCATGTATGTTGCAGAGAGGAGCAGTTTGACTCCCTGAAGAACAGTGAGGGCACTGTATACTGCCGGATGGATCGAGCTGTGCGATCAGAGGCATTGGGACGGTCAGCTGGAGGACACATGATGGTGCAGTGAGGAGATTGGAGGAAATCCGATACATACCCGATTTTAGGAAGAATCTTATCTCACTTAGCAGACTGGATTTGAGAGGCTATAGGACGGTAGCTGGTGGAGGAATCCTGAGGGTGCTACGCGGCGATAGGATTGTGCTGGAGGGGAAGAAGGGGAGCAGAGGACATTATTACCTGGCAGGGAGCCCAGTGCGAGGTGGAGCTTTGGGAGCCAGGCGGAGCCCAAAGCAAGGTGGAGCTCCAGGAGGTGGATCGGGCACGAGACAGGAGACTCAGGAGGATGAGAGGCGATGTCGCAAGGTGAGATTCCTATTGTCGCAGGATGATGCCCCGAGTAGGTCTCAGGTTAGGAGGAGCACAGCATACGATGGAGATGGAATCGAGCAGCCTAGCTCAACTCCCATGTTTGCCCATGCATGATCAGCAGGTGATTGCCTCAGGGCATGGGGGCGAGGAGATCCAGAAGCTCTCAGAGTTTGGAAGAGGTCGAATATCGAGTCGAGATGGAGATTGTTAGGATTTGATACCTCGAGATTCAGCCCACATTGAGCCCACAGTGAGGTTCGTGGTGAAAAAAGAGTCCAACGAGACCAAGATCACCTGAAACGAAGCTCAGATGGAGGAGATACGAGCTTTTGAAGTCGGCATGAGATTCGAGGTGGTGGAGGACCGCCGGCGACCGACGGCGGGTGGCAGCGGTGCGGCCGCAGGCAGTAGCGCACGGGACGCGCGACCCAGGCCCGCGCAGGATGCACAACCCACGCGGGCGGGCGGCCCAGCCGGGCGTGCGGCCCAAGCAGGCGCACGGCCCAGCCAGTCGCGTGGCCCAGGCGGGCGCGCGGCCCAGTCCGCACGCAGGCCCGTGCGCAGGCGCGGCCTAGGCTCGCATGCAGGCGCGGCCCAGGCCCGCGCGCGCGACCGGCCCAGGCCCAGGCGGCCTGTTGGCCCCTTTGCCCTGGTCCATCGTGGACCTATTCCGTGGATCGGAGCGCGATCCGACAGCATGGGTGGCTCCCGGTCTTGATCCGACGGTCCAGGAGGTTTTTTGGCTTTATTTAGGACTCCTAATCCTTCTCTAATTAGGTTTTAAATCCTGTTTAACCCTTTAAATATGGCAGATCGGTAACAGAGAGGGGTGTGGATCAGTTTTTCATGCCGTACGAAGCCCGTACGGAATCCAAGAGAAGAAAGAGGCGAGAGCACTGAAAGAGAAGGAGCAGGAGGCTCCTGGACAGCGGTCGCCAGGCACTTCAGGGGTTCAGGGGGTCTTCCAAAAGAGAGAGAGCTTTTGTGAGGAAAACGTCAGGTGAGAGAGAATTGGGTGTACAAGGGTTGAGAGTGAGGTCTCCTCTTATAAAATTTTTTTTTCATAGTGAAGTTTGCATGCCCTGTGGAGGCGAGCCCTTTTGTGGCTGATCCACGTATTTTGATTGTTTTCTTTTATTTTGTTTCTTCTTTCTTTTTGCTACATCGTGTGGTACTGAAAAGATCTTGGGAGGTGGTGTCCTGGCCAGACATCCACCCAATAGTTTAGAGAAACAACTGGTTATGAACCAACCCATAGATGCACATGGGTTGACTAACCAAAGTTGGGCTCATGTGTAGTCTGTGTGGATTCTAGTACCCACTAAGGAATTAAAGTAATTCATCGAATTGAAGGTTGAGGCTACCAGTTCATAAAAATACAGGGAGAAACTTTAGACTAAAGTCCAAGTCTTTAGTATTTATAATTTATGTACTAATAGAGGTCTGGTTTTCCTTTATGCAGCTATGGCCACTATCCTGTCGCTCCGATCATTATTAGATAATGACAAGCTCATGGGATCTAATTTCGATAGCTGGAATCGAAAATTAAAAATCATCCTTGAGCATGAGTGGATCCTTTATGTAATAACGGATCCGACATCTGAGAAGCCAGCCTCGAACGTTAGAGGGACGGTCTGAGACACTTATCAAAAGTGGCTCAACGATCGCACCACCGTTCGGTGCATTACGCTAATGGCAATGAATGATGAGTTTAGCCACAGGTTCGAGAACGCCCAGCCACAGGAGATGCTTCAAATGTTGAACGACTCCTTTGGCATGCCTGACGACGTTGAAAGGCACAAAACTAGTTGTGCCATTTTCAATGCTCGGATGAGGGATGGAGCCTCAGTCACTAATCATGTACTGTACATGATCGAAATGATTGAGTGCCTAAATAAACTGGGCTTTCCCTTGCATGAGCAGCTCGATAAGGATGCGATCCTTAATTCGTTGCCCAAGTCCTTCCTCCCCTTTCTTACTCATTTTCGGATGACAAAGCCTGCAGTGAACTACCATGGCTTGTTGGGTTTGCTGCAAAACTTTGAGAATGATCACCAGCTCCATAAAGAGTCGGTGAATGTTGTGGGAGGGCCTTTTTCTGATCGTCGACCCTTTAAGAAATGGAAGAAGAAGAACAAGAAGAAGAAGAAGAAGAAGGTGTAGCTGCATGCTGGGATGTCTGCACAGGATCAGACCAAGAAGCGCAAGCCCGATCAGAGCCAGGCGGAGTGCTTCTTTTGCAAGAAGCAGGGGCACTGGAAGAGGAACTGTCCTCTATACATTGCTTTCCTGGACCCGAACAAGCCGAAGAAGAAACAAGGTACTTATATGATAACACCTTGCAATTTTTCTATTTGTGATGCTACTGCCTGGGTATTGGATACCGGAAGCCCTTATCATATTTGCAATTCGATGCAGGGTCTGTAGGTCAGTAGGAGATTTGATGAAGGCGAGAGATTTTTAAACATTGGAGATGGAAGCAAAGTTTCAGTTCTAGCATTAGGAATCATGAACCTTGTAATCAATTCTCGAAACATAATTCTGAGTGAATGTCACTATTGTCCAAGCTTTTTATTAAATATTATTTCTGTAGGCCTTTTGGCCATGAACGGTTATCAATTTTTTAATAAAAAAAAATATTTGCAATATCATTTTGAATGGTGTTACAATGTTTGTTGGACAACTTAATAATAAAATTTACTTTCTATCACAACCTGTTAATGTGGTTCAAACCTCCGGTAAACGCCCTAGAATAGATAATGTATCAGAAGTCTACCTTTGGCACTGTAGGCTAGGTCACATCAATAAGAACAGGATAAACAGGTTGGCTCAAGAAGAAATTCTTGAAGTAGGTGATTGTGAATCACTTCCAACCTGTGAGTCCTGTCTTCTTGGTAAAATGACCAAATCACCTTTTACTGGAAAAAGTGAGCGAGCCAGTGAACTCTTGGGTCTGGTACATTTTGATGTATGTGGACCCATGAGCTCAAGTATAAGAGGTGGATATTTCTACTTCATAACCTTCACAGATGACCTATCGAGGTATGGGTATGTCTATTTAATGAAGCATAAATCGGAGTCATTTGAAATGTTCAAACTATTTCGAAATGAGGTAGAAAAATAAACTGGAAAGTGTATTAAAACTCTTCAATCTGATCGAGGAGGTGAATACCTTTCCAATGATTTTCTGACATATCTTGGGAAGAATGAGATTCTCTCTCAGTGGACTCCTCTTGGAACACCACAACATAATGGTGTATTTGAAAGGAGGAATCGGACCTTGTTGGATATGGTTCGATCCATGATGGGGTTTGCTGGTCTGCTGATCTTCCTCTAGGGATATGCACTCGAATCGGCTTGTTACCTTCTAAATAAAGTTCTGAGTAAGTCTGTAACCAAAATGCCATATGAGATATGGATAGGACGTAAGCCAGTACTCTCACACCTTAGGGTTTGGGGGTGTCCGGCTTATGTCAAATATTTAATTACAGACAAGCTTGGACCTAGGTCTGACAAGTGTAATTTTATAAGGTACCCAAAAGAGACCAAAGGATATTACTTCTACCTAGCTGATGAGCAAAAAGTGTTTGTCAGCCTTAAGGCAATCTTTTTGAAAAAGGAGTTCTTTGGTGAAGGGACTATTGCCTCTAAGGTCGAACTTGATGAAGTTTGGCAGGTGAAAAAATCGATACAAGTTTCTGAACCTGAACCGGATTTGGTTAGATCAGATCTGGAGCCCATTGTTCAAGCACCCTTAAGGCGATCTGGTAGAGTACCACGTCAACCGGACAGATACTATGGTTTCTTGGTCCGGGATGGTGATCCTATCAAACTTGATGAAAACGATAAGGATCCGATCACCTACATGGATGCAATGCAGAGATCTGACTCTGAGAAATGGTTGGAGGCCATGAAATCCGAAATGGAGTCCATGAAGGTCAATGATGTGTGGACATTGGTTGACCCACCCGAAGGAGTAAAACCCATAGGGTGTAAGTGGGTCTTCAAGAGGAAAAAAGGCGCAGACGAAAAGGTGGAAACCTATAAAGTCCATCTAGTTGCCAAGGGATATCGTCAACATTATGGTATAGACTATGACGAGATATTTTTTTCTGTGGCAATGCTCAAATCCATTCGGATTATGCTTGTGATAGCTGTCCATCTGGACTATGAAATCTGGCAGATGGATGTGAAGACAGCTTTCCTAAATGGAGAGCTGGATGAAGAGGTGTATATGATACAACCTGAAGAATTCACATCCATAGATGAGTCTACGGTGTGCAGGCTACAGAGGTCCATTTATGGACTTAAGCAGGCATCACGGAGTTGGAACATACATTTTGATAAGATGATCAAGACGTATGGCTTCGTTAAGAATAGAGAAGAGCCATGCATTTATAAGTGGGCTAATGGTCTAGTAGTAGTATTTCTTGTATTGTATGTGGATGACATTCTCTTAATCAGGAATGATGTCCCTGCATTACAGGGAATAAAGATTTGGCTGTCGTCACAGTTCTCCGTGAAAGATCTGGGAGAAGCTTCCTACATCCTAGGGATGAGGATCTATAGGAATAGATCTAAAAGATTGCTTAGTTTATCTCAGTCCACGTACATTTATACTATGCTGAAGAGGTTCAGCATGGAGAATTCCAAGAAAGGCTATCTTCTGATAGGCTATAGAATTTCTCTCTCAAAGAGAGATTGTCCGACAACACCTCAAGAGAGAGAGTGTATGGGTAGGATTTCATATACTTCGACAGTGGGATTTATCATGTAAGCCGTGACATGTACACGACCAGATGTGGCATACTCACTAGGGGTAGTGAGTAGATACCAATCTGATCCAGGGGAGAATCACTGGAAGGTTGTTAAAATCATCCTGAAGTATTTAAGAAATACTAAGGATCAGTGGCTTGTTTATGGTGAATCAGACTTGAGACTTATAGGGTTTACAGACTCTAGTTTCCAGTCTGATCACGATGACAGCAAAAATATGTCGAGATTTATTTTTACCCTTAATGGTGGGGCTATCTGCTGGAAAAGTTCCAAGCAGCACACAGTGGCTAATTCAGTTTGTGAGGCGGAGTATGTCGCCGCATCAGATGCTGTCAAAGAAGCGATGTGGCTGAAAAAATTCATCATCGAGCTCGGAGTAGCACCCTCCCTTGTTGGTCCAGTTCTGCTCTACTGTGACAGCTCTGGAGCCATTGCTCAGGCGAAGGAACCAAAGGCACACTAGCGGACGAAGCATATTCTGCACCGCTACCATCTCATCCGAGAAATTATGGATCGAGGTGACATCGATCTTCAGAAGATCGACGGGAAGGAGAACCTGGCTGACCCATTCACTAAAGCCATTACGGTGAAGAAGTTCGACAACTACAAGTCGAAGATGGGTATTAGATACTGCACCGATTGGCTTTAGGCCAAGTGGGAGATTGTTTGGAATAGTGTCCCAAAGTCAATCGTCAGTCTGTTGACGGTTGTGCTCATTTTTGTATTTATACATGAATTATGAATTAATAAAAATTATTTTGATATTTTTTATCACAAAATGTTTCATCTTCTAATGAACTCCTATGTTGTGGTGAAGTCCTTAGGACTATTTAGATTCGACAAAAGAGGATTTATCGTTTAGTCCTTAAATCTGTTCACGACCAAATGATACATTGTTATCAAAGATGATAACGTTTATCAAGCATAGGTCATTGTATGCCATATAGGTTGGTTGTCCTCTTAACCAATGAGTATGGAGACACTGGTATGGCATACAGGTGAGATGTAAAGGTACATCTGCACTGAACGTGACCGACTTCGGAGCTATTTCTGCTGTCAAGATTTGCTCTGATGGAATATGGGTATAAATATCCCTCTGACCTGAGACCACCATGGTGACTTGCAAGCAACTCACTGCACTTAGGCACTGGACTCGCACTGGACTACCTGAATTTCTAATTCAGTGACGGAAGGCTGTTGGGTGTAGTCAAGTACTTGACTTGTCGGTGCGTGTGTCAAGATGGGATTGACCACTTCAGTTTAGGAGCTTTGTACAGTCGTGTTTCAATTTAGCAAAACCTTGGCCAGGATAGTCCTTGTGAGGAGTCACAGGACTGTTTGAGTTAAGCACGATTCGAATGATCTGATCAGGGTTGACAGTTTAACCCTGAGTCATCCTAAACACAGGGGTCAAAAAGATAAATTATACAGTAACCATATTCATGTAGGTTCTGAGTGTTGTGATTGTGACTCTTCGACCTATCTGAACGTTGGGTACCATTGCTAGATGGTCACTTCGATTAGTATAGAAATTGGTTCCTGTGCTACCGGCTTAGGTTCAAACTTGTGGGGTCACACACATTAAAGGTTCCTATCTGATCTGATGGCTGGTGTAGAATCCTACATGTTTGAGACTCAGTGATCGAGAATCAGGATTCTTTGATCATGAATTTCATACATTATGGATATCGGGGTCAAGAGTCCCACTGGTTGGGACTTTTCGATCAGGGTTACATATCGATGAATTATGATGTCCGATTGCCCATCGAATTTGTACAAAGTATTTATGAGAGGTTTTATTAGTGATTTGATCACTAATTAATTTAATTTGATTGAGTAATTATTTTTGGATCAAGTCCAATTGAATTGGATTCAGTTGGGTTTGACCCGATTAGGTTAAGAGTTGACCTAATCGTCGAGATGGTTTGGTCCCTGATTTGATCAAAGATTGGGCTTAGTCAATTTTTGATTTGATTAAGATTTTATTGAGCCTAATTAAGCTTAATTAAGTTGGATTTAAATTAGTCTAATTGGATCTAACTTATTTAGTTCAATTAGGTTGGTTTAAATAATTAAACCACCTTGACCCAATCTCCATGCGCCACCTCACTTCTATTGCACCCATTTGAATTCATGAGAAGAAACTTCTCATGAATTTTTTTCTCATGCTAAGCCCTCTCCATGCCCCACTTTAATATGCTAAATGAATGGATAAGGATGATTGGTTGGCCATTCAAATTCAAAATAAAGTTTGAATTTGAATGGGCAATCAATCTTTGCACCTTATCCCTTTTTTTACGTCCTATTTATTACATGAGAAAAGGTTTCTCATGAAATCACTTCATGCACAATTTAAACCATGCCTCATGCCTTTAGTGGATAAGGGATGAGTTGGTGTCCATTTGAATTCAAAATTTGATTTGAATTCAAATGTGCAATTACTCATCTTTATCCTTTCTTTTGGATAAGACGTTTGACGTTGTTATGAAAGGAGGAGAAGAGTGGGGCGTGTAAGATGAAGATTTTTGGAGAAAAATTATGGAGCATGAGAAGTCTTGTATGTGAGAAGGAAGTCCATATCCTTCCAAGAGAAAAAGAAAGAAAAGAAAGAAAAGTGGGTGCAAGGTTTCCGGTGAGTTTCCTAGAGTTTTAGTCTGGGGTTCGAGAAGTGAGAAAGTGAGCTACGAGTGTCATGAGCCCACAAAATCTCAGAGAGATCTTCAACATCCTCTCAAGCACATCTGTTGATGATCCAGAGCATCCGAAGAATCGACAGACATCGATCGAAGAAGTTCGATCAGCATCGACCGTCAAAAGGGCTCTAAACATGAGCTAGCACTCGTGAGGAGTCGATCAAACCGGAAGCTTCGTGTGGATGATTCGCAGAGGCTAGATATACTGTGTGGCTGCATCGCGATGATCAGACTCTCCCGACGATGATCAGATTGCGGTGATCTACTGTCCGCACAAAGGTATTGTGTTCTGAACACATTACAGTAAAGTGTTTACTGTTCGAATTTGAATTTCAAATTTAAATGCATGCATGCTATATATCATATTTAGATCCTAGTGTAGAGTAAATTCATATTAATTAATTAGATTAATTAATATTTTTTCATTGTAAAATTATAATTTTAAAAAAGTTTTAAAATTATCATTTTACCCCTGCACTGAATTTTCCCACACTTTTTGTGTTGGTCACGCTCAGTGCTAGTTGTTCTCTAACAACCACTTGCACTCTCGCTTTAGTATCACTACACTGCAGATTCGAGACTCATCTGTCTAAAGAAAATGATCCATGCACTGATCTATCCAGATTAATTACCATCCCTATGATGATCCTATGATCAGGAGCAATTTAGGAATTAACCATCAATGATATATGTTTCAAATTCTCAACTCTTTGAGAATATGTATCATCATCTTGTTAATCCCTTGGATGATTTATGGACACATAAAATATGAATGGTAATATAAATGCCCAATAAGTAGAAAAATATATCCTAGTAATATGATATACATCAACCAAGATTGGCTTCTGAGGCATACATCCAACAGATTCAGGTTCTTAGACTCAATGCTCTTCAAAGACTTTCTCTTTGAGCTCAATCTTCTTTCCACTGCCTCCATCTTGGATAAACTCTTTTTTCAAGAAGACAGCATGATGGCTCACAATCACATTGTGATCTTCAGGAAGATAGAAGTAGTATCTCATGTTTTCCTTAGGATACCCTATAAAATGAGCCCTAAAAGACCTAATCTCTAACTTATCCACCTACTATCGCTTGACATGGGTCGGACATCCCCAAATCTTGAGGTACCCAAGAGTTGGCTTCTTACTATGCCATAACTCATATAGTGTGGTAGGAACAAATTTAGAGAAAATCTGATTCAAGAGATGAATCATAAAAAGCAAAGCATGTCCCCAGAGAAAGTCAAAAAGGTTTGTGAAGCTCATCATAGATCAGACCATATCTAATAGAGTTTGATTCCTCCTTTCGGATACCCCGTTGAGCTGAGGTGTCCCTGGAGGTGTCTACTATGAGACTATGCCATTATTCTTGAGATAGACCTAAAATTTCTCACTAAGATATTCTTCTCCTCGATCTGATTGAAGAACCTTTTTAGATTTTTTGATATATTTTTCTACTTCAGTCTGAACTCTATGAACTTTTCAAAGACTTCAGACTTTCGGTGCATCAGATACATAAATCCATACTGTGAATAATCATCGGTAAAGGTTATGAAATAGATATAGCCACTCCTGGCTTGTACATCAAATAGACCACACACGTCAGTGTGTACCAAGGCTAATATCTCAATGGCCCTTTTTTCTTATCCCATAAAGGGTAGCTTGGCCATTTTTTATTGAAGACACGATTCACAAACTGGATAAGACTCGAAAGTCAATGGTCTGACAAGATCATCTTTCTCCAATTTGTTGAGCTATCCTCTTCAATATGGCCTAGCCTAAGGTGCCATAGATATTTTTGGCTAATCCTATCTGTAGATCTCTTAGACCCTATGGTATTCACTATTTACTCGTTAATATTTATACTTGCATCCATATGCAAATAGTAAAGATCATCAATCAAGAAAGTATATGCAATAATTTTATTTTTGAAATAAATTGAACACATATCTTTATTAAAATAAAAATTATAATTATCTTGTGCCAGTATAGAGATAGAAATCAAATTTTTACTGATTACAGATACATAATAATAGTCTTTCAAAAGCAAATTAAGTCCTAACAGTAGTCATAGAGGATAGGTTTCGACGGTCACAGTAGCAACCCTTGCTCCATTGTCAACCCGAAGAGTGATCTCATCTTCCCCCAGCCTCCTAACTTCTTCAAAACTCTGCATTGAAGTACACAAATGAGCACTTGAACCAGAATCAAGAACCCAACTAAAAGAAGAGAAAATCGTTAGATTAGTTTCAATAATGAGTATAATAGATGTACCTTCAAAAGGCCTATTCTATTTTCTGCTCTTGACAGTCGCTAGGTAGGCCAGACAATTCCTCCTCTAGTGACCTTCGATGTTGCAATGAAAATATTTTTTTTTATTATCGGCCTTCTTAAGAACCTATTTCTTAAGCTTGGCTTCGTTCTTCTACTTCTTCATAGGCATTTTTTTCTTCTTAAAAGAAGACTTTCTTTTGAAAAAAGCCCGCTCTATAGCTAGAACTGTGCCCTTTGAACTCTTCAAAATGCCCTCTGCAGTCACCAACATATTCAATAACTCAGACAAAGTAGCATCGATCTCATTCATATGGTAGTTCATGATGAACTGTCCATATGAATCAGAAAGTGACTGGAGGATCAGATCCACCTGCAGTTCCTTGTCTATGTTCATTCTGAGCTTCTAAAGCTCTTCTATGTCCTTGATCATTGTCAGGCAATCATCGTTGACAGACTGCCTATCACACATTTTTGCTCTAAAAAATCTTTGAAAGACTTCAAAGCGAGTTGTGCAACTTTGTTCACTATACAACTCTTGCAAGTGAACCAGCATTTCTCTGACAGTCCTCATATCTTCATGTTGTTGCTAAAGATCATTAGACATGGACGCTAAGATATAGCACTTCACCTTGTTATCTTCATCCATCCACTTCTCAAATGTAGCTCATTGATCAGCAGATAGGCGAGTAGGTAACACAGGGGCTTCCTGGTCAAGGACATATGTGTGTTTTTCAAAATTGAGAATAATTCTCAGATTTTGAAGTCAGTCTTTGTAATTGGTGTCGGTCAACCTATTTGTATCGAGGATTCGGGCTAAAAAATTTAAAATCGACATGGTTATCTACAGAGAGAGCAGTTTCTAGTTAGATTTTGTACTTATATGATTGTTTGTTCTAGAAACTTTAAAAACAAACAAAGGCTCTCACTATTTCCTCAAATCTCCCACACTCCTCGGGTGGAGAAACGAAAATCTATACGCGATCGATTTCAAATGGATACTGCGGTCCCATTAATCTATACACACCTCACCTAACAGTTATTAGTGAGTACAGACCAATGAGTGGATAGCATTTTGTCCATTACTTCACTAAGCAAGATGCAGTGGACTTGATCTCTAAGTTCTTTAACCTCCCTAACAGTTATTGGTACATTTCTTAGTTAAGTTAGATCCATCATTTACCAGCCGGCGTAAAGCCATCATTGAAACTCTCACCTAATAGTTATTGTACCCAACCCCATCTCTACTCCAAGATATTAGATGTCAATAAAGTGGTTGTACCTTCTTAATGCAATCGAACCACTGTAACCAGCCAAGAACGATCAACACCAGGAAGGCACCCACATCTCTACAACGATGGAAGTCCTCTAGATTTAATATTTAATGAGAAGATTTAGATTTAGATCTCTTCTAAATTAGCAGATCTGACATTCGATTGATTAAATTAGATCAGCATATAAATATGTCTAACTATCTTAGTCGGCATGGGTGAACTCGAGTCAAGAAGTAACATAACACAAAATTGAATCTTCCAAGATGGCCCGGTAAGTTAAGATGCATGGGGATCCTCCAGTTACTTTTTTTAGACACCAATCAGAATTAGTCAGGTCAGACAACAGAATCAATTAAATAACCACCATATGAATACTTATCTTAGACACCAAATTGATCAATTAAAATCGATTAGGTTAACCTATTGAAATGGACCCGAACCATTGAGCCAAATTTGGTCTTGAGTCAATCAACTCATATCAAAATATGAATTGATGTGACCAACTATAACTAAATACTACTTTGAGCCCCTTTGATCTAATCCTAATCATCCATCGATTAGGTTTAATCAACTACTCAAAATCAAAAATAGATTCTAGCCTGATCTAATCAATTAGACCCTAATTATAGTTTGATCACTAGACCGATTTATTCAACCCATACCTACATGCAACAATATAATTTCAGATCTAAAAATAATTTTTAGATTATATTTCATTACATGCAATTAGTGGCTTATGATCTTGAAACTGTTTCATATCTAAACCTAATTTCATATATCAAATATATGTAGTTTCAGATCTAAATTAAATATACATCATATATACATTAAATTTTAGATCTAAAACTAAGTTTATACATATCAAATATATATAAAATCAGATCTGAAATAATAATTAAAATATTTTAAAAATATATTTTCAAAAATATATTCGCATCAAACTAGAACAACCTTTACAATATAGGGGATAAACCCTATATCAAGACAACCTTATATTAGTTTGATATAAATTTTTAATCATTCTAATTTTAGATATAAATATAAAATTAAATATATCATATATGTTAATTTTTAGATCTAAAAAATTTGATTTAATTATTTTAAAAATAATTTTTAAAATTGATCAATCTTGTGCTAGGACAATCTTTGCAATATAGGTGATAAATTCTATACTAGGATAATCTTATATCAGCATAAAATTGATTTTAAATTATTAAAACTTTCAGATCTAATTTAAAAATCAGATCATATGTATTTTCAAAAATCTGTGACTCTGATACTACTGTTAGAATATCGGTTAGGCAATATGTGTGGATTTCAAAATTTTAAAAAAATACAGTAGAAAATAAAATAGATTAAACCCTTTAACCCCACATGCAAAAGATTAAATCTAATCCTATCCAAGTCCCGGAGAAAACACATATATACAATATGAAGTTTAGAAATAAATATGAGATTAGATCTCATTATTTTGATGCGGGTAGATATTCACCGCTTCTGATGATCACAGATTCATAAATGCTTAAGTCACACACATGTCCGACCTCTACGGAGATCCATCAAAATCAATCTCGAACTGATGTCTCCTCATAGAAGACTCTTCTTCTCAAGAAAAATTTTAGCCTTGAACACTTTGATTAATACCTTAATCTAGACTGCGAGATCAACTCTTTGATCAGCAGCCTTCTTCTTCTTCTCTTCGATCTTCACTCTTGAAGTCACAAAATATTACCTCTTGGCATGTGAAAAAGGAGACGCCTAACTCTTGGGCATGGAAGAAAGGAAAGGGAGGAGAGGAGGCATGGAGAAGGGAGAGAGAGGACTTTATTTCATCAAAAACTCTATTTTCTAGGAATCTTAAAGATATACCCTTTATATAGGCACTATCCTGAGGTCTCTGACACAAAATAGGAACTTAATTATCTTAAAAAAGTAGATCCTTATCTCATAAGAATCTTCTATCTTTTTAATCTGATTTATTTCAATTAAAATCAGATATAAATAGTATATGATCAACCTCTTTAAATAGGTACAAGAGATGCCCATCTAAAATATGTCAGGTAGTTGGGGTGCCAACTCTTGACACCCCACAAACGGATTTCTAGCCAAATAAGAGGGGGGCGTTGCCCCACTCTCTCTCCTCCATGCCATGCCACATAAGAAGGGGTGGGCCCCTCTACTATATCCTGAGATTTGGTGCCTATTTCATGCCAACAATAAAAGTAGGCGCCACCCATTCTTCTATTTATTTCACATGCATACTTAGAGATAATTAGAAAATAAAGAAGAGATAATGTTAGGATAATTATACCAACAAATTGACTTAATCAAATCCTCTTGGACTCATAATTAAGAGCTCAATTAAACTCAAATAGATTTAGATTAGGTTTAAGGCTATGGACTTGATCAAATTAAAGTCTCAAGAAGAATTAGATTTAACCGTGTACTAGTATGGTTCTCATAAATCTAATAGGATTTCAATAAATCCCAACCCAATTGAAACTTCATAAGTCTAATTGACAAATTCGAGATTAAATCTCTTAATATGTGACCTCATAAGTTTTATTTTATCTGGTAGTGAGATATATTGTAATCTCCATCACGATATCATCGAAACTCTTTTCAATGGATTGAAATATTTTCAATTCTATTTTTTGAGGACCATCGATTATCAAGATGATGCTCGATGAGTCTCATAATCTACCAGTGACACCTAACAGTATATAGTGGCAATCCAGTAGAATGAAAGTATAAATTTTTAGGTGTAGTTATCGTATGATTCAATCCTTCTATCGTGAGTTCTGACTTGATGGAGGTCATGGAGAACTCGTCAGACCCCATCATCGGTTATATGCAAGATTGGCTCGACTCGAGTTTATTTATGAATTTTATGAAATTTTTTTTTATATTCACACTTATTTTGACCAAAGACTTTCTGAACTCAGTCTCACAAATCACATAGGTCTTCTCCTTTTCTATCAAGATCGATAAATTTCATTTAGGTGCATCCTACTCCAAACAGTGAATCTGAACCTACTGAAGCCAACATATATAGCAAAGATTCGAATGACTAGGGACTAAAAAAATATGCAGTCAAATCCAATAGCCTCGTTGCGAATAGACAATGGCACCACAGGTCAAAAGACCACTCACACCACTGCAGTATCAAGAAGATCATTGATGAGTGAATAGACATCTATGTGGTTTTCGTGTTGGTCATGCTCAGTGCAAGCTGTTCTCCAATAACCACCCACACCTTCACCCCAGTGTCTCTACACTATAGATCCGAGACTCATCTGCCCATAAGGGAGGTAAACCATGCATCGATCTCAAATAAATTGATCACTGTCCTCTATGATGATCCTTTGATTGGAAGTATTTAAAAATTAATCACTAATTAATGTATGTCTCAAATTTTTAACTCTTTAAGAATATATAAAAATTATCTTTGTTAATTTTTAGGATAAATCATAGACACATAAATATAATTGAAAGAAAAAATTCTTTATTGATAATAAAAAGATTATAAGTACAAGTTTAGATCCTGAAATTATATAATTTGTCAGTCAACAATAGACTTCTAGGGAACAAATCTAATACCACGATCATCAGATTATGGTGAAAGACTACTCACATAAAGATATGGAGATCGGATCTCTAAATTTTTATTCTTGTTTAAATCTGATTTAAATTTCAGCATCTTAAAAGTATGTGATTGATCTTGTCAGCCATAGATTATATCTACTTAATGCATGTTAGATAGATTAAAAAGTATTAATCTAGATCAGATTTTATTCTACTGCGTTCATGATTTTTAAAAGTTAAAAATTTATACGTTTTGATTTTTGCATGCAGGTTTTCGGATGTGTGACATCCTTCAAGATGGGGACAAGGCACTCAATTCAGTTCAAGACAAGTGTTGTCTTATCCACTCCTCTTACAACTCTAGTTCTTTTAGGATAAGTTTGTTCTTTTAAGACAAGTCTATTCCTCTTAGGACAAAAGATTTAAGAGATCCTAAAGAAGGAGGTCAAAGTCAGAAGGAGGTTCTAAGAGATCCAGACTCAGGTCTGGAGTAGGATCTAATCAGTTGGAGGTTGGTCAAGTTCTAAGGACTAGAACTCTTAAAAAAAGATGAAGGAGTACTGTCCTTGGATCGATTACTGTGTAGATGACTATTGGAGGGCGAATACTTGGGTGCCTAGTGAAATAGTTCTTCACCAAATTAGAATTCAAAATATATAGTTCCTAATACTTCTTGTGTATTCATGCTTTGATTGCTATTATCAAGGATTTCTAGGCATTAGGGTTTCACTGCACTAGGATGTTCTGAATGAAAATTTTAAACATCAGTTCTTCCACTGCACCACTAGAACCCATCATATATATATATATATATATATATATGAGTATTTGAAAAGATTTAATTTGTATTGAATTAGCATGGAATATATTTTTATGTTTATTTATAACATTATTTTTGAACATCATATTGTTAGATGTATGCTCTAGAAGTCAATTAGATTGACACATGTATTTACTCTAGAACATATTTTATATTTAATATTTTTATTATTAATAAAATTAAATTATTATTTTTATTCATATTGCATATGTGTTCATGAATCATCTAAGAAATTAATAAGATGATAATACATATTCTCAAGAGTTGAGAATTTGAGGCATATATCATTGATGATTAATTTTTAAATATTTTCGATCGATGGATTATCATAAAGATAGTGATTGATCTGAATATATTAGCACACGGATCACTTTTCTTATAAGATAGATGAGTCTCGAGTTTATAGTATAGGAACATTGAAGCAAGAGTGCAGGTGGTTGTTAGAGAATAAGGATACCGATATGATCAATACAAGAAGTTACTTGAATGTCTACTTACTTGTCAGTGACTTACTCGATGCTGCAGTAGTGTGACTAGTCGTTTAACCTACGGTGCCTCAACTATTCACAATGGGGTTGCTGTAGTTGGACTGCACATACACTTGATCTTCTAGCTATATGGGTCCTTGCGGTGTATGTTGGCTATAATAGGTTCATTGTAGGAATAGGATGTACTTTATATAGAATCTATCGACTTTGGTAGATAAAAGAAAAAGTCCTATATAATTTATGAGATCAAGTTCAAAAGATCCTGGCTAAGGCAGTAGAATAGTAAAAAAATTTTTTATAGTTTTCACATTAGGAACTTGAGCCGAATAAACTTGATATATGACAAATGATGGAGTTTGATGAGATATTCCATAACCTATATTTTGTCGGGATATGCGATAGAAGAACTGTATCACATGATAACTACATCTAGAGGTTCATCCATTTCATTCTACTGGAATACCACTATATACTGTTAGGTGTCATTGATAGATTGTGAGACTCATGAGAATTATTTTGATAATCAATGATTCTTATTGGGTGGGTTGAAATTGTTCCAATCGATTGAAAGAAATTTCAATGATATTGCTGATGGAGATCATAATATTTCTCACTATCAGACAAAATAGAATCTATAGGGTCACACATAAAGAGATTGTATCTGATTAGATAGTTGGATTTAATTTAATTTATCAAAGATTGACAATGTCAAAAAGTTGATATAATCAAATCCAATGATAATAGGACTCCTTATGAGATAAAGGTTTTGATTTATTTAGAGTCCATACCATAAGGACTTCTCATCCCATGGTTGGCACCTTATTATTTTCTCACGCAATATTTTCCACACCAAAAAGGTTTTGACATTAAAAGGAAGCTTTGATGTGATTTTCCCTCGCACCCCTCTGGAAACCAGAATTGGACATGGAAAAGAAGTCCGCATCCTTTGGATCTCCTTCTATGCCTTCTATTTTGGAATGCCCCATCCCTTCTTAATGTGGAAAAGGTTTTCACGTAGAAGAGAGATTCCTCATGCACGCCCCCTTATCTCAAAGAGGTCACCATGTGAAAGTGTTTCACGTGGAGGACTATCGTGTGCCCCCCTTAAGTTCACACCTCCATTTCATGTTAAAAGGAGTTTTGGCATGAAAATAAAAGGTGGATGCCTCCTATTGTTTATGCACTTAAGCCTAAGCCAATGACAAATTTCTTTTGATGCCACCCTTATCAAGCCGTGGAGAGATCTCCACGTGAAGAATAGTTCTCACGCCCAAGGTTCTTATGCCCAAAAGTTGGACGGCCTAGGTTCTCCCAAGGGATTTTATGCTGAGTAAGGTTCTTGGCAACGGGAAAAAGAAAAGAAAAGGGAATGCATGTTGATTTTTTTTAAAAAAAAATTAGGAGAGGTGTTATAGCCCAAAACCTATTTCAGCCCACAAAAGCCCAAAACGAAAAAAAAAAAAACAAAATAGAGTAAAATCGGGAAGAAGACTCCCGGTAGGAGTCTTCTTCTCCGGCGAGACCCAGGCACTTTAGGAGTCCTAGGACCCCTCGAAATCCTAGGACCCTCTATAAGAAGGTCTCCCCTCTCCTTAGAATCGATCCATCGGCCTCTTTTCCCTCTCTTTCTCTCCGTTTTTTCCAAAATAGAGCCGCGGACACCACTTTGTTTTCGCCGTGACTGCTCTCCGACGAAGTCCCCGGAGGTCAAGGTAAGCTTCCCTCCTTTTCCTCCCTTCCTTCCTCTTTCCCCCGTGCATTTGTGCATGGTGGCCGGCGACGAGCATCGTCGATTTTTGGTCGAGAAAAGACTCTGTTTTTGGGTCCCTTTTTCATGAATTTTCGGTGCCGGCGATCAAAATTGACCGCCGGCCATGTTTCCTCCGTGACCGGAGGAGTGGCCCCGTCGGCCACCGGCCTCCGCCGTGGCAGCCGCGGCCCGAACGGCCGATCAAGGCCGGAGGACCCTGTCCCCTGTTCCGGCGCGGGAAGGGCTGAGAAGAAGAAGAAGAAAAAGGAGAAAAGGAAAAGAAAAAGAAGAAAAAGAAGAAAAAGAAGAAAAAGAAAAAGAAGAAAAAGAAAAAAAAGAAAAAAAAAGAGAAGAAAAAAAAAAAGAAGAAAGAGAAGGGGCGGAGAGAGAGAAACTCTCTCTCTCTCTCTTTAGATTTTAGGATTTATGGAATTAATTAATAAAAAAAATAAATAATTAAAAAAAATATATAAATAAATATAATTAGGGTATCCATGGATTAGTTCGAAAAATCCTGGATGCTGTCGACGAATTGATCTTTATGGGGACATTAGATTTTAACAATTTTAGTTATTTTTAATTTGATGAAATTTTGATTAAAAATATGATATTTGACGTATCAGGTTCAAAGAAGGATTTTTGAGATTCCTAGAATTTTTAGTTTGAATTTTCTTTTGAGGTAAGTAGTGTTTACTTTTATTGAATTTATCTGATAAATTATAAAATTTTAAATTAAATAAATTTATGCATGCTTCTAATTGAAATTATTTATTGAAATAATTGTTGAATAATTATTATGATGATGTATGATCACAAAGAAATGATATGGTTGAGTTGACTCGAATATCATTTATTTATATTATTTTGAAAATAATATATGAATTGGAAGACAATATGAAATTGACAACCTGACTGTGTTGAGGACCCCACCATTGGGGGCATATACGTTGGCAATTGACTGTCCTGAAGATTTATGTCGCCAGCGAGACCAGCGACATGTCGCTAGAGAGACCAGCGACAAACCGCCAGTGAGACCAGCGGTTCCAAAGGACTTGGCTGCCAGATGATTCGCAGCCCACCGCAAGCAGATACGCGGTATTATGATCCTGCCACAGGGATAATGTGGTCATAGTCATAGTTGGTAAGAAGAACTTAAGAAATTGATGAATTTAAGATGAAAAGCATAATTGAAAATTATGATGAATTGACTTTTATATATGATTGATAGTATGAATATGATTTCATGAAATTACATATTGATTTGTTATTATTAGTAAATCGATATGCATAGTATTATTTACCTGATTTATTCAGTTAAAGGTATACACTGCTTACTGGGCTGTTTAGCTCATGATGAGTTTTATGTTTTTCTTACAGATCCAGAAAATTAGCATGATGCGGAATTTCGGTTGGGAGAGCGATTAGAGATGGAGTTAACTCATTGATTTAGGATTTTTTTTCTCAGAATTGATTCAAGACTTTTAGTTTTGTTTTAGTGTTGACTTTGTCAGACAGTTACTTTCTTTTGAACACTAAGTTTTGATTTGTTATTTGAATTAAGGTTTGATTATTGAATAAAAAAAAATTTATTTAACTGTTTGTGAAGATATCATGATGAGATGCCTTGCATGCTTATGGAAAAAGTATTCTATAAGTATGCGGCGGTTGCCATGACCCTCGATTCAAATCTCGGGTCGGGGGCGTGACAATTAATATGGTATCAGAGCATAAGTAGATAGATAGAGACATGTAGAATAAAGTGAGCGAGTGATGGATAGACATTAGGAAATTGAAAGGTTAGTTATGATGATTATGATTTGACCTGTCACAAGTTATAACCTTATTAAGGATAAGTTTTATCTCAAATCTAACATAGGTCAATATGCCTCCACGACGAGCGAGGAATACTCAAGGAGCGGTAGGAGGGACATCAAATCCACTTGGCGATAATACTCCCCAATTAAACAGTGGCACAACTCAGCAGGAGGGAATCCATGATCCTACCAGAAAAACTCCGACAGTACAGGAGGAGCCGAACATGACTCAACTGATGCAAACTCTGATCGGAGTAGTTCAAACATAGCAACAGTTACTTCAACAACAACATGCACAGCCACGTCAGCAATTTCCACCGATACCTGGACATGGAGAACATCCAATACAGAGAAACAATATCATCGAATTTAAGAAGCTAGCTCCTCCAGCCTTCAAAGGGACCATCGAGCCACTGGAAGTAGATAACTGGATTATGGAAATGGAGAAGGCCTTCGCCGTACAAGAATGCCATGATGAAGAGAAGATCCGCTATACAGCATATCTGTTACAAGACGAGGCATACAACTGGTGGCGTATACTGGAACAAAAATATGAGCATGATGGGATACCACTTGGGAGAGATTTCGAGATGAATTCTTTGACAAGTATTTCCCCCGAAGTGTCAGAATACAGAAAGAACAGGAGTTCATTCACCTGAGACAGGGTAACAGATCCGTTACAGAATATGAAGCCAAATTCACGGAGTTAGCCAAATTTGTTCCGAGACTAGTTGAGATTGAGCAAGACAGAGTACATAAATTTAAAATAGGACTGAAGACAGAAATCAGGAGACAGGTTGTACCCTATGAGCTAACTACCTATGCCTCAGTTGTGAACAAAGCTCTAATAATTGAGAGAGAAGCTAATGAAGCTCATGCGGAGCGTGAACGAAATCAGAAGAAGAGAAATAGGTTTAGTGAAACTCAAGGACGAAACCAGAACAATAAGGTTCCAGCAAAGAAGCCAGCAACTGATAAGAATCGTGAGAATGAGGCAGCTAGATGTTCGAGATGCGATCGAAGAGAGCATGAGACTTCTAATTGCCCATGGAATTCTGGTTCGTGTTTTAGATGTGGCCAGAAAGGATACAAGATTGCAGATTGCCCCCAGATGGATGAAAATAGATCAACACAAGCAAAGGACGGAGGTCAAAAGCCGAAAACTCAAGGAAGAATCTATGCACTCACACAACAGGATGCTCAGGCCTCCAATGCTGTGATGATAGGTACCATTCCTGTATCTGATATTCATGCTTCAGTTTTGTTTGATTCTGGTGCTACACACTCCTTTATATCCACTACTTTTATTAGATAGCATGATATAGGTTGTGAACCCATGAAAATCAAATTATATGTTGAGACACCAGTTGGTGGTATTTTGAGTACTGAAAGTGTGTGCAAGTCATGTAGTATCAAGATAGGAGAAAGAGAATTACCGACAGATTTGGTGGTCCTGGATATGCATGATTTCGATGTCATTCTAGGAATGGATTGGCTGGCTACTTATCATGCCTCTGTGGATTGTCATGGAAAGAGAGTGAACTTTCACATACCGGGAGAATTAACTTTTAGTTTTGATGGAAGTACAGGAACCACCCCTCCACGTATTATTTCACTTGAACAAGCTAGATAGATGATAAGAAAGGGATGTAGAGGTTACCTAGTATCAATAAAGAATAAAGAACATGATGAATTGAAGTTACAGGATATTCCTATCGTAAATAAATTTTCGGATGTATTCATTGATGATTTAGTCGGACTACCCTCAGATAGAGAACTTGAATTTACTATTGAGTTGGCACCCAATACCAGTCCGATTTCTAAAGCTCCTTACAGAATGGCCCCTATGGAGTTAAAGGAGTTAAAAGATCAATTACAGGATTTATTGGATAAAAGTTTTATAAGGCCTAGTGTATCTCCTTGGGGAGCTCCAGTCTTATTTGTGAAGAAGAAAGATGGTAGTATGAGACTCTGTATCGACTATAGAGAGTTGAATAAAAATACTATCAGAAATAAGTATCCTCTACCTCGAATTGATGATTTGTTTGATCAGTTGCAAGGTGCACAAGTCTTTTCTAAAATTGATCTTCGTTCAGGGTATCATCAGTTAAAAATCAAAACAGAGGACATACCAAAGACGGCATTTAGAACTCGTTATGTACATTATGAATTTTTAGTGATGCCTTTTGGGTTAACCAATGCTCCAGCAGCCTTTATAGATTTAATGAACAGAATATTCAGATCTTATCTTGATAAATTTGTTGTCATATTTATTGATGATATCTTGATATATTCTAGAAGTAAATTGGAGCATGAAGAACATTTACGGTGTGTGCTACAAATATTGAGGAAAGAAAAACTTTATGCCAAATTTAAGAAGTGTGAATTTTGGTTGGACAAAATAGCCTTTTTAGGACACATCATATCTAAGGATGGAATTTCTGTGGATCCAGTAAAAGTGGAAGCTGTGATGCAGTGGAACAGACCTACAAATATTTCTGAGATTCGAAGTTTTCTGGAAATGGCAGGATATTACAGACGATTTGTAGAAGGATTTTTCCGTATAGCTGCACCTTTGACTCGTCTTACTCAAAAAGGGGTTAAATTCGAGTGGTCTGAAGATTGTGAACATAGTTTTTAAGAATTAAAACAACGATTAGTGTCAGCCCCTATCCTTACTATACCAACAGGAGATGAAGATTTCACAATATATAGTGATGCATCTAAAAAGGGACTCGGCTGTGTATTAATGCAACATGGTAAGGTAGTAGCCTATGCCTCAAGACAATTGAAACCATATGAACAGAATTATCCGACACATGATTTGGAATTAGCTGCAGTGATTTTTGCCCTAAAAATTTGGAGACATCACTTATACGGTGCGCAGTGTGAAGTGTTTACTGATCATAAGAGTTTGAAGTACATTTTTACACAGAAAGAATTAAACATGAGATAGAGAAGGTGGTTAGAACTATTAAAGGATTATGATTTAACAATCTATTATCATCCAGGAAAAGCTAATGTTGTTGCTGATGCCCTTAGTAGAAAATCTGTGGAAAATTTGGCGGTTTTAATCACACACCAAAGTCAATTGTTAAAGGATATAAGAAAACTGGAATTAGACATCCGAATATATGACTCAACAGTACGGTTAGCCAACATGAAGGTTCAGCCAACACTCATTGAAAGAATTTCAGTTGCCCAGAATGATGATCCCCAACTAATAAAAATAAGAAATTCAGTGGAAGCTGGTGTTCAATCTGAATTCAAGATACATGAAGACGGTTCGTTAAGGTTCGACAACAGGATTTTTGTACCCAATGATTCAGCACTCAAGCATGAAATACTTCAGGAAGCACACCAGACCGGTTATACAGTTCATCCGGGAGGTACCAAGATGTATAGAGACTTAAAAAAAATGTACTGGTGGAATAATATGATGAGAGAGATCGCTCAATTCGTGGCTCAATATTTGGTGTGTCAACAAGTTAAAGCTGAACATCAGAGACCTACGGGACTACTTCAACCTCTTGATATTCCAGTTTGGAAGTGGGAACATATCACTATGGATTTTGTAATTGGACTACCGAAGACTCCCAGTAAAAATGATGCAGCCTGGGTGATTGTGGATCAATTGACAAAGTCTGCACACTTTCTACCAATTAGAGTTGGATTTACATTGGAAAGACTAGCAAAGTTATATATGAAAAAAATTGTAAGGCTACATGAAATTCCGATGACCATCGTATCGGATCAAGACACCAGATTTGTATCACAGTTTTGGAAGAGCTTACACAAGGCATTAGGAACAAAATTGAACTTCAGTACAGCTTTTCATCCACAGACTGATGGTCAGTCAGAGAGAACTATTCAGATCTTAGAAGATATGTTGAGAACCTGTATTTTGGATATGAAGAGTTCATGGGATGAGCATCTACCTTTGATTGAGTTTGCTTACAATAACAGTTATCAGGCTAGCATTGGAATGGCACCTTACGAAGCTTTATATGGTAGAAGATGTCGATCACCGATTCACTGGGATGATGTTGGTGAGCGAAGAATATTGGGTCCCGAACTTGTTCAACAAGCAGTCGAGAAGATTCAATTAATTAAAGATCGACTTCGGGCAGCACAAAGCAGACAGAAAAGTTATGCAGACAACAGGAGATAAAAATTAAAATTTCAAGTCGGTGACCATGTGTTTCTCAAAGTATCTCCTTCAAAAAGAATCTCAAGATTTGGCATTCGTGGCAAATTGAATCCTAGATATGTGGGTCCGTTTGAGATTTTGGAAAGAATTGGTAAGGTGGCTTATCGACTTGCCTTACCCCCTTCACTTGCAGGAGTACATAATGTTTTTCATGTTTCTATGTTAAAGAAATATTTACCAGATCCAAGTCACATCGTGGAACTTGAACCAGTGCAAGCTAGGAAGGATCTAACATATGAAGAATATCCGATACGGATCGTAGACCGTAAAGAACAGGTGCTGAGACATCGCAACATTCCTTATGTCAAGGTACAGTGGAGTCGACATTCAGAAAGAGAAGCTACTTGGGAGCTAGAGGAAGAAATGAAGCAAAAATATCCCCAGCTCTTCGAGACTACAGGTATGAAAAATTTTGAGGATGAAATTTTTTTTTAGGGGTGAAGAATGTTATAGCCCAAAACCTATTTCATCCCACAAAAGCCCAAAATGAAAAAAAAAAAAAAACAAAACAGAGTAAAACCGGGAAGAAGACTCCCGGTAGGAGTCTTCTTCTCCGGCGAGACCCAGGCACTTTAGGAGTCCTAGGACCCCTCAAAATCCTAGGACCCTCTATAAGAAGGTCTCCCCTCTCCTTAGAATCGATCCATCGGCCTCTTTTCCCTCTCTTTCTCTCCGTTTTTCCCGAAATAGAGCCGCGGACACCACTTTGTTTTCGCCGTGACTGCTCTCCGACGAAGTCCCCGGAGGTCAAGGTAAGCTTCCCTCCTTTTCCTCCCTTCCTTCCTCTTTCCCCCGTGCGTTTGTGCGCGGTGGCCGGCGACGAGCGTCGCCGATTTTTGGTCGGGAAAAGACTCTATTTTTGGGCCCCTTTTTCATGAATTTCCGGCGCCGGCGATCAAAATTGACCGCCGGCCATGTTTCCTCCGTGATCGGAGGAGTGGCCCCGTCGGCCGCCGGCCTCCGCCGTGGCGGTCGCGGCCCGAACGGCCAATCAAGGCCGGAGGACCCCGTCCCCTGTTCCGGCGCGGGAAGGGCTGAGAAGAAGAAGAAGAAAAAGGAGAAAAGGAAAAGAAAAAGAAGAAAAAGAAGAAAAAGAAGAAAAAGAAAAAGAAGAAAAAGAAGAAAAAGAAAAAAAAAGAGAAGAAAAAAAAAAAAGAAGAAAGAGAAGGGGCGGAGAGAGAGAAACTCTCTCTCTCTCTCTCTCTTTAGATTTTAGGATTTATGGAATTAATTAATAAAAAAATAAATAATTAAAAAAATATATATAAATAAATATAATTAGGGTATCCATGGATTAGTTCGAAAAACCCTGGATGCTGTCGACGAATTAATCCTTATGGGGACATTAGATTTTAACAATTTTAGTTATTTTTAATTTGATAAAATTTTGATTAAAAATATGATATTTGACGTATCAGGTTCAGAGAAGGATTTTCGAGATTCCTAAAATTTCTAGTTTGGATTTTCTTTTGAGGTAAGTAGTGTTTACTTTTATTGAATTTATCTGATAAATTATAAAATTTTGAATTAAATAAATTTATGCATGCTTCTGATTGAAATTATTTATTGAAATAATTGTTGAATAATTATTATGATGATGTATGATCACAAAGAAATGATATGGTTGAGTTGACTCGAATATCATTTATTTATATTATTTTGAAAATAATATATGAATTGGAAGACAATATGAAATTGACAACCTGACTGTGTTGAGGACCCCGCCAATGGGGGCATATACGTTGGCAATTGACTGTCCTGAGGATTTATGTCGCCAGCGAGACCAGCGACATGTCGTCAGAGAGACCAGCGACAAACCGCCAGCGAGACCAGCGGTTCCAAAGGACTTGGCTGCCAGATGATTCGCAGCCCACCGCAAGCAGATACGTGGTATTATGACCCTGCCATAGGGATAATGTGGTCATAGTCATGGTTGGTAAGAAGAACTTAAGAAATTGATGAATTTAAGATGAAAAGCATAATTGAAAATTATGATGAATTGACTTTTATATATGATTGATAGTATGAATATGATTTCATGAAATTACATATTAATTTGTTATTATTAGTAAATCGATATGCATAGTATTATTTGCCTGATTTATTCAGTTAAAGGTATACACTGCTTACTGGGCTGTTTAGCTCATGATGAGTTTTATGCTTTTCTTACAGATCCAGAAAATTAGCATGATGCGGGATTTCGGTTGGGAGAGCGATTAGAGATGGAGTTAACTCATTGATTTAGGATTTTTTTTCTCAGAATTGATTCAAGACTTTTAGTTTTGTTTTAGTGTTGACTTTGTCAGACAGTTACTTTCTTTTGAACACTAAGTTTTGATTTGTTATTTGAATTAAGGTTTGATTATTGAATAAAGAAAAATTTATTTAACTGTTTGTGAAGATATCATGATGAGATGTCTTGCATGCTTATGGAAAAAGTATTCTATAAGTATGCGGCGGTTGCCATGACCCTCGATTCAAATCTCGGGTCGGGGGCGTGACAAGAGGCGTGCTAATTTTTTTGAAAAGAAAATCAAGTAAAGGGCTAAATTTTTTTGAGAAGAAAATCAAGAATAGATCAAAAAAGATTTCTGATCCGTTCATATATGGAGCGTAATATGCCAAAAGGAAAAAAAAATCATCATTTAAGAAGATCTCTGCAAGAAAGTTAGCTTTCTGGTGAGATCAAATCTTCTGATCAAATGACGATCTCATATAGATACCTGTAGATGTCGAATGCTTATGCAGCTTCAAGAACTATGAAGATATCAACGATTATTAGATTACGGTGAAGAACTATCTGTACAAAGATGAAGATCTCTTTTTCTTCTTAATCTTAATCTTAATAATTATATGAGATCCGGGATTGATTTGAGATGAGATCTTGTATCTTTAATAATCTAACATTAATTTTTATTTCATTACATGATTAATTAAAAAATTTATTTTATTCTTTCACTACATATATCAATCAATTTTTAGTTTCTAACACGTTTCTTATAATAATATATGAGACCTTTAGTTGAGATATTTATTATTTAGACTATCGATCTCATTATTATTTTTTTTTTTATTTTTCAGATTCAACCCGCAAACTTGGACCAAATGCATGACACTTTTATTAGAAAGTCTTATTTCTTTGATTGATTTTTGTAAGATGCAAATGGAAGCCTTTCCAGTTAAGAGCTGCTGCACCAACTGCTTCGATCAATGCTTGGGCTACTGCTTTTTTTATTGATTAATTTTATTTTCAGATTTTGTTGCCAAGTCGTTTTGTATTAATGTTATTGACTTTCGGTACGAACCACTTAATTTTTGACAAAAGAACTGCTGTTTTTTGGATTAGGTGCACAACTCAATTGTTTGTTGTTTGTGTGGTCCCGGAAATGAATTTGAAGGCTTGACACCAAGAATTTAGTTTCAGTTGTTGGGTTCAGCTTGCTCTCTTCCTAGAGATCACATATTGACATTCTAGTTGTTGTTTATATTCTGTACAAGTTTATATTCAACAATTAGAATATAAACAATAATTATTTATATTCTAACTGTTTTTATCATTGTTTTTTCTTTTTTTGTATTTTTTTTCTTTGTATATTTAATGATCATAGTTGATAATTATTTTAAAAATTATTGTATGTTTTTATTAGATGAGCAGAAAATATATAGATTTGTCACGCCCCCGACCCGAGATTTGAATCGAGGGTCATGGCAACCGCCGCATACTTATAGAATACTTTTCCCATAAGCATGCAAGGCATCTCATCATGATATCTTCACAAACAGTTAAATAATTTTTTTTTTTTTAATCAATAATCAAACCTTAATTCAAATAACAAATCAAAACTTAGTGTTCAAAAGAAAGTAACTGTCTAACAAAGTCAACACTAAAACAAAACTAAAAGTCTTGAATCAATTCTGAGAAAAATCCTAAATCAATGAGTTAACTCCATCTCTAATCGCTCTCCCAACCGAAATCCTACATCATGCTAATTTTCTGGATCTGTAAGAAAAACATAAAACTTATCATGAGCTAAATAGCCCAGTAAGTAGTGTATACCTTTAACTGAATAATCAAGCAAATAATACTATGCATAACAATTCAATATGTAATTTCATGAAATCATATTCATACTGTCAATCATATTTAGAAGTCAATTCATCATAGTTTTCAATTATGCTTTTCTTCTTAATTTCATCAATTTTTTAAATTCTTCTTACCAACCATGACTATGACCACATTATCCCTGTGGCAGGGTCATAATACCGCGTATCTGCTTGCGGTGGGCTGCGAATCATCTGGCAGCCAAGTCCTTTGGAACCGCTGGTCTAACTAGCGGTTTTGTCGCTGGTCTATCTGGCGACATGTCGCTGGTCTTACTGGCGACGTAAATCCTCAGGACAGTCAATTGCCAACGTATATGCCTCCATTGGCGGGGTCCTCAACACAGTCAGGTTGTCAATTTCATATTGTCTTCCAATTCATATATTATTTTCAAGAATAATAAAATTAATTGATATTCGAGTCAAATCAATTATAACATTCTTTGAGATCATATATCATCATAATAATTGCTCAGCAAATAACATCATTCAATAAATAATTTTCTATACTTAACTTTCATCATAAATAATTCCAACAATTATTTCAATAAATAATTTCAATCACAATCATGCATAAATTTATTTAATTCATAATTTACCAGATAAATTCAGTAAAAGTAAACACTACTTACCTCAAACGTATTCCAATAAATCCACATAATTCTATAAATTTTCTTCCAAAAATTCTGTTCGTAGATCATATCGCGATATCCCATGATCAAATATCCACAATCCTATACAGAATCAATTTCAATAATTAAAAAGAATACGAATACCATATTTCAACGATTTAGATTGGGTCCGATCATCTAATTTCATCTAATCAAAATCTAATTAAGACCTAAACGATCCAAAGTTTGACTATCAGATCAAATCGGATTCGAAGTGATAGGACTCGGGTTTCTTCATCGATTTCATAAAATCAAATAGAGAGAAAATCAGAGGAGAGAAAATTTATGAGGTACAATTCGAATTGATCAGATGACACAATCTAACATTACGATTGATCCAATATCTCGGTTGGTGAAATCAACATGATTAAATCAAATCATGGCTAGATCGAAATCATGGATGATCAAATCTAAAGATTCATGGTCTGATTAAGGTGGATGCCAATACGTTGTCTGACAATCATAGATCAGGGTTCTTCATTAAAATCAGATCAGACTTATTAAAAGAAATTTTTTCATTCACTAATCTTTTTTTTTAGAGAGAGAATCAATCAAGAGAGAGAATATTTTAGAGAGAGAAAATTCTAGAGAGAGAAAATCCATCTTGAATTCTTCAGACAATATGATTCAACAAATTCTGATCGATCATATCAAATCATGCTAAAATTATCATGTGGACAATTCGATAAGATCGTGAGAAATAAAATCTAAAAATACTTGATCTGATCAAAGTGGATGTCATTGTACCGTCCGACGATCACGGATCAAAAATCCATCACGAGGATCATTTAAATTCATCATCATTCTTCTCAAAATTCTAGAATCTTAGGAGAGAGAATCTAGAGAGAGAATTCTAGAGAGAGAAAGTAGAGAGAGAGAGTCCAATTCTAGAGAGAGAAAATACCAGTTCAGGCTGAAGAGAGAGGGAAGAGAGAGAAACTCTCTTTCTCATATTTTATTATTTATATCATTATTTATTAATTAATTTAATGATTTTTCTTTTCTTTTCTTTTCTCTCTCTCTCTCTCTTTTTTTTCTTTTCTTTTTCTTCATGGAAGAGAGAGGAGAGAAAATCCTATTTATTATTATTATATTATTTTTTTTTTTTTCTTTTCCTTTTTCTTTTCTTTTTCTTCTTTTTCTTTTCTTTTTCTTTTCTTTTCCTTCTTCTTCTTTTCTTTTTCTTTTTCTTTTCCTTCTTCTTCTTCTTTTCTTCTTCTCCCGCGTCGGAACAGAGGACTCTTGGTCCTCAGGCCTTGAACGGCCGTTCGGGCTGCGGCTGCCACGGCGGAGGCCGGCGGCCGATGGGCCATCTCCTCCGGTCACGGAGGAAACATGGCCAGCGATCAAATCCGATCGCCGGCGCCGGAGATTCACGGAAAAAATAAGCCCAAAAAAAAAATAGGGGTCTTTCCCGACCCAAAAATCGGCGACGTTCATCGCCGGCCACCGTGCACAACGCACGGGAGAAAGAGGAAGGAAGAGGGGAAAAAGAGAAGAACTTACCTCGGCCTCTTGGGACCTCGTCGGAGAGAAAACACGGCGAGAACCCAACTGTGCCCGCGGCTCTTCTTCGGGAAAATCGGAGAGAAAAAGAGGGAAAAGAGTCGATGGATCGATTCTAAAGAGAGGGGGTCTTCTTATAGGAACTCCTAGGACTCCGAAGGGTCTTAGGAGTTCGATTCTTGCTCGGATTTAGCCGGAGAAGGAGACTCCTATCGGGAGTCTTCTTCCCGATTTTGAATTCCTCTGTTTTCTGTTTTTTTTTTTTTTTTGGTTTGTTTGGGCTGGCGGGCTATCACAATCTTTCCCTCTAAAAGAAATTTCGTCCTCGAAATTTTTTTTGCTTGAGTCTTCATAGTTTCTTACTTGAATCTCATCCTCAAATATTTCAAAATTCTAATTCTTAATACAATTTCATTCTTAAATCATTTCATAAGAAAAAAGTCAATACATTAATATCAACCTGATACGAAACCATTCATTTTCTTATTCATCAAGATCAACATCTCAAAGATTTTCAATATTTTCAAGATTTCAAAATTATGATCTCATTTCCTGTAAAAAATCATATTCAATATCTCATGACTCAAATTAAAATCAAATCTATCTCTTGTGAATAGAAGAGGATCAATGTCTCTATTCTTGCATAAGAACTTCATTCGTCATCATCATTCATTTTATTTCAAAATATTAATCACTCTTAATTTCAACCCATCATAAGATAGGAAATCATACTTCTATGAGTCATATGATGACATCCTAACCAATCAAAATTCAAAAATATTTTCTCTTATTCGTACTTTCAAAAGTTGAAGATTTATCATTTCAATCTCATTCTCGAGCTTTTGATATTTTAATTCTCGATACAACTTCATCATTAAGTTATTTCATAAAGATCAATATCACCATTGTTGATTGAATCAATATCACTATTTCTAGTCATCGAAATTTTCTTACTCAAACCCTCAAACTCTTTAAATATTCTAATTCTTGAAGCAAATTTTATCATTAAGTCATTCCATAATAAAAATCAATAACTCAAAAATTGATCTAAATCAAAACTATATTTTTCTTATAATCAAAATCAATATCTCTATTCTAAGTAAGTATATCAATTTTCTTTATCTAAACATTAACAACTCTTAATTAATCGATTCATTATCAAATTATGAATAACTCCAATCTATCTTTTGTAGAACAATCGTCAATATCAATAGATAACCTCAATCTTTTTCATTCAGTCTGAGAAATAATAATGATCAAAAGAGTTCTAACTTCAAATTTCATTATACTCTGGAGATAATTATTTGAGTATACTAATCTAAGATCAAAATCATCATTCGATAAACGATCTCAAATTCTTCCTAATAAATAAAGAATTATAAAATTTAATTCTAGGATAGAAAAAATTTATCTCTAAATATTCTAAATCTAAAATCAAAAATCAAAGGTCCACTCATCCTAGAATTAGGATGCTAATTATTTTTGTAGCATAGTAGGTGGAAGCTCTACTTTTAAAAATCACATTAGGATATCCAAAAATAATTTAAAATTTTAAAATATTATTCTTTCTAATATCAATAAATTTCTTGTATCAAACCATATCATCTATCATAATTTTTTTAACTCAAAGGGTCAACATTCTTGACTTACTCAAAGTAATCCAGATTACCATGCTTCCGCTGCGCACTCTTGATCTAACAATCAAAATTTCTTAGGTTCACCAAAAAAAAAAAAAAAAGTTTGATCAAATTATTTCTTTATCTTATCAATAGAAAAGATCTAAAATTTTAAATTTCAATTGAAGTCAAAGATTAATTTTCGATTCTCATCATACTTTTACTGGTGTACAATAATCTTGATTAACCCTTGAGTCCAATATCATATTTAAACCATCATATAGATTTACTATAATCAATATGAATCAAATCTTAATTCTCATATCACTTCAATTCGATAATTTTCAAACCAAAAATCTTTATAAGTCAAATCAACGAGAAAAATCCTTCGATGCTCCACCAAATTTGGACATAATCTGAATATATATGAATTTCAAATCATTAATATATTTTTTTTTCTAAAATTTCTATCATCAAGATCTTCAATATCTATTAAATATCCTTTCATAACAATCATACAAACTTCAAAAAAATCAAATCTCCATTTAATAGTAGATTCAAATAGGGACCTCATTAACAAAAGCAAAGGAACTCCATATCAATTCCTAAATCCAAATTTTTTTTTTAAATTCTAAATTCACATGGATCTCTTAATCTGAGATAAATATAAATCAGATCTTTTATCTTAATCTGAAGATATCAATTTTTCATTAATAACCTCAACAATAATATCAAAAAATCTCTTGATCAACTTAGATACGAAGTCTTTAAATTAAAATTTCATACACATCATGTAGTCTCTAAGAGACATAATAAGATCCATTATTTAGATCTAAGGATGATGATTAAAGATTCCAGTACGATGAATATTCTACAACCTCATAATCGATTTCATCAATAAGAAATAAGTTTCTTTGCAATATCCTCAAATACATTCATCCTAATATGCCACTTTATATATAATCCACATATCAAATTCAATTTCGATAAATATTTCAATCAAGCATCATAAAAAAAACTTTCTTAGCCCATTCTGGAATAACATTTTATCGTCAAGTCTTTATCTTGCTAATAATAGTCAACTTCTCAACTAGAAGTAATATCATAGTATTATTCTCACATCGAATTTGAACTTACGATTCACTTGAATAATCAATGATCAAATTAATAACCATAATGCACAATAAAATTTTATATCAATCCTTTTGTGATTACTTTCGATCAAGATCTAACTAATCATATCATGATCAATAGATCATCCATCATATTTCAAATTCTATATGTTATAATCTATTGTGATCCTTTCATACATAATCTTAATGTTTAATCAAAATTTATAAATATTTCTCCCACTACAATCATTAAAGATTTACACTATAATGTCCCTGGTGTCTATCCACTTACACTCATTCTATATCTGATTCTATGTTTCATAATTCATTCACTTATGCTCTGATACCATATTAATTGTCACGCCCCCGACCCGAGATTTGAATCGAGGGTCATGGCAACCACCGCATACTTATAGAATACTTTTTCCATAAGCATGCAAGGCATCTCATCATGATATCTTCATAAACAGTTAAATAAATTTTTTTTTTTAATCAATAATCAAACCTTAATTCAAATAACAAATCAAAACTTAGTGTTCAAAAGAAAGTAACTGTCTAACAAAGTCAACACTAAAACAAAACTAAAAGTCTTGAATCAATTCTGAGAAAAATCCTAAATCAATGAGTTAACTCCATCTCTAATCACTCTCCCAACCGAAATCCCACATCATGCTAATTTTTTGGATCTGTAAGAAAAACATAAAACTTATCATGAGCTAAATAGCCCAGTAAGCAGTGTATACCTTTAACTGAATAATCAAGCAAATAATACTATGCATAACAATTCAATATGTAATTTCATGAAATCATATTCATACTGTCAATCATATTTAGAAGTCAATTCATCATAATTTTCAATTATGCTTTTCTTCTTAATTTCATCAATTTTTTAAATTCTTCTTACCAACCATGACTATGACCACATTATCCCTGTGGCAGGGTCATAATACCGCGTATCTGCTTGCGGTGGGCTGTGAATCATCTGGCAGCCAAGTCCTTTGGAACCGCTGGTCTAACTGGTGGTTTTATCGCTGGTCTATCTGGCGACATGTCGCTGGTCTTACTGGCGACGTAAATCCTCAGGACAGTCAATTACCAACGTATATGCCCCCATTGGCGGGGTCCTCAACACAGTCAGGTTGTCAATTTCATATTGTCTTCCAATTCATATATTATTTTCAAGAATAATAAAATTAATTGATATTCGAGTCAAATCAATTATAACATTCTTTGAGATCATATATCATCATAATAATTGCTCAGCAAATAACATCATTCAATAAATAATTTTCTATACTTAACTTTCATCATAAATAATTCCAACAATTATTTCAATAAATAATTTCAATCACAATCATGCATAAATTTATTTAATTCATAATTTACCAGATAAATTCAGTAAAAGTAAACACTACTTACCTCAAACGTATTCCAATAAATCCACATAATTCTATAAATTTTCTTCCAAAAATTCTGTTCGTAGATCATATCGCGATATCCCATGATCAAATATCCACAATCCTATACAGAATCAATTTCAATAATTAAAAAGAATACGAATACCATATTTCAACGGTTTAGATTGGGTCCGATCATCTAATTTCATCTAATCAAAATCTAATTAAGACCTAAACGATCCAAAGTTTGACTATCAGATCAAATCGGATTCGAAGTGATAGGACTCGGGTTTCTCATCGATTTCATAAAATCAAATAGAGAGAAAATCAGAGGAGAGAAAATTTATGAGGTACAATTCGAATTGATCAGATGACACAATCCAACATTACGATTGATCCAATATCTCGGTTGGTGAAATCAACATGATCAAATCAAATCATGGCTAGATCGGAATCATGGATGATCAAATCTAAAGATTCATGGTCTGATTAAGGTGGGTGCCAATACGTTGTCTGACAATCATAGATCAGGGTTCTTCATTAAAATCAGATCAGACTTATTAAAAGAAATTTTTTCATTCACTAATCTTTTTTTTTAGAGAGAGAATCAATCAAGAGAGAGAATATTTTAGAGAGAGAAAATTCTAGAGAGAGAAAATCCATCTTGAATTCTTCAGACAATATGATTCAACAAATTCTGATCGATCATATCAAATCATGCTAAAATTATCATGTGGACAATTCGATAAGATCGTGAGAAATAAAATCTAAAAATACTTGATCTGATCAAAGTGGATGTCATTGTACCGTCCGACGATCACGGATCAAAAATCCATCACGAGGATCATTTAAATTCATCATCATTCTTCTCAAAATTCTAGAATCTTAGGAGAGAGAATCTAGAGAGAGAATTCTAGAGAGAGAAAGTAGAGAGAGAAAGTCCAATTCTAGAGAGAGAAAATACCAGTTCAGGCTGAAGAGAGAGGGAAGAGAGAGAAACTCTCTTTCTCATATTTTATTATTTATATCATTATTTATTAATTAATTTAATGATTTTTCTTTTCTTTTCTTTTCTCTCTCTCTCTTTTTTTTTTCTTTTCTTTTTCTTCATGGAAGAGAGAGGAGAGAAAATCCTATTTATTATTATTATATTATTATTATTTTATTATTTTTTTTTTCTTTTCCTTTTTCTTTTCTTTTTCTTCTTTTTCTTTTCTTTTTCTTTTCTTTTCCTTCTTCTTCTTTTCTTTTTCTTTTTCTTTTCCTTCTTCTTCTTCTTTTCTTCTTCTCCCGCGTCGGAACAGAGGACTCTTGGTCCTCAGGCCTTGAACGGCTGTTCAGGCTGCGGCTGCCACGGCTGAGGCCGGCGGCCGACGGGCCATCTCCTCCGGTCACGGAGGAAACATGGCCGGCGATCAAATCCGATCGCCGGCGCCGGAGATTCACGGAACAAATAAGCCCAAAAAAAAAATAGGGGTCTTTCCCGACCCAAAAATCGGCGACGTTCATCGCCGGCCACCATGCACAACGCACGGGGGAAAGAGGAAGGAAGAGGGGAAAAAGAGAAGAACTTACCTCGGCCTCTTGGGACCTCGTCGGAGAGAAAACACGGCGAGAACCCAACTGTGCCCGCGGCTCTTCTTCGGGAAAATCGGAGAGAAAAAGAGGGAAAAAAGTCGATGGATCGATTCTAAAGAGAGGGGGTCTTCTTATAGGAACTCCTAGGACTCCGAAGGGTCTTAGGAGTTCGATTTTTGCTCGGATTTAGCCGGAGAAGGAGACTCCTATCGGGAGTCTTCTTCCCGGTTCTGAATTCCTCTGTTTTCTGTTTTTTTTTTTTTTTTTGGTTTGTTTGGGCTGGCGGGCTATCACAAGATTAGACCATGTGATGCTACAGGATATCATTAGAGAATAGATAGCTATCAAAGAATGCACACAGTGTATTGCATGGTCCACTCGCTTTGTGATTGTGGATGGAGATGGATCCGATGTTGACGACAAGCAGAGGTTGGTGAAGCGATGGCGAGGCATTGGGTGGCTCAATTGGGCTCGGATTGAGCTCGGATTTATATTTTTTCAAAAAAATTGGACCTAAGTCCGGTTTAAAATTCAAAAAATTATTTTGGATTGGGCTCAAGCTCGAACTCAGATAGAGATATGATTCAATCTAATCCGATCTAATTTTAACTCTACCGTTGTCCCTCTGATGATGGCGGCCATTCATGGATGCATTGTGGATCTTTGCTCCACCAAAACTGATCGTGCCGTCATCAGGTCTATTTTGTGGCATTGCATACCAGCAAGTTCCGGCCTAAGAAGGCTACGTTCGGGCTGGGCTGGCTGGACCACTACTGTCGGGCCTTCTTCCGGCCTCAGGGTGACCCTTCCCTGCCCGTTATGAGAATCCAAACAGAGCCCATCCGAGCAAGCAAAACAATGGATAACGGATGGTGCCACGCGAATCTCCAACCTTATCAGGAATCTGAAGGAAGGACGAAACGCCATAATAAATAAAAAGAAAAATTAAACAAATACATTATGCAAACGTAAATTAGGAAAAAGAGGTGAAGGGGAAGCTATGGCGTTTGCCGCGGTGCTATCCTCCGCCTCTCCGAGGGCCAGCCGCCACCTGCACCCGCTCTCCTCGAAGCCCCTCCGCGCCCCCACCACGCGCACCCTCGCCCTCCCTTCCGCCGCCGACCTCTCCCTCGACGCCCCCGCGGCCCTCGCTGTCGGCTCCGTTGCCGCCCTCGCCGCCGCCATCTCCTTCGCCGACCCGGAGCGCCGCCGCCGGCAGCAGGCGGAAGTGGTCGGCGGCGACGACAAGGAGGTGGTGCGCGACTACTTCAACAACACCGGCTTCCTGCGCTGGAAGAAGATCTACGGCGACACCACCGAGGACGTCAACCGCGTCCAGCTCGACATCCGCCTCGGCCACGCCCAGACCGTCGAGAGCACCCTCCGCATGCTCCGCGACCGCGGGCCCCTCGCCGGCGTCACCGTCTGCGACGCCGGTTGCGGCACCGGAAGCCTCGCCATCCCCCTCGCCCGCGAGGGCGCCATTGTCTCGGCCAGCGACATCTCCGCTGCCATGGTGACTGAGGCCCAGCGCCAGGCCGACGAGGCCTTGGGTAAAGACACTAACAACCCATCCGTTAAAATGCCCAAGTTTGAGGTGAGGGACTTGGAGAGCTTGGAGGGCAAGTACGACACGGTGGTTTGCTTGGATGTTCTGATCCATTACCCCCAGGGGAAGGCTGAGGGGATGATCGGGCACCTGGCGTCACTGGCCGAGCGGAGGCTCGTGCTGAGCTTTGCGCCGAAGACGTTCTACTACGACTTGCTGAAGAGGGTGGGGGAGCTGTTCCCAGGGCCGTCGAAGGCGACAAGGGCGTACCTCCATTCCGAGAGGGATATTGAGCGGGCGTTGGAGAAGGTGGGGTGGCGGGTACGGCGGAGGGGGCTCATCACCACCCAGTTCTACTTCGCCAATTTGATTGAGGCGGTGCCCGTCAGTTTGGCGTGAGAGGAAGGGAGAGGGATCTGTACAGGTAGTGAGAGGTATGTGTGTTTATTTGTGTTTATGCTTGTATTGTCTCTTGTTCATTCAATTGTTTGGGAATTTTGTAAAACTGGTTGTACTATTTCTTGTTTCAGTATACGATGTGGTTCTTCTAAATGTTCATACATGCTTCAATTTCTTTTCTCAATGTTTGCTGCTTGGTCGGGCGTCTATTGAAATGTTTGATAAAGGGGATGAAGGGAGGGATATTTTGGGAACGTTCATTATTCGATTTAACCGTCTAAAATAGTTACCAATTCATTTCTGTTGGATTTTTGGTTAATGGAAGGTGGCTCTATTGCTCTATGTGGTTTTGAGCTTATGCATGCAACTGACAAGCTTGTACATGTACTGACCCATCCTGAGGATCAATATGGCAAATGCCATGTAATACTCCAAGGCCTTGATGGTTTGATTTTTTTATGAGTATTGCTATTTTGTTGGTTGCATCACTTACAGCTTCAAGTTTATGATGCATTCAATTAGTAGCTTGATGATGTTTTTTTTCTTAAAATGTAATACAGTGACAGTGTGCCACAATTAGGGTTTTAACCATGGATCTCCCAAAGGTAAGCACTTAGAAGATGGGTGTCAACTTGCTGAGGAAGCTTCAGGAATATTTTTGAAGTTCAAGACAGGGCTATTCTTGTTTTGATGACATTTTTTTTATTCTGGATTGGGTGCTTGAGATAGTAACTCAGTCTTATTACAAAATGAGAGACTGAAATTAGGAATGTGGAATGACTATCAAGTTGATTTTGAGATTTTTTTCTGATTTGGAAGGTGGGCTCATGTTTTGCAAGGTTGTTTGCATATTGATGGTGCATGCTTTAATTATTCATAGGTCATTTTGTCCATGGAAATTATAAAAGATTGCTAGTATTGTCCTTGCTTTGATGAAAAATTGGTAACCGGCTGGAATGCTGAGAAATTATTGAATTTGTTCTCTAAACATTTTTCTTTTTAATTTGTAACCTGTTGGAATGTTTGATAGTACAACTAAAGATTATATTGTCGTGGACAGGAGTTGGAGAAATATTTCTAATATAGTATCTTTCGGGAACATGGGTGATTGGAACCATGAGTCTACAATAGCTGTCAAGTTATCTTGGTGAATACTTTCACTGATATTGAAGGTGGCTCTTTTTCTAATTGGTTTTGATTATCATTAATCTTATGGATTTGGTCAAGCAATTTTGAGAATTCTTTTGCAAAGTGCCATCTAAAGCCCTCGCACTATGCTACAGTTATTACAAGTACGACATTTGTTGCTTGGATGACATAAAGCTTCACATTTCAGTTCATCTAACAACAAAATTCAGGGTGATTTGTTGACACCACATAAAAAGTGTCCAAGTTTTATTGGTATAATTTGTTTGAATAGAGGGTAGAACTTGGCTTAATGGAAAGGTTGCTCCATTGTAACTTAGAGGTAATGGATTTGAAATGTGGAAACAACCTCTCCCTATGTAGGGTAAAGCTGTGCACATTTGACCCTCCCAGACCACGTAACTATAGGAGACTTATGCACTAGGATACCCTTTTTGGAAGCTCGAGACATGAATTTGATCTTATTAGAACATCAATTACTGAAATTAGGGTTTGGATAATTACCATGTTTTGGTTTTGAGAGCCATTGCTAACATGGGTCTTGGATCTCTTATTTCAAATGATCTGAATCTTGTAGATAAGCAAGATCTACTGATGCAAAGGACCCTAACAAGTGTATGTACGATTGCTATTCCAAAATGCCATTTAAGGTCCTCAACAACGTAAAATTATTGTCTACAAAACACCCCTCAATATAGAGTAGTTCTAGAAGCTCCACTAATATGTAATCCAATTAGGACCCAGGTATAAATTCCTTATGGCATCAGCTTTCCTCAAAATTCTTCCTCAGATAATCCAGATGTTTGTTCATTAGTTTGTGAAACTTTTAGGAGGGAGTACAAGTTGCTGATATATCTTTGTTATGATTCCAAATATTACTTAAGGCAGAGCTGGCTGGATAGTGCTTGAAAAAATTGTTTGCTATTGCATACCTAGTGCCACATAAAGATCTACTTTATTGTCGCTCTTCATTTTTTTCAGTAATCTATGATGTCTAGGAAGTTTGAGGCATATAAAAAATGAGTTAGCATTGCAAAAGTCACCAATCATCGAATCCCATCTTCAGTCAAAAAAAAAAAAAAAGAAATTTCCCATCCTGACCTCCATGTATGTTGTCCTTTGTCACTTTCCCACCAGATGCAGTACTAGAATTGTTTTTTTTTTTCCTTGTGACACTATGCAAATGATGAAGTTTAGTCTGATTCCATAAATTACTTAGACAATTTTTTTACTTTGATTTTTAGAAATAGGGGAAATTTTGGATCCAATTTGAACTTAAGTGGAAATCAATGATGTAATGACCCTTGGGAGAAAGTAGCCAGAACTCACAAAATTATCCATATAATTTGTAGTTTATGCTTTTGATCTTGCCTGGTATATTGGATGGAAGTCCATCATTGTTACCATCTCAAACTTGACCCGAGTCATTGTGACATTTTCTCCTCTGCATTGAAATTTGGGAGCAATGAGAACGTTGCTTTTCATCTGAGTCTCACTTCATAAAACAACAGTGATGTTTTGATGGAACAAGTTTATTAATGATCAATTGAATATCAAATTTTTTCCCAAAAATGAGTGAGTCATTTTATCCTTGCAAACACAAAAGGCTTTTAGTCATCAAGCAAATGAAATGTTATATCAATGTTCAGTCATCATTATAATCAGCGATATTTATTCAATTAATTAGGAGTCAAAATTTGTTTTGTCTCCTATAATTGTTTCATTCCGTGGCTTATACTTTCTGTTGTAGTAAGCTTCTTTAGTGGGAATGCCCATCCAAGATTTCTTAGCCTTACGATACCAAGCCTTTTAACAGTGATGGCAGCTGCCCTGCTACAGCTTCCCCTTTTAATCTATTTGACATCTCACTGCGCCACCCCCCCTCCCCCGCCCAATTTTTTTTGCTTTCTTTTTTTTTGTGGTTCTAGAGAAAGCTGGAACCCTTTTTAACCATTCAACTAGAGTATGGCATGTCCAATACACATGGTATGGAAAACATGGACGACACAATGGACTGGGAAATGCATATACACATGGGTGAGTTTTGAGGATTCACACATGAAAAGAATTCTAAATTTTCATATTTAGAAAGGGTTCTTTATATGGAAACGATATAGCCAAGGAAAAACATGAGCATCTCATCCGTTCATGTCACATAGTAAAATGGATTATTTAAAGGTTGCTGATGTATTCTTGGCTAATAATCGAAGATGTGCTTTTTAATCCTAGACTAAATCTGCTTACCATATGATGTACTGGAATCATAGTAATTGACTTGATTGTTAGTTGATGCCAAACCAACCAGTGGAAAATCAAATTTAAACCTCTAATTGTAAAATTATGTTATTATCTTGATTTGCCTGTACAAGGATTGTGGGTTGTGCATGTACACAAATGCATCATATCAAAGTCCTCAAAATGCTCGTTGAGAAGTCTCATTGTTAGAAAGTGGGCAGATTGCATGTATATATTTCAAAATCGATTTTGAAACATAGCATAAACAGATCTAAGTTAAACATTTTAACCCCATTTGTAATAGATCAGATCTATATCTATCAGTGTCCGGATCTATGACATGTATATAATCTAAAAATAAAAATAAATAATTAAAATTATATCTCGATATTTTGCATGAATCTAACTACACCGCAGTCGATGATCGTAGATCTGAACGATTTCTTTAGCCACATATGTGTTTGGTCTCCGTAGATATCCACACGAGGATTCATTCCGATCAGAGATAGGTGATCTCCTCGGGATGCTACCTTCCTTGTAGAGATCTTCTCCTTGATGGCTGATCTGACTTCTTCTTCAAATCTCACAGACACTCTATGGGATCAAGAAGAACTAGAGGAGGAAGAAGATGGAAGAGGAGGCTCGGCTTCAAGAAAAATAATTTTTTCATCATGTCTAAGGTGTCCAACCTTTTGGGCCTTTTTCATAGGCGGTGTTGGGTATAAAATCCCCCCCCCCAGCCGAAGTTCGTGTCAGGAGTGACCACTCAGGGATTCTATCGGCGTCCGACCTTCGGCGACATCTCTCCGGCGGCCGAGCCTCAGCAGCATTCCCAAGTTCTGCCGATGGATAAACCCCCACCAGCGTCGACCAGATTCTTCACGACGGATGGACTCCTACGGGAGTCGGACTTCGCCCCCGACTCCGACTGCAGGAAGACTTCGTCCGGACTCCTACGGGAGCCGAGCTTCGTCCCCGATTTCGACTGCAGGAAGGCTTCGTCCGGACTCCTACGGGAGTCGGACTTCGTCCCCGACTCCGACTGCAGGAAGACTTCATCCGGACTCCTACGGGAGCCGGATTTCGTTCCCAACTTCGGCTGCAGGAAGTCTTCGTCCGGACTCTTACGGAAACCGAACTTCGTCTACAGAAAGCCTCTGACTGGGCTCCTACCGCAAATGGCCCTCGCCTATAGTACTAACGCTCAAGGCACCCAACGGTAGATGGCCCGCCAACAACATCCGAGCTCCTTTCAGAAGGATAGCCACCTCTCTCCGTCAGACGCTTCAACCGAGCTTCGATCGACAGGTCTGGACTCCCTGACAGGCCACAGTAACGGCCACGACTCTGCTCCATCTCCTACGATGGATTCTGTACGGCTCCACCACTCTCCGTAATAGGCTCCACGCGGTAGGCCGCAGTAATAGCCACGACTCTGCTCCACTTCCTGCGGCGGATACTGTGCAGCTTCACCACTCCCTAACGAGTCACGACAACGGATGCCACTCCACTCTTCGCAACAGATTCCACGTGGCGAGCCATGGTGACAGCCACGACTCCACCCCATTACTGTTCATAATAAACTCCTCCTGGCCCCGAGCGGCCCATTACTAGGTGGTTACAAACGTCGCTATCAATCCGTTGCTCTCTTCGCCTATAAAAAGGGGGGCCCAGATACGTTATTCTCTAAGCTCTAATTTCTATCCCAAAACTCTGCTAAAATTTTCGTTCGAGCGCTCTATTCTTGTTGAGGCAGGGAACTGACTTGAGCGTCGGAGGGTCTTGCCGGAGCAACCCCAACTCTGGTTTAGACTTCTTTTGCATGTCCCGACGGCGACCGTGACTCCTTCGACTCCAGCTTCTCCGATGTAGGCGGATTTTGCACTAACAGGATTGGCGCTAGAGGAAGGGATTGTGTCTTCGCAGTATCCTTGTTCTTAAAAGAGCACTCAACGGGACCGCCTCCGGTCATCTTCCCCGATATCTTCTCCTCCAGTTTCCTGCCTGGCCTCCACCTGATGCCTCCCCGAAGGGCACCTTTCGGGCGGTCAACGACCTCCGTGGCCAGGTCTCAACGAGCTTCGCAAGCCCCGGCCCCATCTCCGGCCTCCCAGGCTCCTCCTCCTCCGGCAACAGCAGTCGGCATGGAGCAGTCCGATGATCGACCTCCGACAGATTTCGCCAACACCATCTCGGGAGAATCCCGGTAGGAAACAATCGATGTATTGGTCGGACCCCTTAAGCGACAAAGGATTGAGGAATCCATAACCTTTACTGAAGAAGATGCTCGGGAGTTCAATTTTCTCGTGACGATGCAGTTGTAGTTTCTTTAAATATAGCTAATTACGATGTCCGTCGTATTCTCGTCGATAATAGAAGTTCGAACGATATTTTGTTCTACGACGTCTTCTCAAAAATATCCATCCTTGACGGTCATTTGGGACCGATTAGCTCCCCCTTGGTAGGGTTTACCGGCGATGCTGTCCCGGTGGAGAGGGTAATAACTTTGACTGTGGCTGCGGGTCGATATCCAAGACAATCTAGGGCTTTGGTGAATTTCTTGGTGGTCAAGGTGCCGTCAGCCTACAACGCTATCCTCGGCCGACCTGGTCTCAACGCTTTTCGGATCGTGGTGTCAACCTATCATTTGAAATTGAAATTCCCTACTAACCAGGGGGTCGGAGAAGTCAGGGGAGACTAGGCCCTGGCCAGACACTGCTACAACATAGCCTTGCAAAGAAGTGATCAATCTGACCTCTGTTCGTTTGATGGATTGGACGCCCGCGACGATCTCGCTGAGGAAATGGATGGCCCAATCGAAGACCTGATTTTGATCCCTTTGAACGATGGGGATACAGAGCATGTGGTGAAGATCGGCTCCAACCTAGGGGAAGAGGTGCGGACGCAGCTCATCGATTTTCTACGAAAGAATGCGGATGTTTTCACTTGGGTCCCAGCAGACATGCCAGGGATTGACGCAGAAGTCATGGAACACCGTCTGGCCGTCGATCCAAAGCATCGACCGACGAAGGAAAAAATTCGAGGTCATGCACCGGAGAGGCAGAAAGCGATAGCCGAGGAAGTGGACAAACTTCTGAAAGCCGGATTCATTAGAGAAATCAATTATTCTGACTGGATTTCCAACGTCGTCCTAGTCAAAAAGACAAACGGCAAGTGGAGGATGTGTATAGACTTCAAAAAGCTGAATAAAGCCTGCTTGAAGGACAGCTATCCTCTGCCCAGAATTGATCAACTGGTGGATGCAACCTCGGGCCATGAGCTTCTCACCTTTATGGACGCATTCTCCAGCTATAATCAAATCAGGATGGTGCCAGAAGATGAAGAAAAGACTGCTTTCATTACTAACCGTGGTCTTTATGTAGGAACCAGATCTAGGGTTTCAGGGTTAGATCTTGAAACTTTTTCAAGATCATACAGCGGAAGACTAAAATAAATCAAAATTTATTTTTTAAGATCAGAAAATCCCTAGATCTAAGATCCTATTACATGATTATTACATAGCATTAAATCAAAAATTAAAATATATATAAATATAGTATGAACTACATGTTGATCATATCAACATGTTTCTATACTAGCTACATCTAATGTATGTATTAAATAATAGATCAGATCTATTACCTTGCAAGTTAGACGCTCTAACCTCGCTGATCCGGGCTTAAGGATGATGTTGCAAGCCGCACACGCGTCCGGCCTCTAGGAGTCGTCCACACGAGCCCACGAATCTCGATCAGAAGTCCTACTTCAGGAAATCAGCACAGTATGCTAGTACTGCGCTGATTCTTCTTTGATGGTTGATCAGGTGCCTCCTTCTTCTTGATTTGGACTCTTCCAAAGATGGAAAGTAGAAGGAGGAGTTTCAGATCTGAGACGCTCTCAGGAAACTCAAGATGGAAGGAGGAAAGATATGAAAATAAAAACCCTAGAAGAAGACCCTCTTCTTCTTCACGTTTTTCTCTCTAAACGCCCAAACTTGCGTCTTTTATATCTCCACGACCCAAAGGTATTTCTCTCTGATTTTTGGATGGCAGAAAGGTATCTCAAATATCTATCTCCCCTTAAAATTTCACGAAGAAACTCATCTTATATAGAGAGATATGATAGAGTCCTTGTCTAGGTCAAACACCTAGTCAAGGCTTATCCAAACATGGCAAGTAAAGGGACGCCCAACTCTTGAGCACCTCCTCCATATTTTCGTGCATGGATCACCAGAAAAGGGTGTACAATGTAAACCCTAAAAGCCATAAAAATTTCAAAAAAAATTTGGATAAATTCGGTGCAAAATTGAAAGAGTTTTAGATTTCTAAAACTCTATCTCATAGAATTCGAAATCCAAACTTATTCCTTTTAGATTTGATCCAAATCACCTTCCATGTAAGAAAGAAGAGAGGAGACCTTTTGTGAACATGGGAGAGATCTGGGAGAGGGCTTTTGTCACACAAAATAAGTGGAGATTGGCGTTGAATAAGAGAGAGGGCGTGGAGAAGGTTTATGTGGCGCAAGGTGGAATCCTAGTCCTACTAGGATTCTGTCTCATAACTTGTTTTAATTTGGTTTCCCAAACCAAATCAAATCAAAATTAGATCAACCCAATTAAAATAGGTCTTAACCCAATTAAGAACCTAATTTAATCAGATTAAATTATATTTAAATCTGATTTAATTTTCTAATCAAATTAGAAATTAGATTGACCCAAGTCCTAGTTGAACTAGGACTAGTTTTTCCTTGCACTTGGCTTATCCAATAAACCAATTGGACTTGATCCAATCAAGCCCAAACCAAGTGTAATTAAATTATATTTAATTAGACTTAATCTCAGCCCATTGGCTTAATCAAATTAAGCCAATTAGCAATCAAATTACTAATCGATCCTCCTGTAACACTTGTATTGGGTTAAATGTCAATCGTATTGATCATTTAACCCTAGAACGATTCTTAATCGTTGATCAACCATCTGATCGGATCATGAACTCTAATGTGTGTGACCTTATAGGTCCGAACCTAAGCCGGTAGCTTAGGAACAAATTCCTATACCAATCGAAGTGACCATCTAGCAATGATACCCGACGACCGGATAGGTCGAATGTGTAGAACAACATCCTTAGAACCCATGCGGATATAGTTTTCATATAATTCATCTCCTTGATCAAAATGATCATAGGACACCCCAGAGCTCAACTGTCAACTCTGATCAGGTTGTCCACATTGTATTTCAAAATATCAAATCCATCTGATGGATTACCCTGGCCAAGGTTTTGCTAAATTGAAATACAGCGACTCATTCTTCTCCAACTCTTGGAGTGGTCAATCCCATCTCGATCACACTCTGACTTCGCAAGTACTTGACTGTGCCCAGAAGCCTTCCGTTCCTGAATTAGAAATTCAGTTAGTCCAGTACCAAAGCACAGTGAGTTGCTTGCAAGTCACTGAGGTGATCTCAAGTCTAAGGGACACTTATACCTATATCCCATCAGAGACATTCTCGACAGTAGAATGCTCTGGAGTTGGTCACGTTCAATGACGATGTACCCTTACATCTCACCTGTATGCCATACTAGTGTCTCCACACTCTTTGGTTAAGAGGACAACCAACCCATATGGCCTACAGCGACCTATGCTCGATAGAAGCTGTCGTCCTTATTAACAGCCTATCATTTGGTCGTGAACAGTTTTAAGGACTAATCGATAAATCCTCTCTTTATCGAACCTAAATAGTCCTAAGGACTTCATCATAACAACGGAGTTCATTAGAAGATGAAAGCTTATGATGAAAATATCAAATATATTTTATTTATTAACAAATCAATTACAATACTTGGTTGCTCAACCGTCAACAGCTTGACGATTGGCTTTTTGGGACACATTTTCCAACAACTCCCACTTGTCCTAAAGCCACTCGGCACAGTATCTAATACCCACCTTCGACTTATGGTTGTCGAACTCCTTTATTGCCAGGGCCTTAGTGAAGGGGTCGGCTAGGTTCTCTTTTCTGTCGATCTTCTGAAGGTCGACGTCACCTCGATCCACGATCTCTCAGATCGAGTGGAAGCGGTGTAAAATGTGCTTCATCCACTGGTGTACTTTGGATTCCTTCACCTGAGCTATGGAACCAGTGCTGTCGCAGTAGAGCAGGACTGGACCATCGAGGGAGGGTGCTACTCCGAGCTCGTTGATGAATTTTCTCAGCCACACAGCTTCCTTCGTGGCACTGATGCTGCGATATACTCCGCTTCACAAACAGAGTCTGCCACAGTATACTGCTTGGAACTCTTCCAGCAGATGGCTCCACCATTCAGAGTAAAGATATAACCCGACACACTCCTACTGTCATCATGGTCAGATTGGAAGCTGGAGTCTATGAACCCCACTAGTTTCAGATCTGACTCGCCATAAACCAACCATTGGTCCTTAGTATTTCTCAAATACTTAAGAATGACTTTAACCACTTTTCAGTGGTTTTCTCTAGGATCAGATTGGTATCTACTCACTACTCCTAGTGAGTATGCCACATCTGGTCTTGTACATGTCATGGCGTACATGATAGATCCCACGGCTGAAGCATATGGGACTCTACTCATACGCTCTCTCTCTTCAGGAGTTGTCAGACAATCCTTCTTAGAGAGAGAAATTCCTTGGCCTATCGGTAGATAGCCCTTCTTGGAATTCTCCATGCTGAACCTCTTCAGCACAGTATCTATGTACATGGACTGGGATAACCCAAGCATCCTTTTAGATCTATCCCTATAGATCTTCATCCCTAGGATGTAGGATGCTTCACCCAAGTCCTTCATGGAGAACTGTGATGACAACCAAACTTTTATTCCCTGTAGTACGGGGATGTCATTCCCGATTAAGAGAATGTCATCCACGTACAAGACAAGGAATACCACAACTGGACCATTTGCCCATTTATAGATGCAGGGCTCTTCTCCATTCTTAATGAAGCCATACGTTTTGATCACCTTATCAAAATGCATGTTCCAACTCCGAGAAGCTTGCTTCAATCCATAAATGGATCTCTGAAGCTTGCACACCTTGGACTCATCTGTGGATGTAAATCCTTCAGGTTGTATCATATACACCTCTTCAGTCAGCTCTCCATTCAGGAAAGCTGTCTTTACATCCATCTGTCAGATCTCATAATCCAGATGGGCAGCTATTGCAAGCATTATCCGAATAGATTTGAGCATTGCCACAGGAGAAAACGTCTCGTCATAGTCAATACCATAACGTTGACGATACCCCTTGGCAACCAGACGGGCTTTATAGGTCTCCACCTTTCCGTCTGCGCCCCTCTTCCTTTTGAAGACCCATTTACACCCAATGGGTTTAACCCCTTCAGGTGGGTCAACCAATGTCCATACATCGTTGACCTTCATGGACTTCATTTCGGATTTCATGGCTTCAAGCCATTTCTCGGAATCAGGTCTCTGCATAGCATCCATATAGGTGATCGGATCTTCATTATTCTCATCAAGTTCAATGGGATCACCATCCCGGATCAAGAAACCGTAGTATCTGTCCGGCTGACGCGGTACTCTACCGGATCGCCTTAATGGTACAGGTATATTGGGCTCCAGATCTGATCTAATCATATCCGACTCAGGTTCAGCTATTGGTGTCGGTCCTTCTACCTGTTGAACTTCATCAAGTTCAACCTTAGAGGCAACGGTTCCTTCACCAAGGAACTCCTTTTCTAAAAAGATTTCCTTAAGGCTGACGAACACCTTTTGTTCATCAGCATGGTAGAAAAAATATCCTTTTGTCTCTTTGGGGTACCCTATGAATGAGCATTTGTCAGACCTAGGTCCAAGTTTGTCTGTGACTAATCGTTTGACAAAGGCCGGGCACCCCCAGACCCTAAGGTGTGAAAGTGCTGGCTTACGTCCCATCCATATCTCATATGGAGTCTTAATTACAGTCTTACTTGGAACCCTATTTAACAGATAACAGACCGATTCGAGTGCATATCCTCAGAAGAATATCGGCAAGCTAGCAAAACCCATCATGGATCGGACCATGTCTAACAGAGTCCGATTCCTCCTTTCAGACACACCATTATGCTGTGGTGTTCCTGGAGGAGTCCATTGGGAGAGAATCCCATTCTCTCCTAGATATGTGAGAAATTTACTAGAAAGGTACTCTCCTCCTCGATCAGATCGAAGAATTTTAATACTCTTCCCAGTTTATTTTTCTACTTCACTTCGGAATCGTTTGAACATTTCAAATGAATCCGACTTATGTTTCATCAGATAGACATATCCATATCGGGATAGGTCATCCGTGAAAGTTATGAAGTAGAAATATCCACCTCTAGCACTGGTGCTCATGGGCCCGCATACATCAGTATGTACTAGGCCCAAGAGCTCAATAGCTCTCTCACCTTTTTCAGTAAAAGATGACTTGGTCATTTTACCAAGAAGACAGGACTCACAGGTTGGAAGTGATTCACAATCACTAACTTCGAAGATTTCCTCTTGAGTCAACCTGTTTATTCTGTTCTTGTTTATATGACCTAGCCTACAGTGCCATAAGTAGATATCTGACGCACTATCTAATCTAGGGTGCTTGCCAGTAGAATAGACTCTTATCAAGCTTGACCTTTTTGGTCTGGCTCTACACTGATGTCCTAGCCTGAACTTGCACCTTCTTTACTTTCTTCTTCTTGTTCTTCTTCCCTTTCTTAAAAGGTCGAGAACCAGAAGACGAACCTCCCACTAAATTCACCGACTCCTTGTGAAGTTGGTGATCCTTCTCAAAGTTCTGAAGCAACCCCAGTAACCCGTGGTAGTTCTCTTCAGGCTTTGTCATTCTATAATGAGTGAGGAATGGGAGATAAGACTTGGGCAGCGAGTTCAGTATTGCATCTTTCCCAAGCTGCTCATGCAAGGGAAAGCCGAGCTTGCTCAATCGTTCCATCAGCTCGATCATGTACAATACATGATCAGTGACAGAGGCACCATCCCGCATTTTGGCGTTGAAGATGGCACAATTAGTCTTGTGCCTCTCCACGTCATCGGGTGTGCCAAAAGGCATTCTCCAACACTTGAAGCATGTCCTTTGGCTGAGCCGTCTCGAATCTGCGACTGAACTCATCGCTCATGATAGCCAGCATGATACATCGCACCATGGTCCAATCACTGAGCCACTTCTGGTAAGTGTCTCTGACTGTTCCACGTGCATTGACAGCTGGCTCCTCAGGTGCAGGATCCATTATCACATATAAGATCCGTTCATGCTCCAGGACTATCTTCAACTTTCGGTACCAGCTACTGAAGTTGGGTCCCACCAACTTATCATTGTCCAACAATGATCGGAGCGATAGGGAAGTGGCCATATTTGCACAAAGGAGAACCATAACCTAATTAGTAATTGATTCATTAAACTTAAAGATTTGGACTTTAATCAAAAGGTTTCTCCCACTATTTTATTCGAATTGGTAGCCTCTACCTTCAATTCGAGGAATTACCCTAATTCCTTAGCGGGTACTAGAATCCACTTAGACTGCACACAAGCCCAACTTTGGTTGGCCAACCCATGTACATCTAAGGGTAGATTCATAACCAATTGTTTCTCTAAACAATTTCTAGTAATTTTAATTTTGCCCCAGAAACCTAATCAGTAGGCTTTGGCCTCCACTGTAAGGATCCGGTTAGGTCCAACCATTAACATGATCATACTTGGTGTATCTAACCAACAAATGATTAAGCCCAACTTTGGTTGGCTCACCTAACCACCATTAGAGAGACACTTCCAAGTCATCATATGATGAGTGATAATTCCATTAGTCAACAAGCACCAGGCCTTTGGGTCTGCAATGATTATTGAGTTCATGGACTCATTATCAAACACCTTAATGGGAGGCTATGACTCAGTTATCTCCATAACTTTATCATTTTAAGGACCTAATAATTTTAGAGGATTAAATAATATAGAGGATGAGATCAGATGAACCAGCTTATCATGATCCTCCCACTGGCTTCACCAAGTCAGCTTAAGGGAGACCATTAAAAGGGCTGGTCTAGGAGCACCTAAATCAGTCACACTGATTTACCTAGCTGACATGGGTCAGCTCGAATAGTCAAGTGATTCGATCAAAATATAATTTCACCAAGAGGCCAGGTAAGTTCGATCAGTGGGAGGGTCTGCCAAAGCTTGCCTTAGACACCATCAGAAATGGCCAGGTAAGCGGGCTCCCAATTAAAAACCACCGGTCTGGTTTACCTTAGACACCAACTGGTTTAATTAGTTTCGATTAGATCAACCTAACAGTTCGTGCTAGATCGCTTAGCCAAGAATTAAGTCCATTTGGTTCTCGTTAAAGACATGGACTTGACCAACTACAACTATTGTAATTGATCTAGAGAATCCTTGACCTAATCTAAGACAACAATTGATTAGATTTAGTCAATTCTCTAATTAAGTCCATCTTTAATCTAACCATAGGTCTAACCCAATTAATGGACCTAATTCCCACTAACCCATTAACCCAATGTGTTATGATTTGTGTCTTAGATTCTTCAATTCACAATCCTAGAACCTAATCAAACAACTTCTTAATTCTTAATTAAGTTTTGGGCTGAGGGTTGGGTTTGGCTTTTCAAAAAAAATAATTTTCATATTTGCAAAACAATTTTACAATATGATTCTACCAACCATATTGCATGTTTGATTCATAATCAAGATGCAAGTGAAATAAACATGAAACTACTTTAGATCTAATCTAAACAGGTTCATGTAATTGAAACAATTTCAACTTTAAACAATTTCTTTGCACAAAAATTATTAACAAAGAGATTTTATTTCAGATTTAAACATCTTTTAAATCTAATAAATCATAAATTTAATCTAGATCATATCTAATAAATTTATGATTAAAGATAGATCTACATAAACTAGGACAACCTTTGCACTGTAAGGGGTAAACCTTACAGCAGGACAACCTTGCAGTTTGTGATTGATCTAAAATTTTAATTTCAGATTTAATAATCAGATTATAAATTAGATCTAATCTAAAAATAATCTAAGTATGTATAAATAATCATGTAATAAAGAACCTAGGCTCTGATACCAATTGTAGGAATCAGATCTAGGGTTTCAGGGTTAGATCTTGAAACTTTTTCAAGATCATACAGCGGAAGACTAAAATAAATCAAAATTTATTTTCTAAGATCAGAAAATTCTTAGATCTAAGATCCTATTACATGATTATTACATAGCATTAAATCAAAAATTAAAATATATATAAATATAGTATGAACTACATGTTGATCATATCAACATGTTTCTATACTAGCTACATCTAATGTATGTATTAAATAATAGATCAGATCTATTACCTTGCAAGTTAGACGCTCTAACCTCGCTGATCCGGGCTTAAGGATGATGTTGCAAGCCGCACACGCGTCCGACCTCTAGGAGTCGTCCACACGGGCCCACGAATCTCGATCAGAAGTCCTACTTCAGGAAATCAGCACAGTATGCTAGTACTGCGCTGATCCTTCTTTGATGGTTGATCAGGTGCCTCCTTCTTCTTGATTTGGACTCTTCCAAAGATGGAAAGTAGAAGGAGGAGTTTCAGATCTGAGACGCTCTCAGGAAACTCAAGATGGAAGGAGGAAAGATATGAAAATAAAAACCCTAGAAGAAGACCCTCTTCTTCTTCACGTTTTTCTCTCTAAACGCCCAAACTTGCGTCTTTTATATCTCCACGACCCAAAGGTATTTCTCTCTGATTTTTGGATGGCAGAAAGGTATCTCAAATATCTATCTCCCTTTAAAATTTCACGAAGAAACTCGTCTTATATAGAGAGATATGATAGAGTCCTTGTCTAGGTCAAACACCTAGTCAAGGCTTATTCAAACATGGCAAGTAAAGGGACGCCCAACTCTTAAGCACCTCCTCCATATTTTCGTGCATGGATCACCAGAAAAGGGTGTACAATGTAAACCCTAAAAGCCACGAAAATTTTAAAAAAAATTTGGATAAATTCGGTGCAAAATTGAAAGAGTTTTGGATTTCTAAAACTCTATCTCATAGAATTCGAAATCCAAACTTATTCCTTTTAGATTTGATCCAAATCACCTTCCATGTAAGAAAGAAGAGAGGAGACCTTTTGTGAACGTGGGAGAGATCTGGGAGAGGGCTTTTGTCACACAAAATAAGTGGAGATTGGCGTTGAATAAGAGAGAGGGTGTGGAGAAGGTTTATGTGGCGCAAGGTGGAATCCTAGTCCTACTAGGATTCTGTCTCATAACTTGTTTTAATTTGGTTTCTCAAACCAAATCAAATCAAAATTAGATCAATCCAATTAAAATAGGTCTTAACCCAATTAAGAACCTAATTTAATCAGATTAAATTATATTTAAATCTGATTTAATTTTCTAATCAAATTAGAAATTATATTGACCCAAGTCCTAGTTGAACTAGGACTAGTTTTTCCTTGCACTTGGCTTATCCAATAAACTAATTGGACTTGATCCAATCAAGCCCAAACCAAATCTAATTAAATTATATTTAATTAGACTTAATCTCAGCCCATTGGCTTAATCAAATTAAGCCAATTAGCAATCAAATTGCTAATCGATCCTCCTGTAACACTTGTACTGGGTTAAATGTCAATCGTATTGATCATTTAACCCTAGAACGATTCTTAATCGTTGATCAACCATCTGATCGGATCATGAACTCTAATGTGTGTGACCTCATAGGTCCGAACCTAAGTCGGTAGCATAGGAATAAATTTCTATACCAATCGAAGTGACCATCTAGCAATGATACCCGACGACCGGATAGGTCGAATGTGTAGAACAACATCCTTAGAACCCATGCGGATATAGTTTTCATATAATTCATCCCCTTGATCAAAATGATCATAGGACACCCCAGAGCTCAACTGTCAACTCTGATCAGGTTGTCCACATTGTATTTCAAAATATCAAATCCATCTGATGGATTACTCTGGCCAAGGTTTTGCTAAATTGAAATACAGCGACTCATTCTTCTCCAACTCTTGGAGTGGTCAATCCCATCTCGATCACACTCTGACTTCGCAAGTACTTGACTGTGCCCAGAAGCCTTCCGTTCCTGAATTAGAAATTCAGTTAGTCCAGTACCAAAGCACAGTGAGTTGCTTGCAAGTCACTGAGGTGATCTCAAGTCTAAGGGACACTTATACCTATATCCCATCAGAGACATTCTCGACAGTAGAATGCTCTGGAGTTGGTCACGTTCAATGATGATGTACCCTTACATCTCACCTGTATGCCATACCAGTGTCTCCACACTCTTTGGTTAAGAGGACAACCAACCCATATGGCCTACAGCGACCTATGCTCGATAGAAGCTGTCGTCCTTATTAACAGCCTATCATTTGGTCGTGAACAGTTTTAAGGACTAATCGATAAATCCTCTCTTTATCGAACTTAAATAGTCCTAAGGACTTCATCATAACAACGGAGTTCATTAGAAGATGAAAGCTTATGATGAAAATACCAAATATATTTTATTTATTAACAAATCAATTACAATACTTGGTTGCTCAACCGTCAACAGCTTGACGATTGGCTTTTTGGGACACATTTTCCAACACTTTACTGTTACAGGGTCATGCCTTTCGGCCTCAAAAACGTAGGTGTGACCTATCAGCGGCTGGTGAACAAAATCTTCAAAGAGCAGATCGGCCGCAACATGGAGGTCTACGTGGACGACATGCTCGTGAAAAGCAAATCTTCCATGAACCACGTCGCCGACCTCGAGGAGACCTTCGGCGCCCTCCGAAAATATAAGATGAAGCTGAACCCGACTAAGTGTGCTTTCGGAGTGACCTCGGGGAAGTTCCTGGGCTTCATGGTATCGGGGCGCGGGATTGAGGCTAACTCAGAGAAAATTCACGCCATCCAGGAGATGGCCGCTCCGAAGTCGATAAAAGAGGTTCAGCGCCTTACAGGGAGGGTGGCAGCCTTGAATCGCTTCGTTGCGAGGTCAGCCGAATGGTGCTTACCCTTCTTCCAAACCCTCAAGCGGCCGAAGGACTTCTGTTGGACCACTGAGTGCCAACAGGCATTCGAAGAACTAAGGAGCTACCTCGGCTCACCTCCGCTGTTGGCGAAGCCCGAGCCTGGAGAGGAGCTATTCTTGTACCTGGCGATCTCCCCTATGGCTCTCGCAGCAGTTCTCGTCAAGGAAGAAGCAAAAATTCAACGGTTGATCTATTACATCAGTCGCGCATTGAGAGATGCCGAAACCAGGTATACTAAATTAGAGAAGCTAACTTACGCCCTGTTGATTGTAGCCCGGAGGCTCCGACCCTACTTTCAAGGACACACCGTAATGTTGCTCACCGACCAGCCGATCAAGGCGATTCTGCACCAGGCAGATGCCTCCGGGAGGATAGCGAAATGGGCGATCGAGCTCACAGAATTCGACATCAACTATCGATCCAGACCGGCGGTGAAAGTCTAGATATTGGCAGATTTTATAGTAGAATGCACTATCTCGGAGGAAGCTGAACCTGAACAGGGTGAAATTGACGGCCTGGAGCCCCGACCGAACTCCTCCGAAGAAGAAGCAGCCCCCCCCGATTGCTTTTGGGCCCTCTACGTGGACGGATCCTCCAACATGTCGGGCACAGGCGCGGGCCTAATCTTGATCAGTCTGGAGAGAATCGTCGCGGAGTACGCTCTGCGCTTCGAGTTTTCCGCAACTAACAGTGGAGCGGAATACGAAGCTCTGATCGCAGGGTTGAGGATCGCCAAAGAATTGGGAGTAGATCGGCTTCAAGTTCACAGCGACTCCCAATTGGTAGTGGGACAAGTCAGCGGAAACTACGAAGCGCGGGAGGACAGCATGGCTAAGTATCTTGAAAAGGTAAAGGAACTCGTCCCCGCCTTTAGTAGCTTCCACATCAGGCAGATTCCAAGAATGAAAAATATCAGAGCCGATCTTCTCTCCAAGCTGGCTACGCTGGCTCCGGCTGAATTACCCAAGGGCGTTCTCTTTGAAGTTCTGAAGTGCCCAAGTACAGAAGAATCGCAGCCCGTGATGGAAATTGATCATGAGCCCAGTTGGATCGACCCACTGGTGGCATATCTCAGGGATGGAGTTCTCCCTCATGATACAAAAGAAGCTCGGAAGCTCAGAAATCAAGCCTCTCGGTACATCCTCTATGAGGACAAGCTGTACAAGAGATCATACTCTTTGCCCCTTTTAAAATGTCTCCGACCTTCGGAAGCTGACTATGCCTTATGGGAGGTGCATGAGGAAATCTGTGGAAGCCATCTAGGGGCTAGTCCTTATCCCACAAGTTGCTCCGCCAAGAGTATTACTAGCCGACAATGTATCGTTACTCCATTGAATACGTCAGAAAGTGTGACCGATGTCAGAGGTATGCCAATGTCCAGAGACAGCCCGCCGCTGAGCTTACACCCTTGAGTGCCCCATAGCCGTTTGCGCAATGGGGAATGGATATCCTTGGATCCTTTCCCGTGGCGTCAGGGCAGAGGAAGTTCCTCCTGGTAGCAATTGACTATTTCACCAAGTGGGTCGAAGCCGAACTGCTGGCGAAAATCACAGAAGCTAAAGTGCAAGACTTCGTCTGGAAGTCAATCGTTTGCATGTTCGGCCTGTCGAGAACCCTAATTACTGATAATGGGCGGCAATTTGCGGGAGCAAGATTTGCCGAATTTTGTGAAGACCTAAACATCTCCCACAACTTTACATCGGTAGTCCATCCTCAGGCGAACGGCGAAGCTGAAGTGACCAACAGAACTCTGCTGCAAGGGATCAAGACAAGGCTCGAAAAGGCGAAGGGAACTTGGGCAGACGAACTTTACCATGTGTTGTGGGCATACCGAACTACCCAAAGATTGCCCACGGGGGAGACCCCCTTCGCTCTAGCCTTCGGCACGGAGGCTGTTATCTCAATTGAGCTCAAGCTCTCGTCGGCACGAGTCGTGGCATTCGACGAACATCACAATTCGCAAGGTCTTAAAGCCAACCTCGACTTGCTGGAAGAAAAATGAGAGATAGTTCAAATTCGGATGGCAGCCTACAGACAGAAAGTCGCCCGCTATTACAATTTTCGGGTCAAAAATAAAGTCTTTAGAGCGGGAGACCTAGTGCTTCGACGAGCCGCTGTCTCGCAACCTCAGGATCGAGGGAAGCTTGCCCCAAATTTGGAAGGCCCATACGAAGTCAAGGAAGTAGTTCGGCCCGGAACTTATTACCTCAAGGAGCTCGGAGGAGTAGACCTCCAGCGACCATGGAGCTCGAAAAATTTACGAATGTATTACCGATAACTTCATTTTTAATAAAAATCTTATATCCACATGTCTTCTCTCTTGGCACGAGCCTATATCGACAGGACGATCGAAACAAACCGTGTCGAGAGCAGGAGGAGAACTTCGTCTCGACAAAGTCGAAGGCCCGGTTACATTTAGACCGGATGGGGGGAGAGGCCCTGCAACGCCCATATATGCCCCCACAGCCGTATTAGGAACAGGAGGAGAATCTCGTCCTAACATGAGCAAAGTCGAAGGCCCGGTTACATTTAGACCGGATGGGGAGAGAGGCCCTGCAACGTCCATATGTGCCCCCACAGTCGTATTAGGAGCAGGGGGAGAACCTCGTCCTAACATGAGCAAAGTCGAAGGTCCGGTTACATTTAGACCAGATGGGGGAAGAGGCCCTGCAATGCCCATATGTGCCCCCACAGCCGTGTTAGGAACAGGAGGAGAACCTCGTTCTAACATGAGCAAAGTCGAAGGCCCGGTTACATTTAGACCGGATGGGGGGAGAGGCCCTGCAACGCTCATATGTGCCCCCACAGCCATGTTAGGAACAGGAGGAGAACCTCATCCTAACATGAGCAAAGTTGAAGGCCTGGTTACATTTAGACCGGATGGGGGGAGAGGCCCTGCAACGCCCATATGTACCCCCACAGCCATGTTAGGAATAGGAGGAGAACCTCGTCCTAACATGAGCAAAGTCGAAGGCCCGGTTATACTTAGATCGGATGGGGAGAAAGGCCCTGCAACGTCCATATGTGTCCCCACAGCCACATTAGGGACAGGAGGAGAACCTCGTCCTAACTTGAGCACAGTCGAAGGTCCGGTTACACTTAGATCGGATGGGGGGAGAGGTCCTGCAATGTCCATATATGCCCCCATAGCCCTGTTAGAGACAAGAGGAGGACCTCATCCTAACCAGAGCTGAAACCGATTACGTCAGAAATAGGGGAAGAACCTCGTCCTGACATCAATTAAGGTCTGATCATTCAAGATCGGATGAGAAAAAGGGAACCTTCCCAGCAACCCCTCCGCACTCCCGCGACCCCATTAAGAGCAGAGGGACTAAGAGCAGGGGAAAAACCCTCACTCGAAAAAAAAAAGAAAAAAAAAGAGAAAGGGGGAGGGGTTAAAAAGGAAAGTGACGAACTACATCAGCGACAACTGGAAAATAATTTACATTAAAAATACAGGGAACCTCATCTCGGCGAGGATGGGGGTTCTCATCAAAATCTTCGGTCTCCAAAAGAGCTCTCAACACGGGCCAAGGATAAGACGGCTTCCTCAGGACGACGAGAAGCTTAGACCTCCAAGCTCGAACTCTGAAAGGAGGCATCAAACTCGAGCAGTCCCGGACAAATCAGCGGCCACAAACAGAGAGACGGGTCAATGCGACGGCGATCGGATACCTCCGAATGGCATCGATATCGAGCGAGGCAAAAGTCGAAGGAAGATCGGCGAACGACAATTCAACACGTGAGTAAAAGAGGTAGCGGAAAATCCCTTTCTCATGTTATTTACTAAATATGCATTACAGAGCCCTTAAGACTGAAGAAGAAAAGAAAAAGAGGAGGGAAATACAACAATAACAATAGCGAATGAAAGAAGCTCGACAGGCGATGATTTGACGCAAAGTGTAGACAATGTAACAAAATCTCCTTCTCATTCTCGATTAACAAGATGTACGTTACAAGACCCTGAGGGCCGAGAAAAAAAAATATTACTACAAGACTCGGAAGGAACACATTAGGGACCACTTCAAGCTTTCGACTTCTCCTTCCGGTTCCGTCCTTCTCGGTAGCATTTTCTAGTGCATGTGATAAATCCCTCGGCTCTCACCCCCCGCCTCGTTCTGCTCCATCACTGAAACCCCAACCCTAGGGGGAAAAGGGGGGGATAGAATTCAAGGGGCAGCGACGGCGATGGCAGCAGCGACGATGACCTGCATCGGGAAGAACCGAAAGTACCCTAGAGGCCACGATGGCACCGGAGGCATGCACCACCACCGTGTGCTCCATGACAACCACCATCCTAGGTACTTCGGCAAGGTCGGCATGTGCTACTTCCACCGTCCCTGCAACAAGTTCTACTATCCCACCGTCAACGTCGATCGCTTCTGGTCCTTCGGCCCCGACGACGTCAAGAAACCCGCCACAGCTTGTGACGACAACTCTGCCCCCTTGACCGGTGTCACCCCGTTCAACTACTCCGAAATTCTCGGGCGGAACACACTCACCGGTTGTTTCCATTATTAAATCCCTGTTGTTGAAAGAATTCTCCCTCGAGCCCCCTTTGAGGCGGTGGGAACCCTCAGTGACAGTTCGACAGTCGGAGAATTCGCAGGCCGCTATTTTTCCCCTCCTACTCCTCTTGATCCGTGGCATCCTCTCGAGGTTGGCCTTCGGGGTAGAAGCCCCAACGGGAGAACCCCTCGAAGGGGCTCGAAAGACTGAAGGCGGTGGGGAGCCGGTGGAGATGGCGAAGATTGGTGCGAAGAGTGCTTAGAGTCGAAAAGGGCGTCGATGGAGTGACTAAACTCTCAGGCAGAAGAAAGGTGTCAACTCTCAGGCGAAGTGAAGCCTCTAGAGGGAAGGAGGGGGCTTAAATAAGCAACGGGGCCTGGCGCAGTTATGGTGGCGGATATCCCTAAGTCCACCAGCGCCCGTCACGTGTCCCACTCACCATGATGTAGGGCTAGCTGCTAGCGTGACCATTATGGTGTGGCGCTTAGGACTACGCTCCGGGGGAAATTTCGAAAGGACTCTTCGGATCGTCCTAATCGAAAAAAGACTCCAGCACGCGCGTATTGAATGCCAAGATTTTCGAGGGCGGTCGTGTGCAGAATTCAAGGAAACGACTTCGGCTGTGAAAATTTTTCTGTACTTCCTTCGTTCGAAACTCGAACTTAGAAGTAGGGGTTGGGTATAAAATCTCTTCCCAGCCAAAGTTCGTGTTAGGAGTGACCACTCAGAGATTCTACCGGTGTCCGACCTTCGACGATATCTCTCCGGCGGTCGAGCCTCAGCAGCATTCCCAAGTTCTGCCGATGGATAAACCCCCACCAGCGTCGACCAGATTCTTCACGACGGACGGACTCCTATGGGAGCCGGACTTCGCCCCCGACTCCGACTGTAGGAAGACTTCGTCCGGACTCCTACGGGAGCCGGACTCCATCCCCGGCCCCGACTGCAGGAAGACTTCGTCCGGACTCCTATGGGAGTCGGGCTTCGTCCCTGATTCCGACTGCAGGAAGACTTCGTCCGGACTCCTACGGGAGTCGGACTTCATCCCTGACTCCGACTGCAGGAAGACTTCGTCCGGACTCCTACGGGAGCCGAACTTCATCCCCGACTCCGACTACAGGAAGACTTTGTCCGGACTTCATCCCCAACTCCGGCTGCAGGAAGTCTTCATCCGGACTCCTACGAAAATCGAACTTCGTCTACAGAAAGCCTCTGACTGGGCTCCTACCGCAAATGGCCCTCGCCTTTAGTACTAACACTCAAGGCACCCAACGGTAGACGGCCCGCCAACAACATCCGAGCTCATTTCAGATGGATAGCCACCTCTCTCCGCCAGGCACTTCAATCGAGCTTCAGCCGACAGGCCTGGACTCCCTGACAGGCCACAGTAACGGCCATGACTCTGCTCCACCTCCTGCGACGGATTCTGTGCGGCTCCACCACTCCCCGTAATAGGCTCCACGTGGCAGGCCGCAGTAATGGCCACGACTCTGCTCCACTTCCTACGGCGGATACTGCATGGCTCCACCACTCCCTAGCGAGTCACGACAACGGACGTCGCTCCACTCTCCGCAACAGATTCCACGTGGCGAGCCATGGTGACAGCCACGACTCCACCCCATTACTCTTCATAATAAACTCCTCCTGGCCCCGAGCGGCCCACTACTAGGCGGTTACAAACGTCGCTATCAATCCGTTGCTCTCTCCGCCTATAAAAAGGGGGGCCCCAGATACGTTATTTTTTAAGCTCTAATTTCTATCCCAAAATTCTGCTAAAATTTTCGTTTGAGCGTTCCATTCTTTTTTGAGGCAGAGAACTGACTTGAACGTCGGAGGGTCTTGCCGGAGCAACCCCAACTCCGGTTTAGACTTCTTTTGCAGGTCCCGACGGCGATCGCGACTCCCTCGACTCCAGCTTCTCCGATGCAGGTGGATTTTTGCACCAACAGGCGGCATAGGGGATTAGGGTTTGGAGGTGCCATACCTCTTTTTCACGCTATAAAATATGGGGCATCCCATATTTCTAATGCTAAAAAAAGGAGCGCATGAGAAAGAAATTAGATCGATTCTTTCTCATGCCAACCTCTTTCTTAGCGCACACAAAAAAAGATCTGGTGCCTCAAGACTTTTCAATAAAGCCTTGATCCCTTTCCATTTAATTCTTATCTCTTGATTTGAATCAAATTCAAATTGGAGAGGGATAAGGATGATCACTCATGAAGAGTAGCTGCCCACCCTTCTCTTTGCCCTCCTCTCTCATGCCAATATTCCTCATGCCAACTTATTTTAGCGTGAAATATTTCTCATGGAGATAGGGGTGCGTGCCAGGGGAGAGAGTCCCAAGGAGTTAGGACCTAAGGTTTCTTACTTTTGTTCAATCTAAATCATATTTAGTTGGACCTAAGGAGAGAATAGAACCTAATCAAATTAGAAATCCAATCTCCTCAATCAAATCCTAATCTAATTAGGATTTAATTGAAACCAAGTCTTGATCAAATCAGGAATTAGTCTCCGTTGCAATCAAACTTGATCCAATCAAATCTAATCTAAGTCAAACTGAATCCAATTTAATTAGACTTGATCTGAATCTCATTGCTCAATCAAATTGAGCCAATTAGCAATCCAATTACAAATTAATCCTCCTGTAATTCACTAACACTTAGTGAATTACTTAATTACAACTTTTGCTTAAGGTTAATCATCAATCATATTGACGATTATATCCTTCAATGATTCATAATCGTTGATTAACCATCTGATCAGACAAGAACCTCTTTTGTATGTGACCTCATAGGTTTTATTCTGTCTGATAGTGAGATATATTGTGATCTTCATCATAATATTATTAAAACTCCTTTCGATGGATTGGAATAATTTCAATTTTGTCCTTCGAGGATCATCGATCATCAAAACGACGCTCGATGAGTCTCACAATTAATCAGTGATACTTAGTAGTATGCAGTGGTAACCCAGCACAATGAAAGTATCGAACTCCTAAGTGCAGTTTCTGTAGCATCCTACCCCCTAAATCAAGTAAGGATTTAGTAGCTGAGCTGAGTTTTAGTAGCATTTCATGCCGTGGTTCATAAGATAGTATTAAACCCTGTTCATCTGCCAACAACATGTCCTTCCTTAAATTAGGTAAATTTTGTTAAATCTGTTAATATAAAGAATTTAATTTAATTCATATGACTCAAAAATCATCTCCAGGATTTCATTCCTTATACCATACTGTACACTACTGTGTAAAATAACTTACACTTGATGTCTATTAATGTATACAACTAAAATAAATACAACAACTCTAAACAAGTTTCCAGCTCTAGCTGCCATGGCCTACATATGCCTCAAGGAATAACCCCACCAAAAACTGACATGGTCCACATACACATCTCGAAAAAAGATCCAAACATTAATGAACATGGCCAACCTTCTACTAGTGAATACAGATGAGAATGTTGATGCTGTATTTCTAGGTCTGATCTAGCTGTTCCAAATCTGAAAAAAAAAGAGTGAGGGATGAGACCTAAATTCCACTGAATAGATATCTATTTAACAATGGAGAAACATGAAAACTTAAATATAATACTCATCAGCATAACATATAAATCACATCACTGATATTCTTTCAACTTTTATCAACTACATAAGAACAAATCATAGAGTATATTGTTTTTCTGAAAGAAAATTTCATTAAGCTAAAATAAATTACTGAGCTGTAATAAATTTTTTTTCTCTTTGTTAAAGAATGCAGCTGGCTACTACCGACTACGCCCAGCACACCACTACCATAGGTAGTCAATATATAGCATGAATGCTATTGACCGATCATTCTGATAAAGTCCCCATAGACATTTTGATATTCTGATATTGCTGAGCCCCACATGGGCATTCTGATATTTTGTCACTAAGGTGGTGCTGGCTATTTTATGCTATATTAATGCTGTTGCTATGGTTCATTTCCAAAAGAAGGCTCATTAATTTTCACTACTCGTAGGTTGTTTCGAGATAATTTTAAAACAGAACTAAGTTTTTGTTCAATCCGGATACACATGTTCCTGTTTTCAAGTTTACACACACATATATACATATATCTATATAAGCTATACAAGCAATAGAAAATCTGATTTCTTCTCCAGATAGATACTTTCATGATAAAGTACAACGAAAAATATCAAGATTAAATAGAAAATCCACTCACCTCTTTTAGCTACTACACCACCTTGGAGCTTGATTCACCCAAAGCACTCCAGAAGCCCTCTTCCTCTCCTATAATATTAATAAACGCTAATTAACAACATACTACATAATATATGAGTATGATTATGCATGCTTTTTTTTATGCTCAACCTCTAGCTATTCTAACTCTTACTTTGATACTACTTTACTTACCCTAACTTTGGATTAACTACTTCTCTACATAGCCTCAAAAATTTTTAGTATTTCTATCATTTTCCATCTTCATAATCTATTTTAATTTCAGCCAACATAAATCTAACTTATTACTAGAATAATTCAGAAATTTTAGAAAATGGATTGGTGGCAACATTTCACCCTCAAATTCAATTCACCAAGGCATTACATCTAATAGAAATGATTGTGAGTTTAATCTAAATCTGGTTTAGAAATTAGAATCCTTACCTTTAGTGATTAATACTCTGCTATCCCTAAAATAGTTTTCAACTTTCTCCAAGATCAACAATTTTCCTTCCTTCAAACCAATTTGTCACCATTTCATCCCTTTTTAGCTAAATTCTCCTTAGTTTTTGATCAAGAAAATTCTTTTCTCCCATCCTCCTCTTTTCTGTAACCCTTCTTTTTTACAAAAAAAACTTCAACCAGCTGAAAATAGGGACTAATGGCTAATATTTTAGGAAATACTAATTTAAGAAAAGATTTGCTAGATGTCTATCCCTTAGAAAGCCAACAAATAGCTTACTTTCCTAGTTATTTCTTTATATTAAAAAGTTGCCGAGCTAACCCCTTACAAGTTATTTTTAAATTTCAACTTGAAACACCTCGGCTAAATCTCATTTTTCAAAATTTTTTGTAGGTTAGCTGACTCATCTGAGACTAAGCTGACTCAGTCTAGAATTTAGTCGACTTAGTATAAAATTGGGTTGGCTTAACTGCATGCCATCAGAATTTTTTGAAACTCTCACTTTTTGTCTGGCACACTTTTTGAGATTTAGTTGGCTCATCCTCCAACTGAGCCGGCTAAGTGGCATAAATTATTGAAATCATGATTTTAAATCACAAAATTACCACATATCTAATTCTTAAGATGCTCTTTAAAATATCAACTCATTTTAGGATCATAAATCATCAAAAATTCAGCTTCTTTATTACTATTATCAATCTAATTTTCCAATCATTTTCTTTCTTAACCAATAACTAAATTTATACTCCATTACTGCCCAATTAAACATTCAAATGCTCAAGTAAACCATAGATGAAATCCTGTGCCACACATGCTTAAGTACGAAGTGCAAGTATTAGTTTTTTTGATTCACTATTTATTGGTTGCGGATGTTATAGTTGCTGTATGATTTAATTCTTCTATCATGATTTCCGACTTGATGGAGATCATGGAGAACTCGTCATACCCCAACTTCAGTCATATATCAAATTGGCTCGATTCGAGTTCATTTGTAAATCTTGTGAAATTTTTTTTTCAGTATTCATACTTATTTTGGCCAAAGATTTTCTGAACTTAATCTCGCAAATCGCATAGGACTTATCTTTTTCTACCAAGGTCGATAGATTTTATTAGGTGCACCCTACTTCAAGTAGTGAATTTAAATCCACCGTAGCCAACATACACAGTAAGAATCTGAATGATTAAGGACCAAGTGAATGTGCAGTCAGACTACAGTAGCCTCATTGTGAATAGCCGATGCATCACAGATCAAAGGATCACTCACATCACTGTAGTATTGAAAAGACTACTAATGAGTGAGTAGACATCCAAGTAGTTTTTCGTATTGGTCACGCTCAATGTAAGTTGTTCTCTAACAACCACCTGCACTCTTATTTCAATATTCTTATACTACAAACTTGAGACTTATCTATCCAAAAGGAAGGTGATTCATGCACCAATCTAAAGTATATTAATCACTATCCTTCGTGACGATCTTTCGATCGAAAGTATTTAGAAACTAACTACTAATAATATATGTCTCAAATTCTCAACACCTTGAGAATATACAAAATCTTCTTTATTAATTTCTAAGATAAATTATGGATACATAGATATGATTGGAATAAAATTACTCTTTATTAATAATAAATATATTACGAGTATAAAGTTATGTCCTCGAATTATATAATATATCAGCCAATAATTGATTTTTAGGACACTCATCTAACAAACTCCCATTTGATCTAAAGCCAATTGGCCATATACTTAAGATCCATCTTCTCAAAGTGAGTTTCAGTCTTCTGCTGGTTGAGAGGCTTGATCAGTGGGTCTACCATATTCTATGTGGAGTCAACTCTCTGCACCTCAGCGAACTTCTTCTCGAGATATTCGTGTATAATATGAAACTATCGCTCTATATGCTTGGACTTTTGATGAGATCTGAATTTCTTAGTGAGGGCTATGGTACCGTTGCTGTCGCAGTGCAGTATAATGACATCACACCTAGCTCCACAATAAATTTTTTGAATCAGAATGCTTCCTTAGTAACTTTAGAGATGATGATGTACTCGACTTTCATGGTCGAATCTGCAATGACTGGCTGTTTGGAACTCTTCCAACTAATCGATCCTTCATTACATAGAAAAATATATCATGATGTAGACCTTCTATCATCGACATCAGATATGAAGTTTAAATCGATGTATCTCTTCACTTTTAGCTTCGATCTTCCATCAAAGATTAAGAACAAATCATTAGTCCTTCTCAGGTACTTAAGGATGTTCTTTATAGCAATCCAATACTCTTCGTCTAGATTCACTTGATATCTGCTCATGATACTCATGGCAGGGCTATATCAGGTCGTATACACAACATGGCATATATGAAGCTCCCTATTGTTGAAGCATAAGGGATCTTACTCATATGTTAGATCTCCTTAGGTGTGTCAGGACACATCTTCTTGGAAAGATGAATGCCATGCCTATGGAGTAATAAATTTTTTTTAGAGTTTTTCATACTGAACCTCTTCAACATCTCCTCTATGTACATTCACTGTGAGAGTTTCATCATTATCTTATATCTATCTCTATCTCTATAGACCTTTATACTAAGAATATGGAAAGCTTCTCCTAGATCTTTCATGGCGAATTTTTTTCACAACCATACTTTGATCGATGTCAGCATAAAAATATCATTTTCAATCAGAAAGATGTCATCCACGTACAATACAAAAATGTGATAGCACTTTCATTGACCTTTTTGTACACATACGGCTCTTCATTTTTAATGAAATCAAATATTTTGATTGCATCATTAAAGTGAGTGTTCTAACTCCGAGGTGTTTGCTTAAGTCCATATATGGATCTTTGCAGCTTGCAGATCTTGTGATCACTATCACTGGATGTGAAACTCATAAACTGCTCCATAAAGATATCTTTCTCAAAATATCTATTTAGAAAGATAGTTTTCACATCCATCTACCATATTTCATAATCATGAAAAATCGTAATCGCAAGCAGAGTCTGGATAGATTTCAGTATAACCACGAACAAAAAGATTTTCTAATAGTCAATACCTTTGCATTGACTATAACCTTTCGCAACTAGCCTTATCTTATAGGTCTCTATCTAACTATCCTATTTAATTTTTTTTTTATAGATCCATTTGCATCCAATAGGCATAATATCTTCAGATGAATCTACTAAGATCCAAACCTGGTTAGAATATATGGAGTCAATTTTTGACTTCATCACTTTCTTCTATTTCTTAGAGTCTACATCTAACATTGCCTCATCATAGGTTTTAGGATCATTCCTAATGTCCTTATCTCCTACAAGAAATACTTTCTCTAGATCCTTTGTAAGAATACCTAAGTACCTTTCAGGAGGACGGGAGTCTCTACTTGATCTACGAGATGGAGAAGGTACCACATCTACTGGCTCACTACTAGGTTCAGATTTTTGGGCTTGATGCTCTTCAGAGATCTTTTTGAGCTCAATCTTCCTCCCATTACCTCCATCTTGGATAAACTTTTTTTTCAAGAAGATGATATGACGGTTCATAATCACATTGTGATCCTCAGAAAGATAGAAGTAGTATCCCATGGATTCCTTATAATATCCTATAAAAGGTCCTATATGGTCTAGCTTCTAACTTGTCTGCCTACTATCACTTGACATAGACCGAATATCTCCAAATTTTGAGATAATTAAGAGTTGGCTTTTTACCATACCACAACACATATGGTGTGGTAGAAATAGATTTAGAGAAAACTCTATTCAAAAAATGAATTACAGAAAGTAATGCATGTCCTTAGAGAAAGATAAGAAGATTCATGAAGCTCATCATGGACAGACCATATCTAATATGACCCGATTCCTCCTTTCGGATATCTTGTTAAGCTGAGACATCTCTGGAGGTATCCACTGTGAGACTATACCATTCTCATTGAGATAGGTTCAAAATTTTTCACTAAGATATTCTCCTCCTCGATCTGATCGAAGAATTTTTGTGAATTTTCGATCTACTTCTCTACTTTATGTCTGAACTCTTTCAACTTTTCAAAGACTTCAGACTTGTATCGCATCAGGTACACAAACTCATATCGTAAAAAATTATCGATAAAGATTATGAAGTAGACATAGCCACTCCTGACCTATACATCGAATGGACTGCACACATCAGTGTGCATCAGGACTAATATTTTAGTGGTCTTTTTTTTGTGTCCCATAAAGAGTAGTTTGGCCATCTTTCTTTGAAGATAGGACTTATAAACTGGATAAGACTCGAAAGTCAATGATCCGAGAAGGTCATCTTTCTCTAGTTTGTTATGTCTGTCTTCTCCTATATGGCCTAGCCTAAGATGCCACAGATATTTTTGGCTAGTCTTATCTCTAAGTCTTTTAGATCCTACGACATTCACAATTTGCTTGTTAATATTAACACTCGCATCCACATGCAGATGATAAAGATCATCAATCAAGAAAGTATGTATAATAATTTTATTTTCAAAATAAATTGTACATATATCTTTATTAAAATAAAAATTATAATTATCCTATGCCAGCATAGATACAGAAATCAGATTTCTACTGACTATAGGTACAAAATAATAGTCTTTTAAAATTAAACTAAGTCCTTAACGGTAGTCGCAAAGAGTAGGTCCCGACGGCTACAGCAGTAACTCTTGTTCCATTACCAATCCAGAGAGTGATCTCATCTTCTCTCAGCTCTCTAACTTCTTCTAGATCCTGCATAGAAATATACAAGTGAGCACTTGAACCAGAATCTAGAATCCAACTAGAAAAAGAGAAAATTGTTAGATTAATTTCAATTACGAGCAAATCAGATATACCTTCAGAAGGCCCGTCCCTCTTCTTGTTCTTCATGCTCGTTAGGTAGGCCAGATAGTTTCTTCTCCAATTTGCCTTTGACATTGCAATGAAAACATTTTTTCTTATCGCTGGCCTTTTTTGGAACTTTCTTCTTGGGTCTGCTTTTATTCTCTGCTTCTTCGTAGGCTTATTCTTTTTCTTTCAAAAAAACTTTCTCTTGGAGGAAGCCTGCTCCATAGTAAGAATCAAGCCCCTTGAATCTTTTAAGGTACCCTCAATTATCACCAACACATTTAATAGCTCGAACAAGGTGCTATCAATCTTATTTATATAGTAGTTCATGATGAACTATCTATATGAATATGGAAGAAACTGGAGGATCACATCCATCTATAATTTCTTATCCATCATCATCCCAAGCTTCTGAAGCTCTTCGATGTCCTTGATCATTGTCGAACAATGATCATTGATGGACTATCCATTGTGTATCTTCACTGTGAAGAGTCTATAAAAGATTTCAAAATGAGCCGTGCGACTCTGCTCACCATACAACTCTTACAGGTAAGTTAACATATCCTTGGCAGTCTTCATGTCTTCATACTGACGTTGAAAATCATTGGACATGGATGCAAGAATATAGCACTTCGTCCTATTATTTTCATCCATCTACTTCTCAAGTGCAGCTTGTTGATCAGGAGATGGATGAGCTAATAATACAGGTGCATCCTGATCTAATACATAGGTCAACTTTTCAAAATTGAGAATAATTCTCAAGTTTCAGAATCAATCTTTGTAGTTTGTCCCGATCAACCTATTGGTGTTAAGGATTCAAACTAATAGATTGAAACTCGATATGGTTATCTGCAAAGAGAATGATTTCTATTTGGATGTTTGTACTTGTTAAATATTTATTTTAGAGATTTTAAAAATAAACAATACTTCTACTATTTTCTCGAATCTCCCATACTCTTCGAATAGAGAAACAAAAATCTATACGCAATCGATTTCTAGTGGGTATCGTGGTCCTACTGATCCATACACACCTCACCTAATAGTTATTGATGAGCACAGCCTAATGAGTGGACAATAATTTATCCATTGCTTCATTAAGCAAGATGCAATGGATTTGGTCTCTAAGTCCTATGGCCTCACCTAATAGTTATTGACACATTTTTTAGTTAAGTCTGATCTGTCATTCATCAGTGGACGTAAAGCCATCATTGGGTCCCTCACCTAACAGTTATTGGATTGACCCCATCTTTATCCTGGGGTATCTTATATCAATAGAGTGATTGTATCTTTCTGATGCAACCAAACCACTATAATTAGTCGAGAATGATCAATGTCAGGAAAGTATCCATATCTCTACAATGGTGGAAGATTGCTAGACTTAATATTTAGTGAGAAGATTTTGATTTAATCTCATCTAAATCAACATATTTGATGTCTGATTGATCATGTTCAGATTAGCACAATCTTATATCTGACTAACCTGATCAGTATGGGTGAACACGAATGATCAAGCAACCTTATTCAATCCATAATTGATCAAATTGGTCAGATAAATGAGATTGATGGGAGGATATGTCGATGCTTATCTTAGACACTATCAAAATGGCCAGGTAAGCATGCTTCTAACTAAAAATCACCGATCGAACTATTAACTTATCTTAGACAGTAATTGATCAATTAGAATCGAACAGACTAGTCTAGTGAGTCAGACTTAGACCACTAAGTCAAATTCAATCTTGAGTCAATCAATTCACATCAAAATATGAATCGATGCAACCAACTACAACTAAACTCAATTTCGAGTTTTTTTAACCAAATCCTAACCAATCATTGATTAGGTTCGATCATTTGCTTAAAATCGAAAAGGATTGTAATCTGATCTAATCAATTGATTCTAATTGTAGTTTGATTACTAGACCTAATTTATTCAACCCATACCCACATGCAATTAACATAATTTTTAGATTTTAAAAATAATTTTTAGATTATATTTCATTGCATACATTAATGGTTTATGATCATGAAACTTTTTCAAAAATAAACCTAAAGTCATATATTGCATATATGCAGTTTTAGATTTAAACAACAAAACATATATCATATATATAATTTTCAGATCTAAAACTAAAATTACACATATCTGGTATATATAAAATTAGATCTAAAATAATAATTAAAATATTTTTAAAAAAAATTTCAAAAATTAGTTCGCATCAAATTTGGACAATCTTTTCAATATAAGGATAAACCCTATATCAGGACAATATTATAACAGTCTGATATGAATATTTAATTATTCTAATTTTAAATCTAATATGAATAAAGACATATTACATACATCTATTTTCAGATCTAAAAGATTGATTTAAATATTTTAAAAATAATTTTCAAAATGATCAATCTTGTGTTGGGACAATCTTTATAATATAGAGGATTAATCCTATATCAGGATAATTTTATATCAGCACAATATCAATATTAAACCACTCAAACTTTTAGATCTAAATCAAAAATTAGATCATGCATATAAAAAAAAACTAATGGCTCTGATACCATTGTTAGAAAGCAGACATGTTGCATTGTTGGAATTTCGTATCGGGACATGTATGTATGTTTCAAAATTTTTTTCCTAAATAATACAACGAGATAGAAGATTAAAATATCTTTTAATCTTAATCATGCATGCATAAAATATAGAACACAAGGATCTACTTTATATGCTGAAATTGAACACATACTAAATTTTATGCTGAACTTGAATATGTGATCGAATCACATATCTATTTCATAATTTTTTTTTAAAATCTGGATCTGAAAGAAAGTAAATTCTTCTTTAGCCACGTAAATGTTCAACCTCTATAAGTATTTACTCAGAATTAGTCTGGAATAGTCCTCTTTGGTGTTGATCTTTCTTCTCTAAGAACAATCAGCCTGTGAATCTGAATGAAGCATGGATTGTGATCAACTCTTTGATCCTTTCTTTGATCTTTTCTTCTCTTCTTCTCTTGCTTTTCTTTCCTTAATTATGAAGCAATCATGGTCTAAAAACCAGTAAGCAAAGGGACACCCAAGCTCCTTTTGGGTGTGGAGATATGGGATGCCCAACTCCTTTGGGCATTGGGACCTTAAGGGAGAAGAGAGAGGGGGTGTGGGGAGCTTCTAAAGGAGGCATGGGTTATTGGAATTCAGTGCTAAGGAGCCTTAGGGAAGGCTCCTTTAATTAGGCATAAGGTTTGAATCCTATTCAAAATCAAACTACCACTTAATACAAGTCCTACTTGTATTAGGAATCTTTATTCCTTTAGTTATTTGACCTCCTTTAGGAGATTGTTTAGGCGTTAACTTTTGGAGCCCTTGCACCTATAGATACACACACCACATGGTTGCCATGGGATGCCCCAATCAAGTCCACACGCCCTCTTTAGTGTGTGCATGTCCAACTTGATCAAATCAGGTGGTGCTCAATCAAAATTATCAAGAAAATTGATTAAGGATTTGAATCCTTAATTCATTTAATCCAAAACTCTAGGCATCCAACAATTAGAGCCTAATGAATTTGATTCATTTAGGTTATTAGCAGGTAATTAATTTAAATTAATCTTATCAAATAAAAATTTAAATGTAAAAAAAAAATTGAGTCCAAACATGTGCTAGCAAGATTATCTTGAACCCAATAAGATTTCTCTAAATCCAATTGAGACTTCATAAGTCTAATTACTTATTTCGAATCCAATTTCTTTGCTGTGTGACCCTATAGATTTAATTTTATCTGATAGTGAGATATACAATGATCTTTATCATAGTATTATTGAAACTCCTTTCAATGGATCAGAATAATTTCACTCTAACTCATCAAGGATTGTTGATCTTGAGCAACTCTAGTCAGCTCTCACAATCCACCAGTGATACCTAGCAGTATGTAGTGGCAACCTAGTAAAATTAAAAAAGAACCTCAAGATGTAGTTAACATATGATTTAGTCCCTCTATCGTGAGTCCCGATTAGATGGTAGATTATGGATAAATCGTCAAATCTCATCATCCTCATATGATAGATTCGATCAGCTCAAATCTAATTACGATCCTTATGGAAACTCTTTTTTATCAATCACACTACTATAGCTACAAACTCTTAGACATAGCCTCTAAATTTCATAGAACTACTCCTCTCTATCAAGATCGATAAATTTCATCTAGATGTACATCCTACTCCTATAGTGGATCAATTGTTGTCAATATCCACATAAGGATTCATTGAGACCATGTTTATGTGTCAGTCAAACTTCAATAGCTTTACTATGAGTAGTCATACCATCATAGATCAAAAGATCATTCATACAACTACAGCATCGAGATAATCACTGATGATTGAGTAAAAATTCAAGTGATCTCTTGTATGGTCACATTCAGTATTAGTTATTTTTTAACAACTATCCGTACTCATCACTCAAATTTTTACACTGTAGATCAGAGACTCATCTATCTCCGATTTGTACATCGATCTATCCGAATCGATCATTATCTTCATGATGATATTATGATCAGGAGCATTTAGAAATTATATATATATCTTTAATTCTCAACACTTTGAGAATATGTATCGAAATGTTAATTCTATGGATGATTCAAAAACACATTTAAAAAAATAATATCTTACAAGCCAATTGCATATGGGATGCGATAGGATATTTATTATAATTTATCTTTCAAACTCATATAATTGATATTTATATTATTAATAAAATAAATAATTTTGATTCATTATATACTACATCTTATTGTTCTTAGATTATAATGAATCCCATAGGTCTGGACAATGATTTTAGAGCCGTGATGAGATTACACCAATGAGACCTAAATTTTTGATAGCCTTGATCTAAAACATTCCTAATCGTTAGTACATTGAGTCGGAGATTAATGATACCGATAAGACAGGCATGTGTTATGTATGCTTAAAAATGAGGATGGTTAATCTCACAATCACTTATGTAGTAATACTAATACAAAGATATGGATGCTGATTAGAGAATGAGTTCATTGCATCGATCTACGAGAGAATATCAGATAGAGTCTTATTTATATGTTAACTGATGTTTCTTTAGTGGGAGTTGTGTAAATGATCTTTTGACCTGAGATTACCATGGTACCTTGTGTACTTGGATTCATATTTTGATCCACTTTCTAATTTGGTTTCTTTGATCCTTATATGGGATGTTCTGAATATGGTGAAGAGTGTATGGAGGTTGTGAGTAATCAATAAGGGATCAGTCACTCTTAATAAGGAGAGCGAACATCCTATGTGACCTCATAGGTCGATGATTCGAAAGTCTTTGACCAAAGTAGAATGATAATTAAAAAAAAGTTTCTAATATATCATCAACTGAATTATCCTTTTTAGATCGAGATACATAAAGATAAGTAATTAGGTTTGATATATTTTCATGCCCACAACTCATCTGGAATGTTGTTTGACTAACGGATTAAATTACACGATAACTTACCACTGAAAGATATTTTGATAATTTTTCATCAAAATTTTAAAATCTTTCAGATAGTCATGACACATTGCTAGACGTAAATCTTGATTTATGAATTTATCAGAATTAAAAGTATTTAATTTTAAAATTAATTTGGAAGAGTCCAAGTTGATTGAAACTCTTTGGGTGACCTAATCTCATCGGATTAGGATTACATTGAAAGTTTTGGTCCACTGCTGACTAGATTTGGAACCCAATGGATCACACACTTTGAGATCTAGTCTTGATCTGGTCTAATTAGAGTTTAATAAAAATTCTATGGGTTAATTTGATATGCTAGCACATTTTATTAACCCAAGTTCCTAAATTAGTTTAGATCAAAATGTTTGAGCTAATCTAGATCAGTTGCCTTTGACCTGATGGGATTGGATTAATTTAAATTTGATCTTTATCCAACTTAAAATAGTTTCAAGTGGAGAAGGACTTCTCTGCGCCCACCAAAAGCCACACCAAAAAATAAATGCTGCTCATCTCTTTTTTGCGTGTGAAGTTGGAGAGTCCTTCTTCATAAAGGCTCTTAACTATATGCATTGCCTTAAAAGATAAACCAGAAATCTTTTGATTTTTGCCAAAATTGAATGAGATTTTTATGGCACATAGAAGAAGAAGAGTCCTTCTGTGATAAGTCTCTCATGTGCCATAATTCATACATGGTGAATTTATTCACCATGTGAGAAGATGGAGTGACAATGGTTGGCACCCCTTCATCCTATGACACGTCCTTTGGTCTCCTATTTATATGGGACATCCTACATTGCTTGCTACTATAATTTTGGATTGAAACAAGAGATTAGGGATATAAAAATCATAAAAAAAATTTTAAAAAAAATCTGAAAAAAAGATAAAAAAAAATTAAGTGGCAAAATTTGCAAGAAGGATGGTGAGATTTTTAGCAAGTGTTGCTTGTGTACCCTAGGGTTTGATTTTTTCATATGTTAGAATCAAAAATCAAATCCTAAATTGTAAGACATCTGAAAAGTATCTTCTTGGCATGATCTTGATGGTAAGCTTGGAGGCGACTGGGCTTTGACGCAATCGTACCATGAGTTTGAAGCTGGCAGTGTTCTTGAGAAGACAAGGCTACGAAGGCACATTGGCTAGGAAGGATCTTGACCAACTTTCATGTGGATTATCGTTAGAGGACTTGTACTTTAAAGTCTCATAGAGAACACCAACGTGCCATTTTTTTTTGATGAAAGTAAAAATTCTATCTCTTTTGCATGTTTGTTTTTGTTTTATCGATATCGACAAGGTGATTCTAGGATTTGGATTCTAGCTCGATAGTTTTATTTGATAAAGCTATTGACTTGTTTATTTTTAAAATTTTTAAAATTATTTTATGTTGTATGACTGAATTCCAACAGTGGTATCAGAGCCACCCTTATCTGATTCGATCAAATAAGTACAAAATAGTTGCATAAAATTGTTATTGATCATATATTGTCAAATATGTTACATTGATTTTTAATATTTGTTGGTGCAAAAATCCGCCTGCGTCGGAGCTGGAGTCGAGGGAGCCGCGGTCGCCGTCGGGACCTGCAAAAGAAGTCTAAATCAGAGGTGGGGTTGCTCCGGCAAGACCCTCCGACGCTCAAGTCAGTTCTCTGCCTCAACAAGAATGGAGTGCTCGAATGGAAATTTTAACAAAGTTTTGGGATAGAAAAGTAGAGCTTAAAGAATAACGTATCTGGGGCCCCCTTTTATAGACGGAGGGAGCAGCAGACTGATAGCGATATCTGTAACCGTCTGGCAGTGGGCTGCCCAGGGTCAGACGGAGTTTGTTGCGAAGAGTAGTGGAGTAGACCCGTGGCTATCATCGGGGCGTGCCACGTGGAGTCTGCCGCGGGGAGTGGAGCGGTGTCCATTGTCGCGACTTGCCAGAGGATGGAAGAATCACGCGGTATCCATCGCGGGAAGTGGAGCAGGATCGTGGCCGTTATTGTGGCCTGTCCGGGAGTGATGGAGCCGCATGGAATCCGTCGTAGGAAGTGGAGCAGTGTTGTGGCCGTTACTGCGGCCTTCCAGGGAGTAATGGAGCCGCGTAGAATCCGTCGCAGGGAGTGGAGCAGAATCGTGGCCGTTACTACGGCCTTCCAGGGAGTCCAGACTGGTCGGCTGAAGTTCGGTTGGAGTCTGTAGCTGGAGTCCAAAATGAAGTCCGGCTCCTGTGGGAGCTCGGACGAGGTCTTCCTGCAGTCGAAGTTGGGGATGAAGTCCAGCTCCCGTAGGAGTCCGGACGAAGTTTGTCCATAGCCGGGGAAGGAGACGGAGTCCGGCTCTTGTAGGAGTCCGGACTTAACTTACCATCGTTCAAAGTCGAGGATGAAGTCCGGCTCCCGTAGGAGTTCGGACGAGGTTTACCTACAGCTGGAGTTGTGGGTGGATTTCGGCTCCCATAGGAGCTCGGGCGGAGTCTGCAGGTGAAGTCATGGGTGAGGTCCGGCTCCCATAGGAGTCCGGATGAAGTTTACCTGCAATCAGAGTCAGGGACGAAGTCCGGCTCCCGTAGGAGTTCGGACAAAGTTTACCTGCAGCTGGAGTCGTGGGCGGAGTCCGGCTCCCGTAGGAGCCCGGGCGGAGTCTGCAGGTGAAGTCATGGGTGAGGTCCGGCTCCCGTAGGAGTCCGGACGAAGTCTGCCTGCAATTGGAGTCGGGGGTGAGGTCCGGCTCCCGTGGGAGTCCGGACGTCGCGAGGAATCCGGTCGACGCTGGCGGGGTCCTGCCCGTCGACAAAACTTGGGAGTGCGACGGAGGCTTGGCCGCCCGGGAGGTTTGAAGAGATGTTGTCGGAGGTTGAAAGTCAGTGGATCCCCGGAGGGTCACTCCCATCACAAACTTCGGTTGGGGGGTATTTTATACCCAACACCAGTCTCCCTACTTTCGAGTTCGAATTTCGAATGAAGGAAGTACAGAAAGATTGTCACAGTCGAAGTTCTTCCCTCGATGTTCGTGTGCGATCATCCTTAGATGTTTCAGCATTTAATGCGCGCATGCTGGAGCCTTTTTTCGATTAGGGCGACCCGAAGAGTCTTTTCGAAACTCCCACCGGGACGTGATCCCAAGCGTCATGCCATAAAAATCCGCGAACGATCAACCCTAGGTTGCGGTGAGTGGGACATGCGGGACACGTGGTGGGCACTGGTTGGCCTAGGGACACCTGCCACCATAACTGCACCAGGCTCCGTTGCCTATTTAAACCCCCACCTTTCCTCCAGGGGCTTCACGACATCTTCCTTTCGCCTGAGGGCTTATCCACTCAGCCACTCCATCGGTGCCCCCTCTGACTCCGAGCGTCCTTCACGCCGGTCTTTGCCATTTCCGCTGGCTCTCCGCCATTTCCAGTACCTCGAGTCTCTCCAAGGGGTTCCCCTGCCGGGGCCTCCACCTCGGAGGCCAATTTTAAGGTTATGCCACAGACTAAGAAGAGTGCAAGGAGGAGAACAGTAGTGTGCGAGTTCTCTGGTTGTCAGACTGCCGCTGAGGGTTTCTGCCGCCTTAAATAGGGCTCAAAGGAGAATTCTTTCAACAACAGGGGTTTAATAATGGGGACAACCGATGAAGGCGTTCCGTCTGAGAACTTCGGAGTAGCCGGACGGGGTGACACCGGTCAAGGGGGCAGAGCTTTCATCACAAGCCGTGGTGGGATCCTTGATATCGTCGGGGTCAAGGGACCAGAAGCGGTCGGCATCGATGGCGGGGCAGCAGAACTTATTGCGGGGACGGTGGAAGTAGCGCATGCCGACTTTGTCGGAACACCTAGGACGGAGGTAGTCGTGGAGCACACGGTGGTGGCGCATATCTCCGACGCCATCGCTGCCTCCGGGGTAACTCCGGTTCTTCTTGAAACAGGTCATCGTCGCCGCTGCCGTTGCCTTTGCTGCCTCCTGGATTCTATCCCATCCTTTTCCCCCTGGGGTTGGGATTTTGGAGATGGAGCGAAACGAGGCAGGGGGCGAGAGCCGAGAGGCTCGTCACACATACCGAAAAATGCTGCTGGGAAGGACAGAATCGGGAAGAGAAGTCTACAGCTCGAAGTGGCCTCCGGTGTGTCCCTTTCGAGTCTTGTAATAATGTTTCCTTTTTTTGACCTTTCGGGTCTTGTAACGTACATCTTGTTAATCGAGAAATGAGAAGAAGATTTTGTTACTTCGTTCGCACTTTGCGTCGAATTGTTGTCTGCCGAACTTCTTTCCTTTACCATTATTGTTGTTGTATTCCCTTCTCTTTACTTCTCTTCTTTTCTTCTTTTCTTCCTCTTTTTCTCTTCTCTCTTTTTTTTTTTTTTTTTTGACATCGTCCGTAAGTTACTGGTTGTTGCCACTTCGGCTCGCCTTTCAGTTATCCTTCTCCCTCAACCTTAAGGGCTCTATAATGTATATTTAATGAATAATATGAGAAAGAAATTTTTTGCTATCTCTTTTACTCATGTATTGAATTGTCGCTTGTCGAGCTTCTTTTCAGCCTTTGCATCGTTCGGAGGTACCCGATTGCCATCGTATCGACCCATCTTTTTCGTTCGTGGCCGTAGATTTGTCTGAGACCACTCGGGTTTGGTGCCCCCCATCAGGGCTCGACCTCGAAGGTCTGAGCCTCCGTCACCCTGAGGAAGTCGTCTCATCTCGGGCTCGCATCGAAAGCTTCCTTGAACGCTGGGGTTCTTGATAAGAACCCCAATCCTTGCTGAGACGGGGTCCTTTGCATCTTTGACGCTGTTTGTTTTCCATTCATCGCTGGCATAGTCCATCACTTTCCTTTTTAACTCCTCTCCCCTTTTTCTTTTCCGAGTGGGATTTTTCCCTCCGCTCTTGGTAGGGCTGCGGGAGTTCGGCTCCCGTAGGTGGAGTCGGGGCGAAGTCCGGCTCCCGTGGGAGTCCGGATGGAGTCTACCTGCAATTGAAGTTAGAGGCGAAATCCAGCTCCCATAGGAGTCCAGACGGAGTCTACCAGCGGTCGAAATCGGGGACGTAGTCCGGCTCCCATAGGAGTCCGGACGGAGTCTTCTTGTGATTAAAGTCAAGGGCGAAGTCCGGCTCCCGTAGGAGTCGGAACAGAGTCTTATTGCGAACGGGCCGCTGGAAAGGTCCTCCTTTTTCTCATCTGGTCTTGCATGACCAGACCTTAATTGATATCGGGGTGAGGTTCTTCCTATACTTCTGTCGTAACAGGTTTCAGCTCTGGTTAGGACGAGATTCTCCTCCTGTCTCTAACGCGGCTATAGGGGCACATATGGGCGTTGCTGGGTCCTTCTCCCCCATCCGATCTGAAGAGAACCGGACCTTCGACTTTGCTCTAGTTAGGGTGAGGTTCTCCTCCTGTCCCTAACAGGGCTGTGGGGGTGCATATGGGTGTTGCAGGGCCTCTCCCTCCATCCGGTCTAAAGAGAATCGGGCCTTCGACTTTGCTCAAGTTAGGGCGAGGTCCTCCTCCTGTCCCTAACAGGGCTGTGGGGGCATATATGGGCATTGCAGGGCCTCTCCCCCCGTCCGGTCTAAAGAGAATCGGGCCTTCGACTTTGCTCAAGTTAGGGCGAGGTCCTCTTCCTGTCCCTAACAGGGCTGTGAGGGTGCATATGGGCGTTGCAGGGCCTCTCCCCCCATCCGGTCTAAAGAGAATTGGGCCTTCAACTTTGCTCAAGTTAGGGCGAGGTCCTCCTCCTATCCCTAACAGGGCTGTGGGGGCGCATATGGGCGTTGCAGGGCCTCTCCCCCCATCCGATCTAAAGAGAACCGGGCCTTCGACTTTGTCGAGATGAAGTCTCCCTCCTGCTTCTGACATGGTTTGTTTTGATTGCCCTGTCGATATAAGCTTGTGCCAAGGGAGGAGACATATAGATATGCAACTTTTGTTTAAAATAAAGTTATCGGTAGTACATTCGTAGGTTTTTCGAGCTCCATGGTCGCGGGAGGTCTGCTCCTCCGAGCTCCTTGAGGTAATAAGTTTCGGGCCAGACTACTTCTTTGACCTCATACGGGCCTTTCCAATTTGGGGTGAGCTTCCCTCGATCTTGAGGTTGTGAGACAGCGGCTCGTCGAAGCACTAGATCTCCTGCTCTAAAGATTTTATTCTTGACCCAGGAATTGTAATAGCGGGCGACCTTCTGTCTGTAGGCTGCCATCCGAACTTGAGTTACCTCCCGCTTTTCTTCCAGCAAGTCAAGGTTGGCTTTAAGACCTTGCGAATTTTGATGTTCGTTGAATGCCACGACTCGTGCCGACGGGAGTTTAAGCTCAATTGGAATGATGGCCTCCATTCCGAAGGCTAAAGCAAAGGGGGTCTCTCTCGTGGGCAGTTTTTGGGTAGTTCGATACGCCCACAGCACATGATAAAGTTCGTCTGCCCAGGTTCCCTTCGCCTTTTCAAGCCTTGTCTTGATCCCTTGCAGCAGGGTTCTGTTGGTCACTTCAGCTTCGCCGTTCGTCTGAGGATGGGATACTGATGTGAAGTTGTGGGAGATATTTAGATCTTCACAGAATTCAGCGAATCTTGCTCCTGCGAACTGTCGCCCGTTATCAGTGATTAGGGTTCTCGACAGACCGAACCTGCAAATGATTGACTTTCAGACGAAATCTTGCATTTTAGCTTCTATGATTTTTGCCAGTGGTTCGGCTTCGACTCACTTGGTGAAGTAGTCAATCGCTACCAGGAGGAACTTCCTCTGCCCCGACGCCACAGAAAAGGGTCCAAGGATGTCCATCCCCCATTGTGCAAAAGGCCATGGGGCACTCAAGAGTGTAAGCTCGGTGGCGGGCTGTCTCTGGATGTTGGCATATCTCTGGCATCGGTCACATTTTCTGACGTATTCAATCGAGTCATGGTGCATCGTCGGCCAGTAATATCATTGGCAGAGCAACTTGTGGGATAAAGATCTAGCCCCCAGATGGCTTCCGCAGATTCCTTCATGCACTTCCCACAAGGCGTAGTCAGCTTCCGAAGGCCGGAGATATTTTAAAAGGGGCAAAGAGTATGATCTTTTGTACAACTTGCCCTCATAAAGGATGTATCGGGAGGCTTGATTTCAGAGCTTTCGAGCTTCTTTCACATCCTGAGGGAGAACCCCGTCTTTGAGATATGTTATCAGTGGGTCGATCCAGCTGGGCTCGTGGTCAATTTCCATCACGGGCCGTGATTCCTCCGTACTCGGGCACTTGAGCACTTCAAAAAGAACATATTTGGGTAATTCGGCCAGAGCCAACGTTGCCAGCTTGGAGAGAAGGTCGGCCCTGGTATTTTCCAACCTCGGAATCTGCCTGATGTCAAAGCTGCTGAAGACGGAGACGAGCTCCTTTATCTTTTCAAGATATTTAGCCATGCTGTCCTCCCGTGCTTCGTAGTTTCTGTTGACTTATCCCACTACTAGTTGAGAGTCGCTGTGGATCCGGAGCCGATCTATTCCCAGCTCTTTGGCGATCCTCAATTCTGCGATCAGAGCTTCATATTTCGCTCCGTTGTTCGTTGCGGGGAACTCGAAGCGCAGAGCGTACTCCACGACGATTCTCTCCGGACTGGTCAAGATCAGGCCCGCACCTGCGCCTAACATGTTGGAAGACCCATCCACGCAGAGGGCCCAAAAGCAGTCAGAGGGATCTGCTTCTTCTTTGGGGGAGTTCGGTCGGGGCTTCAGGCTGTCAATTTCGCCTTGTTCAGGTTCGGCCTCCTCAGGGATAGTACACTCCACTACGAAATCTGCCAATATCTGGGCCTTCACTGCTGGCCTGGATCGATAGTTGATCTCAAATTCTGTGAGCTCGATCGCCCATTTTGCCATCCTCTCGGAGGCATCCGCCCGGTGCAGAATCGCCTTGATCGGTTGGTCGGTGAGCAGCGTTACGGTGTGCCCTTGAAAGTAGGGTCGGAGCCTTCAGGCTGCAATCAACAAGGCGTAAGTCAGTTTTTCTAATTTGGTATACCTGGTCTCGGTGTCTCTCAACGCGCGACTGACGTAGTAGATCGGCCGTTGGACTTTTGATTCTTCTTTGACAAGGACTGCCGCAAGGGCCATGGGAGAGACCGCCAGGTATAAAAATAGTTCCTCTCCAGGCTCTGGCTTTGCCAACAGCGGGGGTGAGCCGAGGTAGCTCCTTAGTTCTTCGAATGCCTGTTGGGACTCAGGGGTCCAACAGAAGTTCTTCGGCTGCTTGAGAGTTTGGAAAAAGGGTAAGCACCGTTCGGCTGACCTCGCGACAAAGCGATTCAGGGCTGCTACTCTCTCTGTAAGGCGCTGAACCTCTTTTATCGATCTTGGGGCGGTCATCTCCTGGATGGCGCAATTTTTTTTTGGATTGGCCTCAATCCCACGCCCCGACACCATGAAGCCCAGGAACTTTCCCGAGGTCACTCTGAAAGCGCATTTAGTCGGGTTCAGCTTCATTTTATATTTTCGGAGGGCGTCGAAGGTTTCCTCGAGGTCGGCGACGTGGTCCATGGAAGATTTATTTTTTACGAGCATGTCATCCACGTAGACCTCCATGTTGCGGTCGATCTGCTCCTTGAAGATTTTGTTCACCAACCGCTGGTAGGTTGCGTCTGCATTTTTGAGGCCGAAAGGCATGACCCTGTAACAGTAAAGGCCACGTTAGTAATGAAAGCGATCTTTTCTTCGTCTTTCGGTGCCATCCTGATTTGATTATAGCCGGAGAATGCATCCATGAAGGTGAGGAGCTCATGGCCCGAGGTCGCATCCACCAGTTGATCGATTCTGAGAAGGGGGTAGCTGTCCTTTGGGCAGGCCTTATTCAGCTTTTTGAAGTCTATGCACATCCTCCACTTGCTGTTTGCTTTTTTGACTAGGACAACGTTAGAAATTCAATCAGGATAATTGACTTTCCTAATGAATCCGGCCTTAAGGAGCTTGTCCACTTCCTCGGCTATCACCTTCTGCCTCTCTGGTGCATGACCTCGGATTTTTTCTTTCGTCGGTCGATGCTTTGGATCGACGGCCAGATGGTGCTCCATGACTTCCGTGTCAATCTCCGGCATGTCTGCTGGAACCCAAGCGAAAACGTCCACATTCTTTCATAGAAAATCGATGAGATGCGTCCGCACCTCCTTCCCCAGATTGGAGCCGATCATTGCCACATGCTTCGCGTTCCCGTCGTTCAGAGGGATCGGTACCAGATCTTCGATTGGGCCGCCCCTCTCTTCAGTGAGGTCGTCGCGAGCATCCAGCCCATCAACTGGACAGGGGTTGAATTGGTCGCTTCTTTGCAAGGCTATGTTGTAGCAGTGTCTGGCCAGGGCTTGGTCTCCTCAGACCTCTTCGATCCCCTGGTTGGTGGGAAATTTCAACTTTAAATGGTAGGTTGACACGATGGCTCGGAGAGCATTGAGGCTAGGTCAGTCGAGGATTGCGTTGTAGGCTGACGGTGCCTTCACCACCAGAAAATTCACCAGAGCCCTGGATTGCCTTGGATATCGACCGCGGCCACAGTCAAAGTTATTATTCCCTCCATCGGAACAGCATCGCCGGTAAACCCTACCAGAGGGGAGCTAATCGGGCTCAAATGGCCGTCAAGAATGGACATTCTTGAAAAGACATCGTAGAACAAAATGTCGGTCGAACTTCCATTGTCGATGAGAATGCGGCGGATGTCGTAATTTGCTATATTCAAGAAAACTACAACCGCATCATTATGAGGGAATTGAACTCCCTGAGCATCTTCTTCAGTAAAGGTTATGGGCTCCTCAATCTTTTGTCGCTTGAGGGGTACGGCCAGTACGTTGGTTGCTTCCTGTCGGGATCCTCCCGAGATGGTGTTGGCAAAATCCGTCGGAGGCCGATTGTCCGACCACTCCATGCCGGCGACCATTACCGGAGGATGTGGGGCCTGGGAAATCAGAGGCGAGGTCAGAGCCTGAGATCTGGCCGTGGAGACCATGGGTCGTCGTGTGGACGCTTCGCGAGAAGTCATCGGGCGAGGATCCAGTGGGGGAAGGAGGAGCGGATGTCGGAGAAGATGACCAGAGGCGGTTTCGTTGAGCGCTCCTTTAAGAATAAGGGTACTGCGAAGATACAGTGGCCCTTCCTCTAGCGCCAATTCTATTGGTGCAAAAATTCGCCTGCGCTGGAGAAGCTGGAGTCGAGGGAGCCGCGGTCGCCGCCGGGACCTGCAAAAGAAGTCTAAACCGGAGGTGGGGTTGCTCCGGCAAGACCCTCTGACGCTCAAGTCAGTTCTCTGCCTCAACAAGAATGGAGTGCTCGAATGGAAATTTTAGCAGAGTTTTGGGATAGAAAAGTAGAGCTTAAAGAATAACATATCTGGGCCCCCTTTTATGGGCGGAGGGGGCAGCAGACTGATAGCGATATCTGTAACCATCTGGCAGTGGGCTGCCCAGGGTCAGGCGAAGTTTGTTGCGAAGAGTAGTGGAGTAGACCCATGGCTATCACCGGGGCGTGCCATGTGGAGTCTGTCGCGGGGAGTGGAGCGGTGTCCATCATCGTGACTTGCCAGAGGATGGAAGAATCGCGCGGTTTCATCGTGGGAAGTGGAGCAGGATCATGACCGTTATTGTGGCTTATCCGGGAGTGATGGAGCCGCGTGGAATCCGTCGCAGAAAGTGGAGCAGTACTGTGGCCGTTACTGCGGCCTGCCAGGGAGTAATGGAGCCGCATAGAATCCACCGCAGGGAGTGGAGCAGAATCGTGGCCGTTACTACGGCCTGCCAAGGAGTCCAGACTGGTCGGCTGAAGTTCGGTTGGAGTCTGTAGCTGGAGTCAGAAACGAAGTCCGGCTCCTGTGGGAGCTCGAATGAGGTCTTCCTGCAGTCGAAGTTGGGGATGAAGTCCAGCTCCCGTAGGAGTCCGGACGAAGTTTGTCCGTAGCCGGGGTCGGAGACGGAGTCTGGCTCTTGTAGGAGTTCGGACTTAACTTACCATCGTTCGAAGTCGACGATGAAGTCCGGCTCCCGTAGGAGTCCGGACGAGGTTTACCTGCAGCTGGAGTTGTGGGTGGAGTCCGGCTCCCGTTGGAGCCCGGGCGGAGTCTGCAGGTGAAGTCGTGGGCGAGATCCGGCTCCCGTGGGAGTCTGGACAAAGTCTGCCTGCAATTGGAGTCGGGGGTGAGGTCTGGCTCCCGTAGGAGTCTGGACGATGTTTACCTGCAATCAGAGTCAGGGATGAAGTCTGGCTCCCGTAGGAGTCCGGACGAAGTTTACCTGCAGCTGGAGTCGTGGGTGGAGTCTGGCTCCCGTAGGAGCCCGAGCGGAGTCTGCAGGTGAAGTCATGGGCGAGGTCCGGCTCCCGTAGGAGTCTGGATGAAGTTTACCTGCAATCAGAGTCAGGGACGAAGTCCGGCTCCCGTAGGAGTCCGGATGAAGTTTACCTGCAGCTGGAGTCGTGGGCGGAGTCCGGCTCCCGTAGGAGTAAGGACGAAGTTTACCTGCAGCTGGAGTCATGGACGGAGTCCGACTCCCGTAGGAGTCCGGACGAAGTTTACCTGCAGCTGGAGTTGTGGGCGGAGTCCGGCTCCCGTAGGAGCTCGGGCGGAGTCTGCAGGTGAAGTCGTGGACGAGGTTCGGCTCCCGTAGGAGTCCAAACGAAGTCTGCCTGCAATTGGAATCGGGGGCAAGGTCCAGCTCCTGTAGGACTCCGGACGAAGTTTACCTGCAATCAGAGTCAGGGACGAAGTCCGGCTCCCGTAGGACTCCGGACGAAGTTTACCTGCAATCAGAGTCAGGGACGAAGTCCGGCTCCCGTAGGAGTCCGGACAAAGTTTACCTGCAGCTGGAGTCGTGGGCGGAGTCTGGCTCCCGTAGGAGCCCGGGTGGAGTCTGCAGGTGAAGTCATGGGCGAGGTCCGACTCCCGTAGGAGTCTGGATGAAGTTTACCTGCAATCAGAGTCAGGGACGAAGTCCGGCTCCCGTAGGAGTCCGGACGAAGTTTACCTGCAGCTGGAGTCGTGGGCGGAGTCCGGCTCCCGTAGGAGTCCGGACGAAGTTTACCTACAGCTGGAGTCGTGGGCGGAGTCCGGCTCCCGTAGGAGCCCGGGTGGAGTCTGCAGGTGAAGTCGTGGGCGAGGTCCGGCTCCCGTAGGAGTCCGGACGTTGTGAGGAATCCGGTCGACGCTGGCGGGGTCCTGTCCGTCGGCAAAACTTGGGAGTGTGGCGGAGGCTCGGCCGCCCGGGAGGTTTGAAGAGATATTGCCGGAGGTCGAAAGTCAGTTGGATCCCCGGAGGGTCACTCCCATCACGAACTTCAGCTGGGGGGTATTTTATACCCAACAATATTGATCTTTAATCTCAAAAAATATTTTTAACTTTATATGTACTATGATTTTAAATTTTAATTATTAAAATTATAAATTTTTGATAATTTGAAATTTATTTTATCATGGTAGCTTCATGCTTAAATCGATGTATGGTTAAGGGTATTATGTATGCCTAATATGATTTGGGGTTGCTTTATTTTTCAATATGCTTGTCATATGTTATGACTTCTAATGTACCCTTATTTGAGTTTTTGGCATGATTATATGATTGCTATTGTGATTTATGTTTACATGTCATAGTGCATAATATGTGATATATTTTATGTAGTTGTAGTTAGGATATGTCGAGACCAGTTCAAAGACCCTCTTAAAAATTATATTAAGTTGTAATGTCGGGATTTATTTTCAATTCAAAAGTTGAATTCTTTAGATCAATTGGTGTCAAGAAAAGTATGAAAGATAGTTTTCTAATTAAGTCCATATGCTGGTCTGGCTAACTCTGTTGGTGTCTAAAAAATCTATGGAGTGCTTCCCACCTATTGATCTGGCTAATTTGGTCTTATTAAATTTTGAACTTAGATTGATTAGTGATGTAGACATTACAAGGGCCTTTCTTCGAACTTGATTGATAGAGTATGTCAAGATCTTAGTGAGCTTGTTGTGCTATCTACAAGACTTATTATAGAAATTGATATGATATTGATCAAGTATATTTTAATACTTATGATATATTTTGAATAGTATTGCTTTGTTGTGCTATCCATAAGGGTTGCATTATTTAAGTATGACCACACGGGATTGAAGGATCAACTTAACTAGAACACTATAGTTTGATGTGCTATCCATAAGGCTATATGTGATCTAGAGGTCAAAGAGAAAAATATTAAGAATTGTAGAGGTACAATTGATAAAGAGTTACCTACTCTTGAACTCATGAATACTTGTGCTACCTACAAGGTATTTGTGCAGATTAGGGATCTCAACCCCACTAAGAAACATTAATATGTTTCTTAATTTTCATATTTGAGGGCTATAAAGTTCGATAAAATAGTAGGAGACACAATTAGATAAAAGTCCTAGTCTGGTTGTGAATGTCATCATAAGTCGTCTGCTTATATTGTGTTCTTGTTATTATAAATTAACACACACATGGCATCCTCACTTTCACTTAGAGACATTCTAGATGCAAACAAATTGACCGGATCTAACTATGTCGACTAGTTAAGGAACCTGAGAATTATTCTCACTCAGGAGAAAGTCTCCTATATTCTGGATACATCTACACCAGATTCTCTTGGAAAAGATGCTTTCAAGGAGAAAAGGGCCACATACAAGATATGAAAAGATGACAATGTGTGTCAAATGCATCATGCTTGTCTCCATGAGCAATGAGCTTCAGAGGTAGCATGAGGACATGGATATTCCCTCTATACTCCTTAATCTTGAGGAGTTATATGGGGAACAAAATCGAACTGCTCGATATGAGATATCAAAATAGTTGTTTCGTGCTTGCATGACTGAAGGCACCTTCGTGCAAATGCATGTCCTAAAGATGATTAATTTGATCACTCGTCTGGGACAGTTGGATTTTACCACGGATGGTGAACTAAGCCAGGATTTGATCTTGCAGTCTCTTCCTAACTTCTTTTCTCAGTTTGTCATAAATTATCATATGAACAAACTGAACATCAGCCTACCAGAACTGCTGAACATATTGAAAATAGTAGAGAGTCATTTCAAGGGTGAAAAAGCTCCGATATTTCTTGTTGATAAGATCGACAAGAAGAAGGTAAAGAAGAATTCTAAGAAAAAAATAAACTCTAAGGCTAGCATCTCTAAGAAGAAGGTGAAGAAGGTCTCTGCCAAAGATACTTACTATCACTATGGCAAGGAGGGCCACTGGAAGAGAAATTGCAAGGAGTACCTTGCAACTGTGAAACCGACAAATGTTGCTAAAGGTTTATATGTAATACAAACTAATTTATCATTAAGTACTTCAATATTAGATTTTTGAGTATTGGATACTGCATGTGGCTCATACTTTTGCAAATTATTGCAGAGTCTATAGAAAATAAAGAGTCTAAATAAAGGTGACTTCGAGCTATTCGATGCTAGTGGAGAGTTCATTTAGGTCGAAACCGTAGGAACCAAAATTTTAGAGTTGCCTTCGGATAAAGTTTTAAAACTGAAGATCTGTTATTATATTTCAAATATCATTAGAAATATTATTTCTATACCATTGTTATTGGAATAAGATTTTAAAATAAATGTAAAGAACAATAGTTGTTCTATATATTTTTCTAATGAAAATTATGAAAGTACTTTTATTAATAATGACCTTTTATTTCTTTTGCTTAATGATAATATATTTTATATTGATAATATAAAGAAAAGAAAGATAGAGGATATGAATGTCACATACCTCTGACATTACCGACTTGGCTATATAAATGAGTCAAGAATTAATAAGTTATTTAAAGATAATTTTTTTGATCCTTCTGATTATTAAAACTTTTCGATCAGATCGAGGAGGAGAATACTTGTCTTGTGAGTTTCTTGATTATTTAAAATAAAATAAAATATTCTCTCAATGGATATTTTTTTATACTCCATAATTAAATAGAATTGTGGAAAAGAGGAATCGCACCTTATTAGATATGGTGCGGTCCATGATGTGTTTCACGGATCTTCTGATATCCTTTTGAGAATATGTTCTCAAGGCCGCAGCATATATTTTAAATAAAGTACCTTTTAAATCTATTTCTAGTACTTCATATAAAATATGAAAAGAAAAAAGATCCAATCTTAAGTATCTTAAGATTCGGGGTTGTCCGACTTATGTAAAAAATATTGATGGACATAAGCTGGATGCTAGATAAAAAAAATATAGATTTGTAGATTATCCCAAAGAGAGTATAGGATACTACTATTATAATCCTACTTAACAAAAGATATTTGTTGGTAGGCATGCTATTTTCTTGGAGAAAGAGTTTATCCAAGAAGGAGGCAGTGGGAGGTCTATCGAACTTAGGGAAGTTTAAAACCTACAATCTATCCAAGATTCATAAAATAGTTCTCAACCAGATGTGCCCATTGTTGAGGCATAGCCAACACACACACACCTCCTCTTCGAAGGTCGAATAAAGTACATAATATACCACTCAGATATGAGTTTGTCATTGAGAATGACAATACATCCCACATCTTTGAGAATGATGATCCCATGATCTATTCGAAAGCTATCATGAGTAGTGACTTTGACAAATAGCTCAATGCTATGAAATTCGAAATGGACTCCATGTACACCAATCAAGTTTAGACTTTAATTGATGCATCTGAGGGTGTGACCTAGATAGGTTGCAAATGGATCATCAAAAAGAAGATTGGAGCAGATGGCCAGGTAGAGACCTATAAGGCCAGACTAGTGACAAAATATTTTAGACAAAAATATGGTTTTGATTATGAAAAAATCTTTTCATTGGTAGCCATGCTTAAGTTTATTCGGATAATGCTTGCTATTGAAGCATACCATGACTATGAGATCTGGCAAATGGATGTCAAGCCTTTCTCAAAGAAAATCTTGAGGAAGAAGTCTATATGGCTCAGCTAGAGGGATTTATCTCTAGTGGGAGAGCAAATCAGGTATGCAAGCTGAATAGATTCATATATGGATTAAAACAAGTATCTAAGAGCTGGAACATCCATTTTGATAAGACAGTCAAATCATTTGGCTTCATAAAAAATATAGATGAACCTTGTGTGTACAAAAAGAATAATGGGAGTGCTATTGTCTTCTTGATTCTGTATGTGGATGATATACTGCTCATTGGGAATGATATCCCGATATTTCAATCGGTCAAGATTTGGTTATCACAAAAATTTTTCATGCAAGATTTGGATGAAGCATCCTATATACTTGGTATAAAGATCTATAGGGATAGATTAAAAAAGATGCTAGGTTTGTCCCAGTCTAGGTACATTGACTTTGTGTTGAAGAGGTTCAACATAAAGGAAAGTAAAAAAGATTACTTGCCCATAGGTCATAGCATACAGCTCTCTAAGAAGATGTCTTCTAAGACACCTGAAGAGAGAAATATAATGAGTTCTATTCTTTATGCTTCGACTGTAGGATCGATTATGTATGCTATGTTATGTATCAGACCTGATGTGGCTTATGTCTTAAGCATTGTAAGCAGATTTCAAGCTGATCTCTGAGAGGATCATTGGAAAGTTGTGAAAATATACTTAAGTACTTGAGAAGGACTAGAGATATTTTTCTAATATATAGTGGACCTGATTTAAAACTAAAAGGTTATACAGATTCTAGTTTTTAATCTCATTCGGATGATAGCAAATCTATATTTGGATATGTATTCACTTTGTATGGTGGTGCAGTAAGTTGGAAAAATTTCAAACAACAAACTGTTGCTGACTTGATCACTGAGGTTGAGTATATTGCTAAAAGTGAGGCTGCTAAGGAGGCCGTCTGGATGAAAAAATTCATCACAGAGTTAGGTGTGGTTCCAAGGATTGAACAACCAGTGCCTCTTTATTGTGATAATATTGGGACAGTTGCTCAAGCCAAAAAACCAAGGTCTTATCATAAATCCAAGCAGATCCTAAGACGGTTCTACCTTGTTCGGAAGATAGTCGAAAGATGCGATGTGATCGTGGAGTGAGTTGACATCAAGAACAATATAGTGGATCTGTTCACTAAGATCTTATCAATGCAGCAGTTTGATCGCCACCTTGATAGCATGAGTATCAAGTATAGGGGTTGTTGGTGCAAAAATCCACTTGCGTCGGAGAAGCTGGAGTCGGGGAAGCCGCGGTCGCCGTCGGGACCTGCAAGGGAAGTCTAAACCGGAGGTGGGGTTGCTCCGGCAAGACCCTCCGACGCTCAAGTCAGTTTTCTGCCTCAACAAGAATGGAGTGCTCGAACGAAGAATTTAGCAGAGTTTTGAGATAAGGAAAATGAGCTTAGAGAATAACGTATCTGGATCCCCCTTTTATAGACGGAGGAGACAGCGGATTGATGGCGACGTTTGTAACCGCCTGGTAGTGGGCCGCCCCTGGTCAGGGAAATTGATTGCGAAAGATAATGGAGCTGACTCGTGGCCATCACCTCGACCCGCCACGTGGAATCTGTTGTGAGGGGTGGAGCAGCGTCCGTTGTCAGCGGACAGGAGAATCGCGTGGTATCCATCGCAGGAGGTGGAGCAGGTTCGTGGCCGTTACTGTGGCCTGCCAGGGTATAGTGGAGCTGTGCGGAGTCCGCCACAGGAAGTGGAGCAGGGCGGCTATGGTTACTGCGGCCTGTCAGGGAATGATGGTACTGCGCGGAGTCCGCCACAGGAAGTGGAGCAGGGTCGTGGCCGTTTTGAGGGCCTGTCAAGGGGCGTGGATCTGTCGATTGAAGCTCGACAACGGTCGGAGCCCGGCTTTCATAGGAGTCCAGGCGGAGTCTGCCTGCGGCTGTAGTCGCTGGCGTCAGAGATGAGGCTCGGCTCCCTTAAGGCTCGGCTCCTCCAGCAGTTGGTACCGAGAGCGGAGCCCGGCACCGAGAGCGGAGCTCGGCTCCCGTAGGAGTCCGGGCGGAGCTGTTCTGATGTTGGCGGCGGAGCCCAGCTCCCGTGGGAGTCCGGGTGGAGCTGCGCTGATGTCGTCGGTGGAGTCCGGCTCCCGTGGGAGTCCGGGCGGAGCTGCGCTGCAATCAAAGTTAAGGGTGAAGTCCGGCTTCGGTAGGAGTCCGGATGGAGCTTACCAGCAGTTGATACTGAGAGCGGAGCCCGGCTCCCGTGGGAGTCTGGGCGGAGCTGTTCTGATGTTGGCAGCGGAGCTCGGCTCCCGTAGGAGTCCGGGTGGAGCTGCGCTGATGTCGTCGGTGGAGCCCGGCTCCCGTGGAAGTCCGGGGGGAACTGCGCTGCAATCAAAGTTAGAAGTGAAGTCCGGCTCCCGTAGGAGTCCGGTCGGAGCTTACCCGCAATTGATGTCGGAGGCGGAGCCCGGCTCCCGTAGGAGTCCGGGCGGAGCTGCATTGCAGTTGATGTCGAGGGCGGAGCCCGGCTCCCGTAGGAGTCCGGGCGGAGCTGTGCTGCAACCAAAGTTAGAGGTGAAGTCTGGCTCCCATAGGAGTCCGGTTGGAGCTTACTCGCAATTGGTGTCGGAGGCGGAGCCCGGCTCCCGTAGGAGTCCGGGCGGAGCTACGTTGCAGTTGATGTCGAGGGCGGAGCCCGGCTCCCGTAGGAGTCCGGGCGGAGCTGTGCTGCAACCAAAGTTAGAGGTGAAGTCCGGCTCCCGTAGGAGTCCGGATGGAGCTTACCAGCAGTTGATACTGAGAGCGGAGCCCGGCTCCCGTGGGAGTCCGGGCGGAGCTGTTCTGATGTTGGCGGCGGAGCCCGGCTCCCGTAGGAGTCCGGGCGGAGCTGCGCTGATGTCGAGGGTGGAGCCCGGCTCCCGTAGGAGTCCGGGCGGAGCTGTGCTGATGTCGGTGCTGGCGGCGGAGCCCGGCTCCCGTAGGAGTCCGGGCGGAGCTGTGCTGATGTCGGGGGCAGAGCCCGGCTCCCGTAGGAGTCCGGGCGGAGCTGTGCTGATGTCGGTGCTGGCGGCGGAGCCCGGCTCCCGTAGGAGTCCGGGCGGAGCTGTGCTGATGTCGGTGCTGGCGGTGGAGCCCGGCTCCCATAGGAGTCCGGGAGGAGCTGTGCTGATGTCGGTGCTGGCGGCGGAGCCCGGCTCCCGTAGGAGTCCGGGCGGAGCTGTGCTGATGTCGGTGTTGGCGGCGGAGCCCTGCTCCCGTAGGAGTCCGGGCGGAGCTGTGCTGATGTCGGTGCTGGCGTGGGTTTCGGCTGTGGATATTTTATACCCAACACCAGTCCCCCTACTTTCGAGTTTGAATTTCAAACGAAGGAAGTACAGAGAGAGAGACACAGCTGAAATCGTCCCTTCGAATCCTGCGCACTGCCGCCGCCAGATATTTTGGCATTAAATGAGCGCGTGCCGGAGTCTTTTCGAATTGGGGCGGTACGAGGGGACGCTTCGAAGACCCCGCAGGTATGCTGGCCTAGGTACGGCACAATTATGACCCTGCCAACCGCCAGCCGCCTTTAGCCGTCTGCCACGGGGAGTGGGACACGCGTCGGATGCGGACTGGCCCGGGGGGATCCGAGATCATTATGGCACCGGATCCCAGGGTCTATTTAAACCCGTCCTCCCCCCTTCAGGCGTCCCACTCCATTTCTGATTTTTTGCCGGCATCTGTCATCTCCCCGAGAGTCTGCTCTAGCGAACGCCCTCTCGAGCCGTAGGCGCCTTCCGTTTCTCGCTCCCCGGGTCCCCAGAGCAAGATAGGTTAGTGCCAACCTTCTTCTCCTTACCGCCTATGGGCTTCTCCTCTTTTCATTTCTTTCGTGTCTTCTTCTGAGTTGACCTTCGGCGTCTCGTTCCCTTCTCGGTTTGCCTTTCTAGGGCCCTTTAGGTTCTCCCCCCAAAAAAAAAATGTCTTCCGATTCTTCTGCCCCCGTAAGTTCTGGGAGTTCTTCTGCTTCGAACCCCCAGGCCCCTGTCTCTGCGGACGAACCCGCGTTCGGGGCAGGGCCTCGTCCGGTTTTCGCACCGGGCGCCATTCCATGTTCGTCGACTCCGAACGAACTCCTTCTGATAAGGGCTCGGTACAGGGTTCTTTCGGAGTACGACCTGGAGCTTCCTGGCCCCTCCGACCGGGCCAGCGCCCCCCTCCTGGTCGCTTTTGTTTGTACCAGGAGGCATTCCGTGCTGGATTCCGGCTTTCGCTTCCTGCCTTTGTTGCCACCTTCTTTCGCTTCTTAGACATTTCTCTCGCCTCTGTCGCCCCGAATTTCTTTAGGTTTTTGATAGGGTTTCTCTCTCTCTGCCATATAGCCGAGGTCCAGCCATCCCTCTCCTTGTTCAGACATTTCTACACCTTCAAACGCCATCCTTCAGCGAAGGACTGGTGGTACTTCTCCCCCCAGTTCGATAAGAAGGGGTTGCTGAAGGGCGCCCCTTCTTCGATTCACAACTGGAAGGGGAAATTTCTCTTTGTCTACTGCCCGACCCTGGAACTAGGTCTGCCCCCTTGGGGGTCTCTGAGGGATTCCGTCCATCGGGCTCCCAGCCTGGGAGAGGACGACCTCCAGGCTACCCAGAAGCTTCTGAGTTATCCCGCTCCTTCCCTTCCTAACCTTCTGAGGGAGCAGCTTCTTTTCAACATCGGCCTGAGCCCTCAGGATCCAGCAAGTACATACCTTTCCTTTTCTTGCCTTCTTCTTCTCTCTCTCTCTCTTTTTTTTTTTTTTTTTTTTCTCTCTGGACTGATTGGTGCCACCTTTTCTTTCTTCTTTTCTTTTCCTTTTTTTTTTTTTTTTTTTTTTTTTTCAGCAATGGACGCCGAAGCCACGCGGATGCTCGCCAAGGCTATGAGAGCTCAGAAGAGGAAGGGCGCGACGACCTCCGATTCGGCGAAGAGGGCCAGGGTGGAGGAGACGAGCTTGGCTGCGCCCGTCCAGGCGACCCCGGCCATCGACATTCTTTTGGATGCCGAGCCAGCGGCCCCCCGGGCTCCTTCAAGGAGCCCACCGACTGGGGTCCCTATTCCGGAGGTCCACCCTACGGAGGCACCCACTGCGGAGAGGAGGAGGAAATCGGTGGCCCGCAGGGCGAGCAGCCACCGAGCCGCTGCAGACGAGTCCGTCTGCTCCGAGGGGGGATCGGAGAACCCCTTCAACGACAAGGCTCTGATCAGGCGGCTACTCGACGGCTGCATTCTGTCCGATGTCGTGGAGAGGATCGACCGCGCCGATCCCGAGCAGCGGGCTTGGGACACTTTGGGGTCCTTTCTCGAGGTAAGCGGATGTTTATTTGCATGGTTGCTTGGTCTTTGTCGTAATTCTCTATCCGTCCTTGCAGATCGGGCACCAGCTCTTCGCCTATGTCGAGGCGTCGGGCCGCATGAGAAGGGACCTTCTTCGGGCGGAGGAGCGCTGCCAGGACGAGGTTGCCCGTCTTCAAGCGAAGACGGCCGAGGTGGCCGCCCTCCGGGAGGCCCTGGAGAGAGAGAGGCAAGACCGGGAAGAGGAAAGACAAGCCCGGGAGGAGGAGAGACGAAGCTTGGAGGAGTCGGCGAGGAAGGCGGAGGCCGAGGTCGCCCATCTGGCCGAGCAAACTCCGGTTCTAGTCTCGGAGGCCAGGACCCTTGCGGTGGAGGAGTTCAAGGCCTCCGCGGAGATGAGGGAGCTGAACGTCCAGTTCGGCCTGGAGGCGTTCACCAAGGGGTTCGAGCTCTGCCGAGAGAGGGTGGCCAGCAGATACCCCGACCTTGATCTCGGCTTTTTGGAGGAGTCTGACGATGAGGCCGGCCCTTCGCCTGCCGCTACCGCAGTCGCACCCCCCGTGCCGAGCTCTCCGCCCCCTGCCCCCGAGGTCTGAGACCTCCGATCTTGTATCTTTCTTTTGTCGCCATATTTTCTTTCCGTTTGTCTTCAAAATTAATCAATAAAGTCGAATTTCTCATTGTGGATGGCCTTTCCTTCCCCCTGCTCCTCCTTTTCTGCCTCTCTTCTTGCAATGAGTCGGTCTTTGACGTTTGCATCTTCCGATGGCAGTGTCCTGCCGAAGCACTTCCTTTGCCCCTGGGGGTCCCGCTGAAGTCAACTATCCAACGGCTAAAAAAGGAGGTCCTCCATCTGACGAAGAAGTTGAAGAAGTCGGAGGGCGAGCTCCGCCAGTCGAAAAAATGCTATTCCGAGGCCGCCGCTGAAGCCGCCCACTTCAGGAGTCTCCAAGTGAAGGCAATCATGGACTACAGCCGGAGGAAGGCGAACTTCGCAAAGGAGCTCGAGGAATGTAAGAAGAGCGCCAGCGACCGAACTTGGGCTCAAGAAGCCAGGATCAGCGCCCTTAAGGTGGAGCTATCAGCTGCAAAGAGGAGGATCGGCCAGCTGGAAGGAAGCTCATCCCGGACCCTGGCGCGGGTTGACGATGAGCAAAAATGGTCGCAGAAGGTCTCCGACCTCCAGAAGCAGCTTCAAGACGCTGAGATGAGCCACGATGTGCAGCGGGCCAGTTGGCGCCGGCAAGTGGAAGAGTGCAAAGGGAGATTCCGGCAGGCGGCGGACGAGGTCGTTCGTCTCCAGAGGCAGCTGGTTACTAGGGTGCAACTTACTAACGCCCAAGATACCGAAGAGCTCCTAGCCCTGAGGGGCACTGTCGAGGGGATTTCCATCTCCCTTGGGGAGAAGACAGCCGAGCTTCAACAAGTGAAAATCCAACTGGCGCTCGAGCGGAAGGCCGTCGCGGATGCAGAGGCGGAGTCCGAAGTTCTGCGAAAGCGGTGTCGAGAAGCGGAGGCAGAGAGCCGACATCTTCGTCAGACGCTTCGGGATACGCTGCAGAAGAAGGAAGAACTAGAAGAAGCAGTGGAGAATCTGAGGCAGTCTTGGTTGAGGGATGGAGGTGATCACCCTAGGTCAGAGGGAGCAGGACCTCCTTAGAGTTCTTTTGTAGTCACCCCCTTTTTGTAGCTGCTTTCTTCTTGTCGTTTTGTCCCTCTTTCTCTGGCCGTCCTGGTCCTGTAGTACGTATATCGAAAATGAAGAAAAAGCGCTTTGTGTTACCTTGCCCACGTGTAGCACCGATATTGTCATCCGTTGACCCTTTCTCGTCGTTTGGCTTGTTTGGCTTAGATGTCGACGTGGGAGGGGAATCTCCCCTTCACTCTGATCTCGTCATGTGGCCAAGTCTCGCCACCATTTTTAACCCTTGCTGGCAAAGTAGCGGATGGAGCCCGGCTTCCTTAGGAGTCCGGGCGAAGTCTTTCTTGGCGGCGGAATCCGGCTCCCGTGGGAGTCCGGGTGAAGCTTTCCTGGGCGGCGGAACCCGGCTCCCGTAGGAGACCGGGTGAAGCTTTCCTGGGCGGCGGAACCCGGCTCTCGTAGGAGTCCGGGTGAAGCTTTCCTTGGCGGCGGAACCCGGCTCCCGTAGGAGTCCGGGTGAAGCTTTCCTTGGCGGCGAAACCCGGCTCCCGTAGGAGCCCGGGTGAAGCTTTCCTGGGCGGCAGAACCCGGCTCCCGTAGGAGCCCGGGTGAAGCTTTCCTGGGCGGCGGAACCCAGCTCCCGTAGGAGTCCGGGTGAAGCTTTCCTTGGCGGCGGAACCCGGCTCCCGTAGGAGTCCGGGTGAAGCTTTCCTGGGCGGTGGAACCCGACTCCCGTAGGAGTCCGGGTGAAGCTTTCCTCAGCGGTGGGACCCGGCTCCCATAGGAGTCTGGGTGAAGCTTTCCTTGGCGGCGGAACCCGGCTCCCGTAGGAGTCTGGGTGAAGCTTTCCTCGACGGTGGGACCCGGCTCCCGTAGGAGTCCGGGTGAAGCTTTCCTCGGCGGCGGAACCCGGCTCCCGTAGGAGTCCGGGTGAAGCTTTCCTTGGCGGCGGAACCCAGCTCCCGTAGGAGTCCGGGTGAAGCTTTCCTGGGCGGCGGAACCCGGCTCCCGTAGGAGTCCGGGTGAAGCTTTCCTTGGCGGCGGAACCCGGCTCCCGTAGGAGCCCGGGTGAAGCTTTCCTGGGCGGCGGAACCCGGCTCCCGTAGGAGTCCGGGTGAAGCTTTCCTTGGCGGCGGAACCCGGCTCCCGTAGGAGTTCGGGTGAAGCTTTCCTGGGCGGCGGAACCCGGCTCCCGTAGGAGTCCGGGTGAAGCTTTCCTCGGTGGCGGAACCTGGCTCCCGTAGGAGTCCGGGTGAAGCTTTCCTTAGCGGCGGAACCCGGCTCCCGTAGGAGTCCGGGTGAAGCTTTCCTCGGTGGTGGGACCCGGCTCCCGTAGGAGTCCGGGTGAAGCTTTCCTCTGCGGCAGAACCCGGCTCCCGTAGGAGTCCGGGTGAAGCTTTCCTTGGCGGTGGAACCCGGCTCCCGTAGGAGTCCGGGTGAAGCTTTCCTGGGCGGCGGAACCCAGCTCCCGTAGGAGTCCGGGTGAAGCTTTCCTCGGCGGCGGAACCCAGCTCCCGTAGGAGTCCGGGTGAAGCTTTCCTTGGCGGTGGAACCCGGCTCCCGTAGGAGTCCGGGTGAAGCTTTCCTGGGCGGCGGAACCCGGCTCCCGTAGGAGTCCGGGTGAAGCTTTCCTCGGCGGCGGGACCTGGCTCCCGTAGGTGTCCGGGTGAAGCTTTCCTTGGCGGCGGAACCCGGCTCCCGTAGGAGTCCGGGTCTTCCATTTTGCTTGAGCCGGCGCGAGGTTCTCGTTATCAGCCTGGCTTGTGGGGGCGCGTTAGGGTGCTGTAAGGCCTCTCCCCCCTTCGGTCTAAAAGAACCGGGCCTTCAACTTTGCTCATGTCAGGACGAGGTTCTTCTGTTCCTGACATGGCTGTGGGGGCACATTAGGGCGTTGTAAGGCCTCTCCCTCCATCCGATCTAAAAGAACCGGGCCTTTGACTTTGCTCAAGTTAGGGCGAGGTTTTCCTCCTGTCCCTAATAGGGCTGTGGGGGCACATTAGGGCGTTGTGAGGCCTCTCCCCCCATCCGGTCTAAAAGAACCGGGCCTTTGACTTTGCTCAAGTTAGGGCGAGGTTTTCCTCCTGTCTCTAACAGGGCTGTGGGGGCACATTAGGGCGTTGTGAGGCCTCTCCCCCCATCCGGTCTAAAAGAATCGGGCCTTCGACCTTGCTCATGTCAGGACGAGGTTCTCCTCCTGTTCCTGACATGGCCATTATTTTTGGAGGGGTCATATCCAGTCATAACACATCCACGTTAAGTAGGAGGAGTGTGTTAGCTAAAAAGAAAAGTAGATTCAAAGTGAAATAGTAAGCGATACATTTACGGTATTCCCGCTCCTTCTTGAGGCCCTCCGGTGATGGAGTCGATGGTCCCGATGGGCGGCCGGTCCCCGGGCTGCTCCTCCCTTTTCTGCAGTTCAGGCGGCGGGAGGGCTCTTGGCCGGTCTCTTCTATCCCCAGGCCTCCGACGGATGAATCTGTCGAGTCGACCTCGTCGAATGAGCTCCTCGATCTCGTCCTGGAGCTGGATGCATTCCTCCGTGTCGTGGCTGTGGTCGCGGTGGTAGAGGCAGAACTTGTTGGGGTTGCGCTTCCCGGGGTGCGTGCGCATCCTCTCCGGCCTAGGGAGCTGCTCCCCGACCACCATCAGCACCTGAGCCTTCGAGACGTTGAGGGGGGCGTAGTTGCGGAATTTCCCTGGCGGGGAACCCCGTCGAAACCTGTTGTCCGGGCTTCTCTGCCTGCGCGCCCGGGGAGGAGTATGGGCGCGCTTATGTCCAGGAGGGGATCGGGAGCGAGGTCGGACTTCCTTTGGCCTCTTTTCAACTGCGGGCTTACCAGAATCTCCCGCCTGACGCTCCCTTGCAGTCTCTTCATCCTTCATCTTGAAGGCTTCTTCCGCTCGGGCGTATCCTTCAGCCCGAGCTAGTAAATCGGCAAAATCCCTGGGGTACTTCTTCTCCAGGGAGTACAAAAGATCATTCTTCTGAAGGTCGCCTTTCAGGGCGGCCATGGCCACTGACTGGTCCAAATTCCGGACCTCCAACGCCGCGATGTTGAAGCGGTTGACGTAGGCCCGTATGGACTCCCCTTCCCTCTGCTTGATGTTGATGAGGGACTCCGAACCCTTCCGGGGATGCCGGCTGCTGACAAAATGGGCCATAAATTGGTGGCTTATTTGATCGAAGGAAAATACGGTACCCGGCTTCAGAGCAGAGTACCAGTTCCTTGCCGCTCCCTTCAAAGTAGATAGGAAAGACCGGCACAAGATGGCGTCAGGAGCGCCGTGAAGCAGCATCATCGTTCGGAAGGCCTCCAGATGATCAACCGGGTCCGACGTCCCGTCGTAGCTTTCGAACTGGGGAAGCTTGAAGTTCGACGGGATCGATTCCTGCATAATCATTTGGGAGAAAGGAGGGTCAGTGCAAATATCCTCACCATAAGCGGGAGGCACGTGGCGGAGTTCTTCGATCCGCCGGTTCATCTCCTGGAGCCTCCGGTCCAGGAAATCCTCTCGACTTCGAGTCTCGAGGGTCCTTTGACGAAACGGGGGCAGGGATCTTCCAGGGGTGGAGTCGTGATCCGACGGAGGGCTCTCTACTCTCGGATTCGCCTTCCCGGGAAGGACGGGGCGGCTGGCCCAGGTGGCTCGCCCCGCCGCCGGGTTCTGGCATTCCGGAGATGCCCCCTCCGGATGCGCCGACGCCTGCGGTTGCTGCTGCTGCATCGCTTGTACGGCTTCAACGAGTCCCTTGACCTGCTGCGCCAGCAAGTCGAATTGCTCCGCACCGACCGCCGCCGCCGGAGGGGAAGGAGGAGGAGGCTGAGAAACTGGAGGGGAGGCCGGAGCCTGAGATCTGGCTGCGGAGGCCGTAGACCACCGGGTGGACGCCTTGCGCGGAGGCATCGAGTGCTGATCTCGTGGGGGAAGATTGGGAGTGGGTGACGGAGAGACGGTCGGAGACGGCTCCGTTGAACACTCCTTTAAGAATAAGGGTGTTGCGGAGGTTCACCCCTTCCTCTAGCGCCAATCCTGTTGGTGCAAAAATCTGCTTGCGCCGGAGAAGCTGGAGTCGGGGAAGCCGCGGTTGCCGTCGGGACCTGCAAGGGAAGTCTAAACCGGAGGTGGGGTTGCTCCGGCAAGACCCTCCGACACTCAAGTCAGTTTTCTGCCTCAACAAGAATGGAGTGCTCGAACGGAGAATTTAGCAGAGTTTTGAGATAAGAAAAATGAGCTTAGAGAATAACGTATCTGGATCCCCCTTTTATAGACGGAGGAGGCAGCGGATTGATGGCGACGTTTGTGACCGCCTGGTAGTGGGCCGCCCCTGGTCAGGGGAATTGATTGCGAAAGATAATGGAGCGGACTCGTGGCCATCACCTCGACCCGCCACGTGGAATCTGTTGTGAGGAGTGGAGCAGTGTCCGTTGTCAGCGGACAGGAGAATCGCGTGGTATCCGTCGCAGGAGGTGGAGCAGGTTCGTGGCCGTTACTGTGGCCTGCCAGGGTATAGTGGAGCTGTGCGGAGTCCGCCACAGGAAGTGGAACAGGGCGGCTATGGTTACTGCGGCCTGTCAGGGAATGATGGTACTGCGCGGAGTCCGCCACAGGAAGTGGAGCAGGGTCGTGGCCGTTTTGAGGGCCTGTCAAGGGGCGTGGATCTGTTGATTGAAGCTCGGCAACGGTCAGAGCCCGACTTTCGTAGGAGTCCAGGCGGAGTCTGCTTGCGGCTGTAGTCGCTGGCGTTAGAGATGAGGCTCGGCTCCCTTAAGGCTCGGCTCCTCCAGCAGTTGGTACCGAGAGCGGAGCCCGGCACCAAGAGCAGAGCCCGACTCCCGTAGGAGTCCGGGCGGAGCTGTTCTGATGTTGGTGGCGGAGCCCGGCTCCCGTGGGAGTCCGGGCGGAGCTGCGCTGATGTCGTCGGTGGAGCCCGGCTCCCGTGGGAGTCCGGGCGGAGCTGCACTGCAATCAAAGTTAAGGGTGAAGTCCGGCTCCGGTAGGAGTCCGGATGGAGCTTACCAGCAGTTGATACTGAGAGCGGAGCCCGGCTCCCGTGGGAGTCCGGGCGGAGCTGTTCTGATGTTGGCGGCAGAGCCCGGCTCCCGTAGGAGTCCGGGTGGAGCTGCGCTGATGTCGTCGGTGGAGCCCGGCTCCCGTGGGAGTCCGGGCAGAACTGCGCTGCAATCAAAGTTAGAAGTGAAGTCCGGCTCCCGTAGGAGTCCGGTCGGAGCTTACCCGCAATTGATGTCGGAGGCGGAGCCCGGCTCCCGTAGGAGTCCGGGCGGAGCTGCGTTGCAGTTGATGTCGAGGGCGGAGCCCGACTCCCGTAGGAGTCCGGGCGGAGCTGTGCTGCAACCAAAGTTAGAGGTGAAGTCCGGCTCCCGTAGGAGTCCGGTCGGAGCTTACCCGCAATTGGTGTCGGAGGCGGAGCCCGGCTCCCGTAGGAGTCCGGGCGGAGCTGCGTTGCAGTTAATGTCAAGGGCGGAGCCCGGCTCCCGTAGGAGTCCTGGCGGAGCTGTGCTGCAACCAAAGTTAGAGGTGAAGTCCGGCTCCCGTAGGAGTCCGGATGGAGCTTACCAGCAGTTGATACTGAGAGCGGAGCCCGGCTCCCGTGGGAGTCCGGGCGGAGCTATTCTGATGTTGGCGGCGGAGCCCGGCTCCCGTAGGAGTCCGGGCGGAGCTGCGCTGATGTCGAGGGCGGAGCCCGGCTCCCGTAGGAGTCCGGGCGGAGCTGTGCTGATGTCGGTGCTGGCGGCGGAGCCCGGCTCCCGTAGGAGTCCGGACGGTGCTGTGCTGATGTCGGGGGCGGAGCCCGGCTCCCGTAGGAGTCTGGGCGGAGCTGTGCTGATGTCGGTGCTGGCGGTGGAGCCCGGCTCCCGTAGGAGTCCGGGCGGAGCTGTGCTGATGTCGGTGCTGGCGGCGGAGCCCGGCTCCCGTAGGAGTCCGGGCGGAGCTGTGCTGATGTCGGTGCTGGCGGCGGAGCCCGGCTCCCGTAGGAGTCCGGGCGGAGTTGTGCTGATGTCGGTGCTGGCGTGGGTTTCGGCTATGGGTATTTTATACCCAACAGGGGTGATTGACTTTAGTGCAAGTGGGAGATTGAAAGAATAATATCCTACAAGTCAATCGCATATGGGATGCGATAGGATGTTTATTATAATTTATCTTTCAAATTTATGTAATTGATGTTTATATTATTAATAAAATAGATATTTTTGATTCATTATATGCTGCATCTTATTGTTCTTAGATTATAATGAATCTCATAGGTTTGGACAATGGTTTTAGGACTATGATGAGATCTCGCTAGTGAGACCTAAATCCTTGATAGCCCTGACTTAAAATATTTCTAATCGTTGATATATTGAGTTGGAGATCAATGATATCGGTAAGACTGGCATGTCCTATGTATGCTCAGAAATGAAGGTGGTTGATCTCACAACCACTTGTGTGGTGACACTAATACAAGAATATGGATACTCATTAGAGAATGAGTTCACTGAACTGACCTACGAGAGAATATCAAATAGAGTCTTATTTACATGTCAACTGATGTTTTTCTAGTGGGAGTTGTGTAAGTGATCTTTTGACCTGAGATCACCATGGTACCTTATGTACTTGGATCCATATTTTGGTCCACTTTCTAACTTGATTCTTTGATCCTTGTATGGAGTGTTTTGGATATAATGAAGAGTGCATGGAGGTTGTGAGTAATCAATAAGGGATTAGTCACTCCTAATAAGGAGAGCGAACATCCTATGTGATCTCATAGATCGATGATTTGAAAGTCTTTGACCAAAGGAGGATGATAATTAGAAAAAAATTTATAATGTATCATCAACTGAATCATCATCCTCAGATCGAGATGCATAAAGATAAGTGATTGGGTTTGATATATTTTCATGCCCACAGTTCATCTGGGATGTTGTTTGACTGAAGGATTGAATTACATGATAATTTACCACTGAAGAGTATTTTGGTATTTTTTCATCAAAATTTTAAAATCTTTCGAATAGTCATGACATATTACTAGATATCAATCTTGACTTATGGATTCATCAGAATTAAAAGAGTTTAATTTTGAAATCAATTTGGAAGAGTCCAAGTTGATTGGGACTCTTCCGGTGACCTAATCTCATCGAATTAGGGTTATGTCGAAAGTCTTGATCCACTGCTGGCTAGATTTGGAATCCAATGGATAACACACTTTGAGATTTGATCTTAATCTAATCTAATTAGAGTTTAATGTAAATTTTATGAGTTAATTTGATGTGCTAGCATATTGTATTAACCCAAGTTTCTAAATTAGTTTAGATCAAAGTGTTTGAGCTAATCTAGATCAGTTACTTTTGACCTAATGGGATTGGGTCAATTTAAATTGGATCCTTATCCAACTTGAAATAGTTTTAAGTGGACAAAGATTCCTCTGCCTCCACTTGAAGCCACACCAAAAAATAAATGCCTCCCACCTCTTTTTTGCATGTGAATTTGGAGAGTCCTTCTTCATGAAGGCTCTTAACTATACACGTTGCCTTAAAAGATAAACCAGAAGTCCTTTGATTTGGCACCAAAATTGAATGAGATTTTTATGGCACGCAAAAGAAGGAGAGTCCTTCTATGAGAAGTCTCTCATATGCCATAATTCATACATGGTGAATTTGTTCATTGCGTGAGATAATGGAGCGACAATGGTTGGTGTCCCTTCATCCCATGACACATCCTTTGGTCCCTTATTTATATGGGATGTCCCACATAGCTTGCTACTATGATTTTAGATTGAAACTAGAGATTAGAGATGTGAAAATCATAAAAAAAATTTAAAAAAAATTTGAGAAAAAGACTAGAAAAAATTATGTGGTAAAAGTTGCAAGAAGGGTGGTGAGATTTTTAGCAAGTGTTGCTTGTGTGCTCTAGGATTTGGTTTTTCCATATGTTGAAACTAAAAATCAAATCCTAAATTATGAGACATCTGAAGAGTAACTTCTTGACGTGATCCTAGTGGCAAGCTTGGAGGCGATTGGATTTTGGCATGATCGTACCACTAGTTCGAAGTTGGCAGTGTTCGTGAGAAGACAAGGCTGCAACGGTGCACCGGTTAGAAAAGATCTTGGCCAACTTTCGTATGGATCATCATTGGAGGACTTCTACTTTGGAGACTCGTAGAGAACACCAATGTGTCATTTTTTTTTGGTGAAAATAAAAATTCTATCTCTTTTGCATGCTTGTTTTTATTTTATCGATATCGGCAAGTTGATTCTAGATGCACTGGAAGCCCTAATGTCCAGAAACTCTTGACTATAATAATCAAAGCATAATAAATATAAATTAGGATAAGAAGAATATCTATAGTGCTAATCTCAATTTTCACAAGATGTCAAAGTATCCACCCTTCAATGGTGATCCACACGAAAATTGAATCAAAGACAGCATTCCTTCTTCACCTTGCTTCAAGAGTTCTAGCCTCTAGAACTCGACTAGCCTTGTACCGGTCAAGTTTCTTCAAGAACCTGACCTTACCCTCTTAGAACCTCCTCTGAACTTTTGATTCTCCTTCTTTAGGACCTTTACAACCCTTGTTAGGACCAGATAAGGCTGTCTTAAATCCTAAATCCTTGTCCTAAAACTAAGATAGGTTGTAAAAAAGAAAGGAGAGCAACAGGAGAGAAATTGGAAATCCCTCTTAGATTCATCCGATACCCAGCACTCCAGCCTATTTATAGCTACTAGAGGGATGCCAAAAGAGAGGGACATGCCTTATCCCAAAAGGCTTATCTGATCTGATTATCAGAGATAAGACTTCTTTCAAGCAGAAGGATTCTTATCCATGATACGTCGATCAGCACTCTGGTCTGCGTGCGTGCAACCAAAGAAGGGATGTTTCCACATCCCTTCGCAAATCAAAAAAATTCTCAAAAATCTACATGGATTGAGGATTCAATCTAGATTCTAGAAAATTAAAAATGGTGATAAAATTCTCATGGAAGGATGCTATCCTCGCACCTCTTAATGCGAGTGTTGATCACCACATGTGCAGGCATCAGGACTGACTTATAGCATCCGTTTGGCATCCAGATAAGTCTTGAAAAATTCCAAAAAAATTATCAAAACTATCTTATCAAGTGCAGAATGTCATCACTAAAAAATCATTCTAATCTGAAAGCATTTGATTGGGATAAGGACTCTCCAAATCATGGAGAGATGGGACGCTTCTGTGCGCACGCGCGAGATATCTTTCTTTTTCTAATTTTTTTTCTACCCCATAAATTTTAAAAAAAATATATATTATACTTTGAGATGTGCACTAGAGGATGAGGGTAATGTAAGCTATCACATATAATTTAATCTCATAAAAAAATAAATTTTTTCTTCTGTCCATGCCAACACTTGTAGGCAGAACCTGTTTTACACCAAGAGTGCATCACAACTTGGACTCTTCATATTTGATGTTAACATGGGATGTGATGCCCCAATTTAGACTATTTCTAGGTATCACATCTTGACCCAAATATCTACCAAATTGGGCTAGCTAATTAGCAAGGGATGGGACCAAATTGATCTCCAAAGGAGCAAGGGTTTCCACACGTGCTAGCATGCTTATCGAAACCCTGATTGAATCCAAAATTTCAATCAATCTTTTTCAAAAGGATCCTTGGCCAATTTCTATATGTGTGTGACCCATTAGGTTCCACATCTAGTCAGCAGTAGGTCCGGATATAAGTTGATCAAATTTGATTAGATTTCAATCTAATTGATTTAGGTCCAATCGAGCTAACCCGAGCTCAATAATTAGAATCATTTCTAATTGGAAATCGAATTAAACTCTTTAATTCGATCAAAAATCTATAAGTTAAAATTGACGTCTAGCAATGTATCATGACTATCCAAAAGATATGAAATTTGGTAGAAATACCAAATCTATCTTTCAATGGCAAATTATCGTGCAATTCAATCCTTCGATCATCCTTGCACCCTGAATATGTTCATGAGTATGGAATCATGTCAAACTCAAACACATATTCATATCGATTCTTAATTAGAAACTCTTTCTAATCTCCTTCCTGCTTTTGGCCAAAAGATTTTTCTGAGTCATCTAGGATTGAGAATACAAAGGATGCGATCTCCTCTTACTAGGAGTGATCGATTCCATATTGACCTACTCACAACCTTCATATACACTCCACCATATCCAGAACACTCCGTACATGTCTTAATGCCATGCCTGGATATGAACTAAAATATGGATTCTTTTGCACAAGATTTTATGATGGTTTCAGATCGAAGGATCACTTGCATAACTCCCACTTAGAGAACCATCTTTGACATGTAAATAAGGCTTCCATTAGATGTTCTCTTTCATCGAGTCAATTCAGTGGACTCATTTCTCAAATGAGCACCCACATCTTTGTATTAGTGTCTCACACAAGTGGCTAGTGAGATCTGCCACCCTCTCCATTGAGTATACATTAGATGTGCCAGTCTATCTGGAACATTGATCTCCGACTCAATGCTCCTACGATCAGAAATATTTAAGATTAGAATTTTAGGATTTTAGGTCTCACTAGTATGACCCATTCATGTCTCCTAAAACCATTATCCTAATCTTTGGGGTTCATTATAATCTTAGACATATTAAGATGCAGCTAATATGATGAATCAATATCTCAAATAATAAATATCATTTCATGAGTTGAAAAATTTTAAAGAAAATCCCATCATAACACACTTGCGATTGGCTTATAGGGCACTCTTCTTTCATTTCTAAGACAAGCAGTCGGTGTCATTTTTGTGCCAACATGTGAGTGCCTCGGGATCCATTTATTTGCCATCCATGAATTTTGAATTCAGCAAGCAAAAGATTGCTTTTGTGCTTGGTTTTGGCACTAGAAGCTGATCCAAAAATACAGGACATCCACATGGTCATTTGTTGTGGGATGAGCCAACTTGATATTTTTGGCATTATCATCATAAAGAAAAGATTTCATATTTTTGTTACTCCATATCTTTAGGATAAATCAAATTAAATGATTATGAAATTTTGAACTTTCTATTACATATATATTGAAATCAGAATCTATGTATTTCTACTTGAGCCGTACGAGATAAAATTCTTATATACGTTTCTTAGAGGAGAATTTCTTTGGATTATCCATCTCAATAAAGTTTATAATTGGTTGGATGAACGTCTTGAGATTCAGATATAATGAATATTTGTTTTAAACCAACAATTTAAACTAACACATTACATAATTTTTACATAGTTGTTCTGGATAAAATAATTTCTTTGAAACTCAAATCTTTGTAGTGGTCGGGAAATAATCTTTGTATTATCTTTACCTTTTCAATGATGGGTGGCTTAGGCAAAGAATATTTTTAGGGCTATTATTATAGTTATATCCTTAAAATCTAAGGACTATTTAGAAAAACAAATAAAGCTTCTCTTTGAATAGAAGCCAATACAGAGGAAATTGGAGAGATCTGTAGGAAATCTTAATCTTTATTACAGAAATTAACATACCTCCAGTCATTGTTGTTCAAGCCCAAAGAAATCAATTTGTAATCATCTACAACCTACCACCAGAAGTGAACCAATTTTGGATGCTCTTCATTATCATCGAGCAGTGCCTTGATTTTTCGAACCCTAATCTGAGTATACCTGATGGGGAGGATCTTATAAGCTCTCAGTTGAGTAAGAAATCAAGTCCGTAGAAGTCCTTTTATAACGTACCTCTCCCATCAGAGATAGTATCTGAATTAGTCACGAAGACTTAAAGATGGACTTTATCACGATGATTGTGCAGAGCTCAACTTTATTAAACCATCTAATATATTCTTATCACTTTATCCAAGATTTATCTTTAATTAGAGTTTAGATCAATTAAAATATATAAAATAAATTCCAATGCTTATTAGTGTGGGCCATATTTGGATGGGTTTAAGAAGATAAATCACAACATTCTCCCACTTGACCCAATCTAACACAAGCATCTTCATTTTAATTCTTTAAAGTATTTCAAAAATTTTTAATAAAATTTTATTTGAAACTAATAATTGAAAAAGACTGATGTGGCCATATTTAAAAAAATTTAATTTCTCTATAGGATATATACTGTATATTTCATTACAAAATAATCATCAGTGCGAATCATGATAGCAAATGTGTTATCAATCAATACATGACCTTTCATATATCACAACACTAATGACACCTTATAATCAAATTTTTTATATAAAATTTTATTATATGAATAGATGAAATCTTATACCTATTTCTAAGTCATTTTTATATCATATGGTAAATAGCTGATCAGCATAAAATAAACTAAACTTTATCAGACAATCTAATATGATGACTTTATACATAGTGTCCAATACATATCACAAAATAAGCTATATCCAATATGATCCAGCCGATCATCAAAATTATGAGAGTAAGTCTTTTAGCTAATGGATCTATAATTATCAATTTTTGTTTAATATATTCTACAGATACTATATTCTCCTTTATATTTTTATGAAGAGCAAAATATTTGACACCTGTATGCTTGTAAGTACTTATTCTTTTCATATTGTCAGAGAATTTTACTGTAGAATTATCACAGTATATCTTTATTAATCTGTTGATAGAGTCAACAACTCTAAGTCTTATGATAAAATTTTGCAATCTGATAACTTGTGAGGAAGTCTTATATAGACTACATATTTTGCTTCCATATAATGGATGTAATAAATAAAATCTTATTTTACATACATCTATGATGTAGCACCTCCTATAAGTAGAAAGATATACTAGCAACAGACTTCCTACCATTGGCGCATCCAGCAAAGTGCGAATTCTAATAGCCTATTATTTCATGATGATCAAACCGATTGTTTATGAGCATATAAATTTTTATATCCTATAGATAATATATGACTTTCTTTGCAGCTTTCCTATGCTCCAATCTTGGATCATATTAATAATGTCCAAATATCGATGCAACTCAAGCAAGACTAGATCCATATAAATATGCGCATAGACTTCCAATATCAGATGCATAGGTTATGAATCCTATTTTCTCTATCTTTATCTTAATTCTTGAATATTGAGCTTTATTAAATTTATTATCTTTTGCAATATGAATACACTTAGAGAAATATTTTTTCATCTTAAATTTTTATACTATAGAGATGTAAGTTCTTTAAGATAGTTCAAATCATCCTAAAGATCTATCTTTATAAATCTTAATGTTGATAATATAAGCAGCTTCATCCATATCTTACATCTCAAAATTATAGCATAGAAACTATTTATTTTTTTTAAGTGAATGATTAAAATTTCTATTGATAAGCAAAATACTAACCACACAATACCAAAATTATGAACTTACTCTCATTGATCTCCAAATACATATATTAGTCAATAGTATTTTTCTTTAGATCCAAAGAATGTGATTATCCCATTAAAATCAAGATACCATAGTGTGGAAGCCTATTTAAGTCCATAACTATATTTCTTTAATTTGCAAACCATATGCTCTTGTCCACTGACCATAAAAATCCTCAAGTTGTTTCATGTAGACCCCTTCCTCTGAATCACTAGGCTTTTCTTATATCTAACCAATACAGCTCTATGCCAAAAATGAGCTGCTCAGACCATGACAATCCTAAAAAGAAGAATGGTTAATGCCTTTCTTCTTGTGTAAACCCCTTTGCTACAAGTCTGGCTTTATACTGTTTGATCTTTCCATTAGATATTCTTTTGGTTTTATAGATCTATTTTTGTAACTTATTGATTGCATCCTTCAGATATGTCAACTTATTTTCAGACATGGTTCTTATCCATAGAACTCAGCTTTTTCTTTTATAGCATCCAACCATTATAATGAGTTCTCACCTTTAATGGCTTGTAAGAACATCTCAAGGTCATCAATATTTTTCATCCATATCTATCAAATATACCATATAATTTGAAAGCATAGTAGATTTTCTTATTTCAATAGATCTCTAGAGAGTTGTCCCTTGATCTGCTTATGACAGTGGCTAGATAGTTACTTTTTCGATAATAAAAATCTCATGGAATGAAACTTGATGAAGTGGCAATCCCTCCTATTATTATCTCAAAGAATAATAATAAGAATCATCACTTTAGTTTGCTTTACAGACCTAGTATTTACTTAAGAACAATGTCTCAAGGTTTTCACTCCCACTAAATATATCATCCTCTAAAAATCTTGCTTTATTAGTTTTTGCTATTTGTAGTGTACGAGATGGATAATAGAATTTATATTTTTTTGATCTCTCTGGATGACCAATGAAAAATAATTGGTCTAACTAAGATCCATTATCTTTTCTTGTGGATTATAAACTTTGGCTTCAGCTAGACAATCTCATATATGCATATATTCCAAGATATATTTTTTGTCAATTCATTACTCATAAAGAGTTTTTTGAACTATCTTAGTAAAGATTTTATTCAAGATATGCGTAGTTATCTTTATAGCCTCATCCTATAAATAAATCGATATAACATAATAACTTATTATAGTCGAAACTTTTTCTTTAAGCATCATATTTTTTCTTTTAGCTACATCATTTTGATATTGTGTGCTATGACATTATATACTAGAATATAATGTCATGTTTCTTTAAGAATTTCGCTAATGGTCCTAGCTATTGTCCCATCTTAGTATGTTTATCATAGTACTCATCACCTCTATCATATTTGACTACTTTAATTACTTTTTTTGATTGTCCCTTTATCTCTGTTTCAAATTCTTTAAAGACTTCAAAGACATCAGCCTCATCGAACAGAAGGTATAGATACAAATACTGTGAATAGTCATCAATAAATGTGACGAAATACTTTTTACATATTAGATATGAAAAAATATTTACATGCAATAATTGTGTGAATGATTTTCAAAATTCTTTTAATCAATCTAGCATCTTTCTTAAATGTATATGTCTGCCTTTATGTAGTCAGCACATGTTACAAAATTAGTGAAGTTTAATGATCCTAAGATCTTACACTTCACTAGCTTTATAACTCTTTCTTTAGAGATATGCCCTACTCTTCAATGCCATAACCTAAAAAGGTTTTCAAAAGAATATGAAAACTTATTTCAAGATCTAAGACTATCTTGTAGCATCCAATTGTCTTGATAAGTGAATATGCTTGATTTTCAATGAAAATAGATCGCTTACTTTCAGTCAGAGACCTCTTAATATGAAACCCTATAAGTTGTTGGCAATATGCATAAATGTACTAGAGTCAATGCACTAAGTAGAATTAGAAATATTTATTAAATTAGATTTAAAACACATAAGAGTAAAGGATATTTCTTTTACAGCTACTTTTTATACTTTATGCAGTTTTTCTTTAAGTGTCCCTTCCTTATGCAGAAGAAGCATTTGATAATCTTATTAATGGCTTCACCTATTGCCACATCAAATACTTTTCTCTTTTTGTATTGGATGCATCTTTTCTTTATCTGCTTTTTCACTAATTTGATATGATGTAAAGTTCACACTTTTGTCTTCTCCTCTCTTAATCTCTTCTTCATTTGCATACATTTAGTTAGTAATTCACCAACTGTCTAATCCTCATTATATATACTTATAGGAGATCTTTAAAGAGATCATACTCTAATGGAAGAGAAGTAAAAATAAAGTAGACCAAAAGGGTATCTGATATGAAAACTTAATATCAGATTACTATGCTGCAATATTCTTTATCTCCATAATATGCTCATGATGCTAGCCTTCACCCTATTAGATATATGCCCTAGAAGCCAATCAGATTGACATATTAATTTTTTTTATGATATAATTTTGTACTTAACTTAATTGATTGAGATAGTTAATTTCATTCATGTAGTGTATGTGTCTATGAATCCTCCAATAAATTAGCAAGATGATGACACATATTTTTAAGAGTTGAGAATTTGAGGTATATATCATTAGATGGTCAATTCATAAACTGCTCCCAATCATAGGATCATCACAGAGATAGTGATCGATCCAAATAGGTTGGTGCATGGATTACTTCCTTATAGATAGATGAATCTCAAATCTACAGTGTGGAGATATTGAGCGAGAGTGTAGACACTTATTAGGAAATAAGAGTTTTGAGTACATTCATTATGAGAAGTCACTTGGATATCTACTCACTTATCAGTGACATTCTCAATACTGTAGTTATGTGAGAGATTTTTTGATTTATGGTACCTTGACTACTCATAGTAAGGTTGCTATAGTTTGACTGCATATAAACTTGATCTCCTAGCTATTTGGATTCTTGCAGTACATGTTGGCTATAATAGATTCACTGTAGGAGTATGATGCACACTTAAAAGAGATCTATCGATCTTAGTAATTAAAGAGTAGTCCTATATGATTTATGAAGTTGAATTCATAAGATCGTAGTCATGGAATAATAAATTATACAAAAGAGTTTTCATGAGATTTCATAATTTGAACTCAAGCTGATTAAATCTTACATATGATAGATGAAGGGGTTTGATAAATTTTTTATAACCTCTGTCTTATCAGGACTTATGATAGAAGAACTAAATTATATGATAACTATACCTAGAAGTTTATCTTTTTATTCTGCTGGGTTGCCACTACATATTGTTAGATGTTACTAGTAGATTGTGGGACCAACAAAAATTATTTTGATGGTCAATAATTCTCGATTGATGAGTTAGAATTATTTCAATCCATTGAAAGAAATTTTAATAATATTTTGGATGGAGATCAAAATATTTTTTACTACCAGATAGAATAGAACCTATGGAGTTATACATAAAAAAAGTTCTGACTGATTGGACTGTCAAATCATGATTTCAAATTATAAATCATAAGTGATCTTAATTATCAATTTGATTAATGGTTAGACTTAAATGTAAAAGATACATTAAGGACTTACTAAGAGTTAGTAAGTTAAAGAAGGACTAAATTATAATTATTGTATATTATTTGATTTGATCAAATATTGAGATTAGATTCTAATCAAATTAAATCAGATTTAATTTGATTATATTTGATTTGAATTTGACTCAAACTAGATTTTATTAATCTAATGAAATTAGATTTAATGGATACTTGATCCAAACTTATCTAGATTAGGTTTGACCTAATCTTTAGCCATGTTTGATTGGGATAAGGTCTTAGTCAAATTAAATTAGATTTAATTTGATTAGATAAGATTTTAATTTGATTTGGATTGAATTTCATTATTAATGGGATTGGACTTGATTTATGATGAAATCCAAATCTAAATTAGATTTCACCTTGACCAAATCAAACAAGGAGGAGATCAAACTTAAGAGCCCATGCCCCATACATGTATCCATGCCCAAGGCCTTCACGTGGAAAGTGTTTTCATGTTGAGAGTGGGCATGGAGAATTTTAGGGGAGCAAGGGTGTTGGGTGGCTACAAGGATAAAGTCTTACTTTATCTCTAAAAACTCCCTAACAACCCTAAGTTTGAACTTTAAATAGGGATAAGCATGTGGGTGCCTCCTGATGAGATGAGATCTATCTTGGATGCCCTATTGAGAGAGTTTGGCATGGAGAAGCAAGCAGATACCCAAGTTTGGCATGGAGGAGATTGTTTGTGAGAGAAAAATAAAAGTGGGTGCCTTCTCCCTTATCCTTTCTTTCTTACAACCAATTATTGGTTGTTAGAAACATCCCTCTCTCTCTCCCTTATCCAAGAGTTGAACATATCTCCCTCTTTCTCTTCTCAAAATGTCTAAGAGTTGGATATGAATAAAATCAAATTTGATCTGATTTATTCTTTTTGATCTACGAGATGGACGGTTCTCCTCTTTTTCTCCTAAGATCGAGTTCAAGGATTGGACAAGATGGAAGAATAAGAGATTTGATCTCTTATTTTCTTCTATAGATCTTGATTTTTCTTTTAAGAAGAGAAAAAAAAATCAAATTTAATCTAATTTCGAGTTCCTCATACAGATCTGTTTGATTCTCTTGAGAAGCGAATCAAAAGATCAAACCAATTCGATAATTTAAGGAGTGATCTCTGTAAGAGAGCTAGCACCCCAGTGAGATCGAGACCTCCTGATCAGATTAGTCTCGATAGATATCTATAGAGGTCAGATATTTATGTGGCTACAAAGGAACCTCGAAGATATTCTCAGATCATTGGATCATGGTGAAGATATACCCGCACAAAGATAAAATTTGGATCCTCTCTTTAGATTTTATTTTGCATATATGATGATGCCTAAATTATGAGATTTAACTCTATGCATCTTAGATTAGATTAGATCTAATTGATAAATTATTTTAATATTACTCTGATGTAAGGTTGTCCTGACATAATGGTAGAACGTTATGTCGAACGATTGTCCTAAAGTTTTTATTTCCACGATTTGAGTAATATAGAAATTTTTTTTACTACATACTTTATTTATATTTAAAATTTTTAAAATTTCTGCATGCATACCTATCATCATGTGATGGCAAAATCCAACAGTGGTATCCAAGCCATCTCATTAATGCAAGGTTAAGATCTTGATATCAGATCTAAAAATTATTTTTTGATCTGAAGATCTAAATTTTAATTGATCAAAAAGATGATTTTAGATCTGAAAATTAGATTTTTAAATTTGAAATTAAGAATATTCACGATCGAGGAGATGAAATTCATGATCTAAAAATTTATTTTCAGATCTAAAATTTGAATGGCTAAAATCCATGCGATGGATTTCAAGATTTAAAAAAGCTATTTTCAGATCTAAAATTTAGATTAATTTATATTCATGCATTATTTTTCATATCTAAAAATTAGTTTTCAGATTTGAGAATCTAATTTCTTATGTTAATAAATCTAAAATTATTGATTACTGAAAATCATGTGATGTCTTGCTTAATTAGAATTTTTGGATATGAATTTTATCTTTATATTCATTCATCTAAAATTTTGAATCTAATTTACATGTGATATGAATTTTATTAGATTTAAATTCTACCTTTATTATATGTTCATGCATGAAATGATGTTCATCAATAGAGACCTATCCTAATGTGATTAATGATGGTTTAGATGCATTCAAATTAAGATAATTTGATTGAACATAAGATAAAATTAGTTGAGCAATTTAAGTTCATCCTGGCATAAGATTGTCCTGACATAATGAAGGTCATTATGTAGTATGGTTGTCCTAGAATGAAAAGAGATTGATGTATCACCATAAGAAATTATAGCATGAACATAAAAGATTATGAGATAATCATAAGGATTATGAGATAATCATAAGGACTATATGATAGTCATGCACGTGCTTTCATGGATATATGTGGTGATCATCTTGAATCACTATAAATCCTTAGAGTAGGATTGTATCATAAAGGCATAATTATTTAATTAGCGATTTGCAACTATGGTGATGGAAACCAATTGGGCTGAACCAATTTAAACTGATTGATCAATTGATGTCTAAAGCAAGGGATAGAATAGTCGTTATTTAATTAGGATCGTTGCATTTGCATGAAAAGTCTCTCACCAATCATGAACTTATTTGGCCAATTTGGTCGATTAAGTTTCTTATTGGGTGCCTAGGTTTGAGTTCACCACACATCTTGCAGTTGCGTCTTATTTCAATCTTGGTGAATCAAGTAAGGATCTCTCTAGTAGATCCATGATTATAGATTTACATTGGATGTAAATAAACAATTAAAATTGAAAAGATCTAAATTAAATCTTCTCATATATATTAAGTCTAGTGGTCTTCTATCATTGTAGAGATACGGGCATGCTACTAGTGTTGATTGTTCTCAGCTAGTCACAGTGGTTCAATTACATTGAAAATATGCAACCACTCTATTAGCATGAGATGTTCCAAGATAGAGATGGGGTTGGGCCTAATAACTGTTAGGTGAGAAACCCAATAACGGCTTTGAAGGAAAAATATAGCAGTGCGATGCATACGATTTAAAAATTTTATGCAGCAAAAATAAAAGATTAAATAATTTAATCTCAATCACATGCATAAGATCTAGTATTAGACTACTATATCATGATCTATGATATAAAAAATATATACTTTAGATCTAAAAATAAAAATATATCGATTTCATCAATGCTAAAATTCTAGATCTAACTGTTAGATCTAACATTACGATCAAGATAAAATAGAAAATATTACCAAACAACTTTGATATTATTTTTCTCTAGTCCAATGGTTGGAGAAGGTATTTCTTAGATCACTCACAGCCACACGAAATCATCTGGCCTCTATAAGAAAATCCATGTGAAGACTGATGCAGATCAAAGACTTGGAGGTGCTAGCTTGCAAGCAACTTTGATGGCTGATCTCTTCCTTTTTCTTCAAGCACTTTGGACACTTCAAAGGATGAAGAAATCTAGAGGAGGAAGAGAGGAGGAGATGAAAAGCTCTAAAAAAATAAAAAACAGCAAGGGATGGGATGTCTGATGCCAAGAAGAGGTGACCCCTTTTTATAGGCAAAGACTAGGGTTTTTCATTCAAAAGAAGAGGGCCATAATCACCATGCCATAAATTAGTTTTGGACATCCAAAAAATTCCAAAAGAAGCTCTAAAATGTGGAGAAGGATTCTAATATCTCACACACCCAAGACCTCTCCAAGAAAAATAAAGAAAAAATTATTATGGTGCCAACAACCTTCATTGTATGAAAAATTTCTTTCTTTATTTTTATCTTATCTCTAATTCGGATCACATTCGAATTTGATAAGAGATAGGATTATGAATCATCAATCATTATTGCCCACCCTTATTGGATCTACTACTTTGATGCCAAAAAGGTCAACCCAAATCCTTTTTGGCATGGAGATATGGGTAAGGGCCCATGTGTGGCGCAAGGAGATAAGGATAGAGTCCAAGTTGACAAGAACTCTTCATTCCTAATCTGATTCTAATTCAAATTAAATTTAGATTGAATCCACTAATAAAAATAAATCTAATCTAATTAGAAATCTAAATATCTCATTAAATTCCTAACTTATTCAGGAATGAGCTGATTTCAAATTCTGATCGATTCAGGATCAAATTTTTCTTTGTAATCAAGATTGATCATATCAAATTCAATCTAAGTCGACCTGAATCTAATGCTGAAAAATATATCCTAAAGCCAATTATCTACATTGTGAATGATTATGCTCCATACATGTATATGAATTATAAAATGATAAATGTTATCTGACAGATTCATCATAAAGAATATATCTTCTAAAATAAAACTCATATATTATGATGAAGTCTTTAGAACTACAACTACCAAAATGATAAAAAAAGATTTATCATGTAAAATTGAAGGAACCAGATCTAGGATTTCAGGGTTAGATCTTGAAACTTTTTCAAGATCATATAGCGGAAGACTAAAATAAATCAAAATTTATTTTTTAAAACCAGAGAATTCCTAGATCTAAGATCCTATTACATGATTATTACATAGCATTAAATCAAAAATTAAAATATATATATACAGCATGAACTACATGTTGATCATATCAACATGTTTCTATACTACATCTAATGTATGTATTAAACAATAGATCAGATCTATTACCTTGCAAGTTAGACGTTCTAATCTCACTGATCTGGGCTTGAGGATGATGTTGCAAGCCGTACATGCATCCGGCCTCTAGGAGTCATCCACACGAGCCCACAAATCTCGATCAGAAGTCCTGCTTCAGAAAATCAGCACAATATGATAGTACTGCACTGATCCTTCTTTGATGGTTGATCAGGTGCCTCCTTCTTTTTAATTTGGACTCTTTCAAAGATAGAAAGTAGGAGGAAGAGTTTCAGATCTAAGACGCTCTCAGAAAACTCAAGATGGAGGGAGGAAAGATATGAAAACAAACAACCCTAGAAGAAGACCCTCTTCTTCTTCTCATTTCTTTCTCTAGACACCCTATCTTGTGTCTATTATATCTCCACGACCCAAAGGTCTTTCTCTTTGATTTTTGGATGACCCAAAGGTCTCTCAAGTCTTTATCTTCTTCAAAAATTTCATAAAGAAACTCATTTTATACAGAGAGATATGATAGAGTCCTTGTCTAGGTCAAATACCTAGTCAAGGCTTATCCAAACATGGCAAGATAAGGGGCGCCCAACTCTTGAGCACCTCCTCCTTATTTTCATGCATATATCATTAGCAAAGAGTGCACAATATATACCCTAAAAGCCATGAAAATTTCAAAAAAATTTTGGATAAATTCGGTGCAAAATTGAAAGAGTTTTGGATTTCTAAAACTCTATCTCATAAAATTTGAAATCCAAACTTATTCCTCTTTGATTTGATCCAAACCACCTTCCATGTAAGAAAAAACAGAGAAAATCTTTTGTGAACGTGGGAGAGACCTGGGAGAGGGCTTTTGTTGCACAAAATAAGAAAAGATTGGCATTGAATGAGAGAGAGGGCATGGGGAAGGCTTATGTGGCACAAGGTGGAATCCTAGTCTTACTAGGATTCTATCTTATGACTTGTTTTAATTTAGTTTCTCAAATCAAATCAAACCAAAATTAGATCAACTCAATTAAAATAGGTCTTAACCTAATTAAAAACCTAATTTAATCAGATTAAATTAGATTTAAATCTGATTTAATTTTCTAATCAAATTAGAAATTAGATTGATCCAAGTCCTAGTTGAACTAGGACTAGTTTTTTCTTGCAGTAGGCTTATCCAATAAACCAATTGGACTTGATCCAATCAAGCTCAAATTAAATCTAATTAAATTATATTTAATTAAACTTAATCTTAGCCTATTGGCTTAATCAAATTAAGTCAATTAGCAATCGAATTGCTTATCGATCCTCCTGCAACACTTGCACTGGGTTAAATATCAATCGTATTGATCATTTAACCCTATAATGATTCTTAATCGTTGATCAACCATCTGATCAGATCATGAACTCTAATGTGTGTAACCTCATAGATCCAAACCTAAGTCGGTAGCACAGGAATAAATTTTTATACCAATCGAAGTGACCATCTAGCAATGATATCCGACGATCGGATAGGTCGAATGTGTAGAACAACATCCTTAGAACCCATGCGGATATAATTTTCATATAATTCATCCCTTTGACCAAAATGATCATAGAACACCCCAGAGTTCAACTGTCAACTCTAATCAGGTTGTCCACATTGTATTTCAAAATATCAAATCCATCTGATGGATTACCCTGACCAAGATTTTGCTAAATTGAAATACAGCGACTCATTCTTCTCCAACTCTTGGAGTGGTCAATCCCATCTCGATCATACTCTGACTTTGCAAGTACTTGACTGTGCTTAGAAGCTTTCCATTCCTGAATTAGTAATTCAGTTAGTCCAGTACCAAAGCACAGTGAGTTGCTTGCAAGTCACTGAGGCGATCTTAGGTCTAAGGGACACTTATACCTATATCCCATCAGAGACATTCTCGACAGCAGAATACTCTGGAGTTGGTCACGTTCAATGATGATGTACCAGTACATCTCACCTGTATGCCATACCAGTGTCTCTACACTCTTTGATTAAGAGGACAACCAACCCATATGGCCTACAGCGACCTATGCTCGATAAAAGCTGTCGTCCTTATTAACAGCCTATCATTTGGTCATGAACAGTTTTAAGGACTAATCGATAAATCCTCTCTTTATCGAATCTAAATAGTCCTAAGGACTTCATCATAACAACGGAGTTCATTAGAAGATGAAAGCTTATGATGAAAATATCAAATATATTTTATTTATTAACAAATCAATTATAATACTTGGTTGCTCAACCGTCAACAGCTTGACGATTGGCTTTTTGGGATATATTTTCTAACAACTCCCACTTGTCCTAAAGCCACTCGGCACAGTATCTAATATCCATCTTCGACTTGTGATTATCGAACTCCTTTATCGCCAGGGCTTTAGTGAAGGGGTCAGCCAGGTTCTCCTTTCCGTCGATCTTCTGAAGGTCAACGTCACCTCGACACATGATCTCCCAGACCAGGTGGAAGCGGCGCAAGATGTGCTTCATCCGCTGATGTGCTTTGGGTTCCTTCTCTTGAGCTATGGCACCAGTGCTGTCGCAGTAGAGCAGGATCGGACCATCAAGGGAGGGTGCTACTTCGAGCTCGTTGATGAATTTTCTCAGCCACATAGCTTCCTTCACGGCATCCAATGCTGTGATGTACTCCACTTCACAAACAGAGTCCGCCACAGTATGCTGCTTGGAACTCTTCCAGCAGATGGCTCCACCATTCAGAGTAAAGATATAATTTGACACGCTCCTGCTGTCATCATGGTCAGATTGAAAGCTAGAGTCCGTGAACCCCACAAGTTTCAGATCTGACTCGCCATAAACCAACCATTGGTCCTTAATATTTTTCAAATACTTAAGGATGACTTTAACCACTTTCCAGTGATTTTCTCCAGGATCAGATTGGTATCTACTCACTACTCCTAGTGAGTATACCACATCTGGTCTTGTACATGTCATGGCGTACATGATAGATCCTACGACTGAAGCATATGGGACTCTACTCATACGCTCTCTCTCTTCAGGAGTTATCGGACAATCCTTCTTAGAGAGAGAAATTTCATGGCCTATCGGTAGATAGCCCTTCTTGGAATTCTCCATGCTGAACCTCTTCAGCACAGTGTCTATGTACATGGACTGGGATAATCCAAGTATCCTTTTAGATCTATCCCTATAGATCTTCATCCTTAGGATGTAGGATGCGTCACCCAAGTCCTTCATGGAGAACTGTGATGACAACCAAACTTTTATTCCCTATAGTGCGGGGATGTCATTCCTGATTAAGAGAATGTCATCCACGTATAAGACAAGGAATACCACAACTGGATCATTTGCCCATTTATAGATGCAGGGCTCTTCTCCATTCTTAATGAAGCCATACGTTTTGATCACCTTATCAAAATGCATGTTCCAACTCCGAGAAGCTTACTTCAATCCATAAATGGATCTCTGAAGCTTGCACACCTTGGACTCATCTGTGGATGTAAACCCCTCAGGTTGTATCATATACACCTCTTCGGTCAGCTCTCCATTCAGGAAAGCTATCTTTACATCCATCTGTCAGATCTCATAATCCAGATGGGCAGCTATTGCAAGCATTATTCGAATAGATTTGAGCATTGTCATGGAGAAAAATGTCTCGTCATAGTCAATACCATAATGTTGACGATACCCCTTGGTGACCAGACGGGCTTTATAGATCTCCACCTTTCCGTCTGTGCCCTCTTCCTTTTAAAGACCCATTTACACCCAATAGGTTTAACCCCTTCAGGTGGGTCAACCAATGTCCATACATCGTTGACCTTCATGGACTCCATTTCGGATTTCATGGCTTCAAGCCATTTCTCAGAATCAGGTCTCTGCATTGCATCCATATAGGTGATCGAATCTTCATTATTCTCATCAAGTTTGATGGGATCATCGTCCCGAACCAAGAAATCATAGTATCTGTCCAACTGACATGGTACTCTATCGGATCGCCTTAATGGTGCAGGTACATTGGGCTCCAGATCTGATCTAATCATATCCGACTTAGGTTTAGCTATTGGTGTTGGTCCTTCTACCTGTTGAACTTCATCAAGTTCAACCTTAGAGGCAACGGTTCCTTCACCAAGGAACTCTTTTTCTAAAAAAATTGCCTTAAGGCTGACGAACACCTTTTGTTCATCAGCATGGTAGAAAAAATATCCTTTTGTCTCTTTGGGGTACCCTATGAATGAGCATTTGTCAGACCTAGGTCCAAGTTTGTCTGTGACTAATCGTTTGACATGGGCCGGGCAACCTCAGACCCTAAGGTGTGAAAGTGCTAGCTTACGTTCTGTCCATATCTCATATGGAGTCTTAATTACAGACTTACTTGGAATCCTATTTAACAGATAACAGACCGATTCGAGTGCATATCTCCAGAAGGATATCGGCAAGCTAGCAAAACCCATCATGGATCGGACTATATCTAATAGAGTTTGATTCCTTCTTTCAGACACACCATTATGCTGTGGTGTTTCTGGAAGAGTCCATTGGGAGAGAATTTCATTCTCTCCTAGATATGTGAGAAACTCACTAGAAAGGTATTCTCCTCCTCGATCAGATCAAAGAGTTTTAATACTCTTCCCAGTTTATTTTTCTACTTCACTTCGGAATCATTTGAATATTTCAAATGAATCCGACTTATGTTTCATCAGATAGACATATCCATATCTGGATAGGTCATCCGTGAAAGTTATGAAGTAGAAATATCCATCTCTAGCACTTGTGCTCATGGGCCCGCATACATCAGTATGTGTTAGTGCAAAAATCCACTTGCGTCGGAGAAGCTGGAGTCGAGGGAGTCGCGGTCACCATCGGGATCTGCAAAAGAAGTCTAAACCGGAGGTGGGGTTGCACCGGCAAGACTCTCCGATGCTCAAGTCAGTTCTCTACCTCAACAAGAATGGAGTGCTCGAACAAAAATTTTAGCAGAGTTTTGGGATAGAAAATAGAGCTTATAGAATAACGTATCTGGGGCCCCCTTTTATAGGCAAAAGGGGGCAGTAGACTGATAGCGATATCTGTAACCGTTTGGCAGTGGGCTACCCAGAGTCAGGCGGAGTTTGTTGCGAGGAGTAGTGGAGTGGGATCATGGCCACTGCTGGGACGTGCCACGTGGAGTCTGTTGCGGGTAGTGGAACGGCATCCATTATCGCGACTCGCCAGGAGGTGGGAGGAATCGTGCGGTATCCGTCGTAGGGAGTGGAGCAGAATCGTGATCATTATGGCGATCTACCAGGGAGTGATGGAGCCGAACGGAATCCATCGCAGGAGGTGGAGCAGTGTCGTGGCCGTCACTGCGGCCTGCCAGGGAGTGATGGAGCCGCGCGGAATCTGTTGCAGGAGGTGGAGCAGGGTCGTGGCTGTTGCTGCGGCCTACCAGTGGGCCCAGGCCTGTCGGTCGAAGTCCGGCTGGGGTGTCTGGCGGGGAGAGGTGGCTAGCCATCCATCTGAGAGGAGCTCGGAGTCCGGCTCCCGTAGGAGTCCGAATGAAGTCTTCTTGCAGCCGGAGTTGGGGATGAGACCCGGTTCCTGTAGGAGTCCGGGTAGAGTCTTCCTGCAATTTAAGTCAGGTGCGAAGTCCGGCTCCCATAGGAGTCCGGACGGAGTCTACCTGCAATTACAGTTGAGGGTGAAGTCCGGCTCCTATAGGAGTCCGGATAAAGTTTACCTGCAATTGGAGTCATGGGTGGAGTCCGTCTCCTGTAGGAGTCCGAATGAAGTCTGCTTGTGGTTGAAGTTGAAGATGAGATCTGGCTCTCGTAGGAGTCCGGTCGAAGTCCACCTGCAATCAAGGTCAGGGATGAAGTCCGGCTCCCGTAGGAGTCCGGACGGAGTCTACCCGTAAGTGAAGTCGTGGGCGGAGCTCGGCTCTCGTAGGAGTCCGGGCGAAGTCTTCCCGCAGTCGAGGCTGAGGATGGAGCCCGGCTCCCATGGGAGTCCGGGTGAAGCCTTCCAGCAGTTGAGGTTGGGGACGAAGTCCGGCTCCCGTAGGAGTCCAGACGAAGCCTGCCTGTAGCTGGAGTCGGAGACGAGATCTGGCTCCCGTAGGAGTCCGGTCGAAGTCCACCTGCAATCAAAGTCAGGGATGAAGTTCGTCTCCCGTAGGAGTCCGGACGGAGTCTACCTGTAAGTGAAGTCGTGGGTGGAGCTCGGCTCCTGTAGGAGTCCGGGCGAAATCTTCCTGCAGTCGAGGCTGAGGATGGAGCTCGACTCCCATGGGAGTCTGGGTGAAGCCTTCCAGCAGTTGAGGTTAGGGACGAAGCCCGACTCCCGTAGGAGTCCAGACGAAGCCTGCCTGTAGCTGGAGTCGGAGATGAGATCTGGCTCCCGTAGGAGTCCGGTCGAAGTCCACCTGCAATCAAAATCAGGGATGAAGTCCGGCTCCCGTAGGAGTCCAGACGGAGTCTACCCGTAAGTGAAGTCGTGGGCGGAGCTCGGCTCCCGTAGGAGTCCGGGCGAAGTCTTCCCGTAGTCGAGACTGAGGATGGAGCCCGGCTCCCATGGGAGTCCGGGTGAAGCCTTCCAGCAGTTGAGGTTGGGGACGAAGCCCGGCTCCCGTAGGAGTCCAGATGAAGCCTGCCTGTAGCTGGAGTCGGAGACGAGATCTGGCTCCCGTAGGAGTCCGATCGAAATCCACCTACAATCAAGGTCAGGGATGAAGTCCGGCTCCCGTAGGAGTCCGGACAGAGTCTACCTGTAAGTGAAGTCGTGGGCAGAGCTCGGCTCTCGTAGGAGTCCGGGCGAAGTCTTCCCACAGTCGAGGCTGAGAACGGAGGCCGGCTCCCATGGGAGTCTGGGTGAAGCCTTCCAGCAGTTGAGGTTGGGGATGAAGTCCGGCTCCCGTAGGAGTCCGGACGAAGCCTGCCTGTAGCTGGAGTCGGAGACGAGATCTGGCTCCCGTAGGAGTCCGATCGAAGTCCACCTGCAATCAAAGTCAGGGATGAAGTCCGGCTTCCGTAGGAGTCCGGACGGAGTCTACCCGTAAGTGAAGTCATGGGCGGAGGTCGGCTCCCGTCGGAGTCCGGGCAAAGTCTTCCCGCAGTCGAGGCTGAGGATGGAGCCCGGCTCCCATGGGAGTTCGGGTGAAGCCTTCCAGCAGTTGAGGTTGGGGACGAAGTCCGGCTCCCGTAGGAGTCCGGACAAAGCCTGCCTGTAGCTGGAGTCAGAGATGAGATCTGGCTCCCGTAGGAGTCCGATCGAAGTCCACCTGCAATCAAAGTCAGGGATGAAGTCCGGCTCCCGTAGGAGTCCGGACGGAGTCTACTCGTAAGTGAAGTCGTGGGCGGAGCTCGGCTCCCGTAGGAGTTCGGACGAAGTGTTTCCGCAGTCGAGGCTGAGGACAGAGCCCGACTCCCATGGGAGTCCGGGTGAAGCCTTCCAGCAGTTGAGGTTGGGGACGAACCCCGACTCCCGTAGGAGTCCGGACGAAGCCTGCCTGTAGCTGGAGTCGGAGACGAGATCTGGCTCCCATAGGAGTCCGATCGAAGTCCACCTACAATCAAAGTCAGGGGTGAGGTCTGGCTCCCGTAGGAGTCCGGACGTCGCGAAGAATCTGGTCGACGCTAGCGGGGTCCTGCCCGTCAGCAAAACTTGAGAGTGTGGTGGAGGCTCGGCCGCCTGGGAGGTTTGAAGAGACATTGCCGGAGGTCGGAAGTCGGTTGGATCCTCGGAGGGTCACTCCCATCATGAACTTCGACTGGGGGGTATTTTATACCCAACACCAGTCGCCCTACTTTCAAGTTCGAATTTCGAATGAAGAAAGTACAGAGAAATTTTTGTAGCCAAAGTTATCCCCTCAAATCCTGTGCACGATCGCCCCCAGATATTTTGGCATTTAATGCACGCGTGCTGGAGTCTTTTCGAATCGGGGCGATTCGAAGGGACCCTTCGAAATTTCTGCTAGTACGTTGGCCCAGGTACGGTGCATTAATGGCTCCGTCAGCTGTCAGCCACTTTTAGCCGCCTGTCGAGGCGAGTGGGACACGCATCGAGCGCGGGTCGGCCTGGGGGATTCGCGATCATTATGGCGCCGGATCCCAGGGTCTATTTAAACCCACCTTTCTGCCTAAAAGTTCTATCGGTATCCGCCTTTTCTTCGAGAGCCCTGACCCTCCTTGGCGTCTTCTTTGGCCCTAGGCATCTTTCGAGTCATCCCTGTCCTCTCCCTTCTGCATCCTCCAGAGCGATCTAGGTTAGTCCCAGAACCTTCGTTTTTCTTCTTGCCACTTAGGGGCCTTTTCTCTTCCATTTTCTTCTATCGTATTCCCCTGATTTGGTCTCCCGTAACCTCTCATCCTTTGTCCCATCTGATTTCTCCAGGATCTTTAGGGTCTTTGTTTGAAATCATTCGAAATGTCTTCCGGCACCTCTGCCTCTAGCAGTTCCGGGAGTTCTTCTGCCTCAGCCCCCCAGGAGCCCCACTCTGTAAACGAACCCACTTCTGGGATCGGGCTTCGCTCGATTTTTACGTCGGATGTCATTCCCTGCTCCCTGACTCCGGATGAACTCCTACTGATAAGGGTTCAGTATGGGATTCCTCCAGAGTATGACCTGGAGCTTCCTGGCCCCTCCGACCGAGCTAGCACTCCCCCACCCAGTCGTTTCTGCCTGTATCAGGAGGCATTCCGCACCGGACTCCGGCTTTCGCTTTCGCCCTTTGTCATCATCCTTTTCCGCTTCTTAGATATCTCTTTAGCTTCAGTTGCTCCGAATTCCTTTAGATTTTTGATAGGATTCCTTTTCCTTTGCCACGTAGTCGAAGTTCAGCCATCCCTTTCTTTGTTTAGGCATTTCTACACTTTGAAGCGTCACCCTTCGACGAAGGACTGGTGGTATTTCTCCCCCCAGTTTGGCAAGAAGGGGTTGCTGAAAGGTGCTCCCTCTTCAATCCACAACTGGAAGGGAAAATACTTCTTCATCCACTACCCGACCTTGAGGCTGGGCCTGCCTCCTTGGGGCTCTCTGAGGGACTCTGTCTATCGGGCTCCCAGCCTGGGGGAGGACGACCTTCAGGCTGCTCGGAAGCTTCTTGACTATTCCACTCCTTCCCTTCCCAACCTTCTGAGGGAGCAATTTTTGTTCAACATCGGCTTGAGCCCCCAGGATCCTGCGAGTATTCCATCTTTTCTCTTCTCTTCTTTTCTTCCGTCCTCCTTCTTTCTCTTTTCTCTTTTTTTTTTTTTGTGTGTCACTTCTTCTTTTTTACCCCATTACTGATTTTTGATTTTTTTTTTTCAGGAATGGACGCCGAAGCGGCACGGATGCTCGCCAGGGGCCTCAAGGCCCACAAAAGAAAAGGTGCCGCGGCCTCCGAATCAGCAAAAAAGGCCAGAGTGGAGGAGACGAGCTCAGCCGTGCCCATCCAGGCGGCTCCACAAAAGAAAAGGTGCCGCGGCCTCTGGATCAGCAAAAAAGGCCAGAGTGGAGGAGACGAGCTCAGCCGCGCCCGTCCAGGTAGCTCCCACAGTTGACGTTCCCTCGAACTCTGAGCCACCGGCCCCCCAGGCTTCTTCAAGGAGTCCGCCGACTGGGGCTCTCATTTTGGGGATCCGTTCCACGGAGGCACCCAGAGTCGAGAGGGGGATGAGAAGGAAGTCGGTGGCCCGCAGGGGGAGTAGCCGCCGAGCCGCCGTTGAAGAGTCCCTTGGTTTCGAAGAAGAGCCGGAGAATCCCTTCAATGACAGGGACTTGATCAAGCGGTTGATCGACGACTGCATTCTGCCTGAAGACGTCGAGAGGATTGACCATGCCGATCCTGAACAGAGGATTTGGGACTCCCTAGGGTCCTTTCTTAAGGTAAACAAATCTTCATTTAATTGGCCTTTCGACCCTTGTTCTGATCCCCTAGCCGCCCTTGCAGATTGGGCACCAGCTCCTTGCCAACATCGAGGCGACGAACCGGGCGAGGAGGGACGTCATCCAGGTGGAGGAGCATCGTCGGGCCGAAGTCGCTCGTCTCAAAGAAAAGGCCGTCGAAGTAGTTACCCTCCAAGAGGCCCTGGAGAAAGAAAAACAGGCCCGGGAGGAAGAGAAGCAGACCTCGGAGGAGACGGTGAGAAAGGCGGAGGCCGAGGTCGCCAATTTGGCAGAGCAGATTCCGGTCCTGGTCTCAGAGGCCAGGGTTCTTGCGGTAGAGGAGTTTAAGACCTTTGCAGAGATGAGGGATCTAAACGTCCGATTCAGCCAGGAAGCGTTCATCAAGGGGTTCGAGCTCTACCAGGAGAAGGTGGTCAAAAAATTTTTCGAGCTCGACCTCAGCTTCTTGGGCGAGGAGTCTGAAGATGAGCCCGGTCCCTCTCCTGTCGCTACTGCTGCCGCAGCCCCCCTTCCAGGGACACCGAGCTCCCCAACTCCTACCGCAGAGGTCTGAGACCTCCGACCTTGTATTTTTCTTTTACTGCAATTTTTCCTTTTCTTTTTGTCTCTAAGAAACATTCAATCAATAAAGTTAAATTTCTCATCGTGGATGGCTTCTCCTTTCTTCCTTCCCTCTTTTTATTTTTCTTTCTGCGATGAGATGCGCCTTGATGCTTTTGTCTCCCGATGGCAGTGTCCTGCCGAAGCACTTCCCCTGCCCCTGGGGATTTCGCTGAAGTCCACGATCCAGCGGCTGAAGAAGGAAGTTCTTCATTTGACAAAAAGGTCGAAGAAGATGGAAGGCGAGCTTCGCAGGTTGAGGGAGGGTTACTCTGAAGCCACCTCGGAGGCCATCCACTTTCAAAATCTCCACGTGAAGGGGATCATGGAGTACAGCCAGAGGAAGGCGGACTTTGCGAAGGAGCTTGAGGAACACAAGAAGAGCACCAGTGATTGAATTTGGGCTCAAGCTGCCAAGATCAGTTCTCTCAGGGTGGAACTGTCAGCTGCGCAGGAGATGATTGGCTAGTTGGAGGGAAGTTCTTCCCGGCATTTGGCTCGGGCCGTCGGTGACCGGGAGTGGTCGAAGAAGGTCTCCGACCTTCAGCAGCAGCTTCAGGATGCCGAGGTGAGCTACGACGTGCATCGGGCCGGCTGGCACAGGCAGGTGGATGAATATAAACGGAGACTCAGGGTGGCGACCGATGAAGTCGCCCGTCTTCAAGGGCAGCTGGCTGACAGGGCTCAGCTCGCTTCCTCTCAGGATTCCAATGAACTCCAATCCCTAAGAAGAACTACAGAAGGGCTTTCTGTCGCCCTTGGGGAGAGGATGGCTGAGCTGCAACAATTGAAGATCTAGCTGGCATGTGAGTAGCAGGCCGTCAAGGACGCGGAGGCAGAATCCGAGGTCCTGAGAAAGAGGCATCGAGAGGTGAAGAACGAAAGCCAGCGACTCCGTCGGGCGCTCTAGGATGCGCTGCTGAAAAAGAGAGAGCTAGAAGAAGAAGTTGAAAATCTGAGACAGTCCTGGATAAGGGGTGAAGCAGATAATTTGAGGTCGGAAGGAGTAGAGCTTCCTTAGGGCTCTTTTTGGCCTTCTGTCTTTCCATGCATACATTTTCTCTTTTGTTGTTTTGTCTTGCTCTTGTCGTTTTGCTTTTCTTCCTTTGGCCTTCTGGGCTTCGTGGTGTATATTTCGCAAATGAAATGAAAAGGAGATTTTGTGTTACCTCGTCCACGTATTGTATTAAATTATCGCCCGTCGAACTTCTTTTGTCTTTTGACTTGTTCGACGTTGACGTCATTTGGAGGTGCCCAGTCGTCGCCACGCTGATTTGCTTTTCTTGTCGTCCATGGCCGTAGGCTCAACCTTGGTGGTCCGAACTCCGCATTACCTCGAAGGTATCGCTGTTTTCTTGACCTATGTCAAGAGCCTTCTTAGAGGCCGGGGATGTTTGGTAGGAGCTTTCCATCTTTGTTGAGATGAGGTTCCTTAGGTCTTTGGTGTGGTTTATTTTTCGTCTATTGCCGGCGTAATTCATCGCTTTCCTTTTTAATTTTCCTCCTCTTTTCGAGTGAGGGTCCTCCCCTTGCTTTTTGAGGGGTCGCGTAGAAGTGTAGAGGTGCCATTGAGGGGATTTTTTCCTTTATCCAATTTTGTTGGGCGGCTGAGTTTTTGTCATCATCGGGATGAGGTTCTCCTTCTGTTCTTGACGTAGTCGATCTCAGCTCAGATTAGGATGAGATTCTCATCCTGTTCCCAACGGGGCTGTGGGGGCACATAAGGGTCGTTGCAAGGGCCTCTCCTCCCATCCGGTCTAAAAGAACCGGGCCTTCGACTTTGCTCATGTTAGGGCGAGGTTCTCCTCCTGTCCCTAACATGGCTGTGGGGGCGCATGTGGGCGCTGTTCGACCTCTCCCCCCATCCGGTCTAAGAGGAACCGGGCCTTCGACTTTGCTCATGTTAGGGCGAGGTTCTCCTCCTGTCCCTAACATGGCTGTGGGGACGCATGTGGGCGCTGTTCGGCCTCTCCCCCCATCCGGTCTAAAAGAATCGGACCTTTGACTTTGCTCATGTTATGGCGAAGTTCTCCTCCTGTCCTTAACATGGCTGTGGGGGCACATTAGGGCATTGTAGGGCCTCTCCCCCCATCCGGTCTAAAAGAATTGGGCATTCATTTTGCTCATGTTAGGGCGAGGTTCTCCTCCTGTCCCTAACATGGCTCAGGGGGCATTCAAGGGTCGTTATATGGGCCTTTCCCCCGATCCGATCTTAAAATAATCGGACTTTCATTTGGCTCATGTTAGGATGAGGTTCCCCTCCTGTTCCTAACATGACCTTGTTTTAATTGTTTGAAGGGGTCATCCCCAATCGTAACAATTCCATGCCAAAAGAGAAAGACATGCAAAGTCGAAAGGAATTTAGATTCAAAGCAAAATTGTGAGCAGTACATTTACAGGTTTCTCGAGTTCCATGGTCATGGAAGGTCTGCTTCTCCTTGAGGCCCTTCGGTGATGGAGTCGATGGTCCCGATTGGAGGCCGATCTCTAGGCTGCTCCTCCCTCCTTGGCGGTTCAGGTTGTGGCAGGGCCCTTGGCCGATCTTCTCTACCCTCAGACCGACGTCGAATGAACCTATCGAGTCGACCTCACCGGATGAGCTCCTCGATCTCATCTCGGAGCTGGATGCATTCTTCCGTGTCGTGGCCGTGGTCGCGATGGTAGAGACAGAACTTGTTGGGGTTACACTTCCCGGGGTGTGTACGCATCCTCTCTGGCCTGGCGAGCTGCTCCCTAACCTCCATCAGTACCTGGGTCTTCGAGGCATTGAGGGGGGCGTAGTTGCGGAATCTTTCCGGTGGAGAACCCCGCTGAACCCCATGATTCGGACTTCTCTACCTACGTACCCGGGGAGGAGTATGGACACGCTTGTGCCCAGGAGGGGATCGAGAACGTGGCCGAGCTTCTCTTAGCCCTTTTTCGACTGTAGGCTTACTCGAGTCTCCCACCTGCCGTTCTCTCGCAGTCTCCTCATCCTTCATTTTGAAGGCTTCTTCTGCTCGGGCGTACCCTTCGGCCCGAGCAACAGATCAGTAAAATCCCTGAGGTACTTCTTCTCCAGAGAGAACAAAAGGTCATTTTTCTGAAGGCCGCCCTTCAGAGCGGCCATTGCTACCGACTGGTCCAAGTTCCGGACCTCCAGTGCGGCGACATTGAAACGGTTGATGTAGGCTCGAATGGACTCCCCCTCCCTCTGCTTGATATTGATGAGGGACTCCAAATCCTTCCGGGGGTGCCGGCTGCTGACAAAATGGGCCACAAATTAGTGGCTCATCTGATTGAAGGAAAAGATGGTACCCGACTTCAGCATCGAGTACCAGTTTCTCACCGCTTCCTTCAAGGTAGATGGGAAGGCTCGGCATAGAATGGCGTCGGGTGTGCCATGAAGTAGCATCATCGTCCGGAAGGCCTCCAGATGATCAACCGGGTCTGAAGTCTCATCGTAGCTTTCAAACTGGGGGAGTTTGAAGTTTGGCGGGATCGGTTCCTGCATGATCATTTGAGAAAAGGGAGGATCAGTGCAAATATCCTCACCATAAGCGGGGGGAGCGTGGTGGAGTTCTTCAATCCGCCGGTTCATCTCCTGGAGTCTCCGGTCTAGGAAATCCTCTCGACTTTGGGTCTCGAGGATCCTCTGGCAGAATGGGGGCAGGGATCTTCCATGGGTGGAGTCGTGATCCGATTGAGGGCTCTCCACCCTCGGGTTCATCTTCCCAGGAAAGACGGGGCGACTGGCCCAAGTGGCCCGCCCCACCGTCGAATTCTGGTATTTCGGTGATACTCTTTCCAGGCGCACTGATGCCTGCGGTTGCTGCTGCTGCTGCATGGCCTGTACAGCTTCAGTGAGGCCTCTGACCTGCTGTGCCAGCAGATCAAATTGCTCTGCACCGACCACCGTTGTCGGAGGAGGAGGAGGAGGCTGGAAAACTAGAGGTGAGGCCGGAGCCTGAGATCTGGCTGCGGAGGTCATGGATCACCGTGTGGATGCCTTGCGGGGAGGCATCGGGCAAAGACCAAGTGGAGGAAGGAGGAGAGGGCATCGAAAAAGATGCCCGAGGGCAATCTCGTTGAGCGCTCCTTTAAGAATAAGGGTACTGCGAAGATGCACCCCTTCCTCTAGCACCAATCTTGTTAGTGCAAAAATTTGCTTGCATCGGAGAAGCTGGAGTCGAGGGAGTCGCGGTCGCCGCCGGGACCTGCAAAAGAAGTCTAAACCGAAGGTGGGGTTGCTCCGACAAGACCCTCCTATGCTCAAGTCAGTTCTCTGCCTTAACAAGAATGGAGTGCTCGAACAAAAATTTTAGCGGAGTTTTAGGATAAAAAATAGAGCTTATAGAATAACATATTTGGGGCCCCCTTTTATAGGCGAAAGGGGGCAGCAGACTGATAGCGATATCTGTAACCGTCTGGCAGTGGGCTGCCTAGAGTCAGGCAGAGTTTGTTGTGAGGAGTAGTGGAGTGGGATCGTGGCCACCGCCGGGACATGCCACGTGGAGTCTATTGTGGGTAGTGGAACGGCGTCCGTTGTCGCGACTCGTCAGGAGGTGGGAGGAATCGTGCGATATCCGTCGCAGGGAGTGGAGCAGAATCGTGGTCATTATGGCGATCTACCAGGGAGTGATGGAGCCGTGCAGAATCCATTGCAGGAGGTGGAGCAGTGTTGTGGCCGTCACTGCGGCCTGCCAGGGAGTGATGGAGCCACGCGGAATCTGTTGCAGGAGGTGGAGCAGGGTCGTGGCTGTTGCTGCGGCCTACCAGTGGGCCCAGGCCTGTCGGTCGAAGTCTGGCTGGGGTGTCTGGCGGGGAAAGGTGGCTAGCCACCCGTCTGAGAGGAGCTTGGAGTCCGGCTCCCGTAGGAGTCCGGATGAAGTCTTCTTGTAGCCGGAGTTGGGGACGAGACCCGGTTCCCGTAGGAGTTTGGGTAGAGTCTTCTTGCAATTTAAGTCAGGTGCAAAGTCTGGCTCCTGTAGGAGTCCGGATAGAGTCTACCTGCAATTGTAGTTGAGGGTGAAGTCTGGCTCCCATAGGAGTCCAGATGAAGTTTACCTGCAATTGGAGTCGTGGGTGGAGTCCGTCTCCCGTAGGAGTCCGGATGAAGTCTGCCTGCGGTTGAAGTCGAAGATGAGATCTGGTTCCCGTAGGAGTCCAATCGAAGTCCACCTACAATCAAGGTCAGGGATGAAGTCCGGCTCCTGTAGGAGTCCGAACGGAGTCTACCTGTAAGTGAAGTCGTGGGCGGAGCTCGGCTCCCGTAGGAGTTCGGGCGAAGTCTTCCCGCAGTCGAGGCTGAGGACGGAGCCCGGCTCCCATGGGAGTCCGGGTGAAGCCTTCCAGCAGTTGAGGTTGGGGATGAAGTCCGGCTCCCGTAGGAGTCCGGATGAAGCCTGCCTGTAGCTAGAGTCGGAGATGAGATCTGGCTCCCGTAGGAGTCCGGTCGAAGTCCACCTGCAATCAAAGTCAGGGATGAAGTCTGGCTCCCGTAGGAGTTCGGACAGAGTCTACCCGTAAGTGAAGTCGTGGGCGGAGCTCGGCTCCCGTAGGAGTCCGGGCGAAGTCTTCCCGCAGTCGAGGCTGAGGACGGAGCCCGACTCCCATGGGAGTTCGGGTGAAGCCTTCCAGCAGTTGAGGTTGGGGACGAAGCCCGGCTCCCGTAGGAGTCCGGATGAAGCCTACCTGTAGCTGGAGTCAGAGATGAGATCTGGCTCCCGTAGGAGTCCGATCGTAGTCCACCTGCAATCAAAGTCAAGGATGAAGTCTGGCTCCCGTAGGAGTCCGGACGGAGTCTACCCGTAAGTGAAGTCGTGGGCGGAGCTCGGCTCCCGTAGGAGTCCGGGCGAAGTCTTCCTGCAGTCGAGGCTGAGGACGGAGCCTGGCTCCCATGGGAGTCCGAGTGAAGCCTTCCAGCAGTTGAGGTTGGGGACGAAGCCCGGCTCTCGTAGGAGTCAGGACGAAGCCTGCCTGTAGCTGGAGTTGGAGACGAGATCTGGCTCTCATAGGAGTCCGGTCGAAGTCCACCTGCAATCAAGGTCATGGATGAAGTCCGGCTCCCATCGGAGTCTGGATGGAGTCTACCCGTAAGTGAAGTCGTGGGCGGAGCTTGGCTCCCGTAGGAGTCCGGGCGAAGTCTTCCCGCAGTCGAGGCTGAGGACGGAGCCCGACTCCCATGAGAGTCCGGGTGAAGCCTTCCAGTAGTTGAGGTTGGGGACGAAGTCTGGCTCCCATAGGAGTCCGGACAAAGCCTGCCTGTAGCTGGAGTCGGAGATGAGATCTGGCTCCCGTTGGAGTCCGGTCGAAGTCCACCTGCAATCAAAGTCAGGGATGAAGTCCGGCTCCCGTAGGAGTCTGGATGGAGTCTACCCGTAAGTGAAGTCGTGGGCGGAGCTTGGCTCCCGTAGGAGTTCGGGCGAAGTCTTCCCGCAGTCGAGGCTGAGGACAGAGCTCGGCTCCCATGGGAGTCTTGGTGAAGCCTTCCAGCAGTTGAGGTTGGGGACGAAGTCCGGCTCCCGTAGGAGTCTGGACGAAGCCTGCCTGTAGCTGGAGTCAGAGACGAGATCTGGCTCCCGTAGGAGTCCGGTTGAAGTCCACCTGCAATCAAAGTCAGGGACGAAGTCTGGCTCCCATAGGAGTTCGAACGGAGTCTATCCGTAAGTGAAGTCATGGGTGGAGCTCGGCTCCCGTAGGAGTCCGGGCGAAGTCTTCCCGTAGTCGAGGCTGAGGATGGAGCCTGGCTCCCATGGGAGTCCGGGTGAAGCCTTCCAGCAGTTGAGGTTGGGGACGAAGCCCGACTCCCGTAGGTGTCCAGACGAAGCCTGCCTGTAGCTGGAGTCGGAGACGAGATATGGCTCCCGTAGGAGTCTGGTCGAAGTCCACCTGCAATCAAAGTTAGGGGTGAGGTCCGGCTCCTGTAGGAGTCCGAACGTCGTAAAGAATCTGGTCGACGCTGGCGGGGTCCTGCCCGTCGGCAAAGTTTGGGAGTGTGGCGGAGGCTCGACTGCCTGGGAGGTTTGAAGAGACATTGCCAGAGGTCGAAAGTCGGTTGGATCCCCGGAGGGTCACTCCCGTCACGAACTTCGGCTGGAGGGTATTTTTTACCCAATAGTATGTATTAGGCCCAAGAGCTCAGTAGCTCTCTCACCTTTTTCAGTAAATGATGACTTGGTCATTTTACCAAGAAGACAGAACTCACAAGTTGGAAGTGATTCACAATCACTGACTTCGAGGATTCTCTCTTGAGTCAACCTGTTTATTCTATTCTTGTTTATATGACCTAGCCTACAGTGCCATAAGTAGATATCTGACACACTATCTAATCTTGGGTGCTTGCCAGTAGAATAGACTCTTATCGGGTTTGATCTTTTTGGTCTGGCCCTGCACTGATGTCCCAGCCTGAACATGCACCTTCTACACTTTCTTCTTCTTGTTCTTCTTCCCTTTCTTAAAAGGTCGAGAACCAAAAGATGAACCTCCCACTAAGTTCACCGACTCCTTGTAAAGTTGGTTATCCTTTTCAAAGTTCTGAAGCAACCCTAGTAACCCGTGGTAGTTCTCTTCAGACTTTATCATTCTATAATGAGTGAGGAATGGGAGATAAGACTTGGACAGTAAGTTCAGTATTGCATCTTTCCCAAGCTGCTCATGCAAGAGAAAGTCGAGCTTGCTCAATTGTTCCATCAGCTCGATCATGTACAATACATGATCAGTGACAGAGACACCATCCCGCATTTTGGCGTTGAAGATGGCACAACTAGTCTTGTGCCTCTTTACGTCATCGGGTGTGCCAAAGGTATCCTCCAACACTTGAAGCATGTCCTTTGGCTGAGCCGTCTCGAATCTGTGACTGAACTCGTCGCTCATGGCAGCCAGCATGATACAGCACATCGTGGTCCGGTCACTGAGCCACTTCTGGTAAGTGTCTCTGACTGTTCCACGTGCATTGGCAGCTGGCTTCTCAGGTGCAGAATCCATTATCACATATAGGATCCGTTCATGCTCCAGGACTATCTTCAACTTTCGGTATCAGCTACCGAAGTTGGGTCCCACCAACTTATCATTGTCTAACAATGATCGGAGCGATAGGGAAGTGGCCATATTTGGACAAAGGAGAACCATAACCTAATTAGTAATTGATTCATTAAACCTAAAGATTTAGACTTTAATCAAAAAGTTTCTCCCACTATTTTATTCGAATTGGTAGCCTCTACCTCCAATTCGAGGAATTACCCTAATTCCTTAGTGGGTACTAGAATCCACTTAGACTGCACACAAGCCCAACTTTGGTTGGCCAACCCATGTATATTTAAGGGTAGGTTCATAACCAATTATTTCTCTAAACAATTTCTAGTAATTTTAATTTTGCCCCAAAAACCTAATCAGTAGGCTTTGGCCTCCACTGTAAGGATCCGGTTAAGTCCAACCATTAACATGATCATACTTGGTGTATCTAACCAACGAATGATTAAGTCCAACTTTGGTTGGCTCACCTAACCACCATTAGAGAGATACTTCCAAGTCGTCATATGATGAGTGATAATTTTATTAGTCAACAAGCACCAGGCCTTTGGGTCTGCAATGATTATTGAGTTAATGGACTCATTATCAAACACCTTAATGGGAGGCTATGACTCAGTTATCTCCATAACTTTATCATTTTAAGGATCTAATAATTTTAGAAGATTTAAATAATTTAGAGGATGAGGTCAGATGAACCAGCTTATCATGATTCTCCCACTGGCTTCACCAAGTCAGCTTAAGGGAGACCATTAAAAGGGCTGGTCTAGGAGTACCTAAATCAGTCACACTGATTTACCTAGCTGACATGGGTCAGCTCGAATAGTCAAGTGATCTGATCAAAACATAATTTCACTAAGAGGGAGGCCAGGTAAGTTCGATCAGTGGGAGGATCTGCCAAAGCTTGCCTTAGACGCCATTAGAAATGGCCAGATAAGCGGGCTCCCAATTAAAAACCACCGGTCTGGTTTACCTTAGACACCAACTGGTTTAATTAGTTTCGATTAGATCAACCTAACAGTTCGTGCTAGACCGCTTAGCCAAGAATCAAGTCCATTTGGTTCTCGTTAAAGACATGGACTTGACCAACTACAACTATTGTAATTGATCTAAAGAATCCTTGACCTAATCTAAGACAATAATTGATTAGATTTAGTCAATTGTCTAATTAAGTCCATCTTTAATCTAACCATAGGTCTAACCCAATTAATGGACCTAATTCCTACTAACCCATTAACCCAATGTGTTATAGTTTGTGTCTTAGGTTCTTCAATTCACAATCCTAGAACCTAATCAAACAACTTTTTAATTCTTAATTAAGTTTTGGATTGAGGGTTGGGTTTGGCTTTTCAAAAAATAATTTTTATATTTATAAAATAATTTTACAATATGATTCTACTAATCATATTGCATGTTTGATTCATAATCAAGATACAAATGAAATAAACATGAAACTACTTTAGATTTAATCTAAACAGGTTCATGTAATTGAAATAATTTTAACTTTAAATAATTTTTTTGCATAAAAATTATTAATAAAGAGATTTTATTTCAGATTTAAATATCTTTTAAATCTAATAAATCATAAATTTAATCTAGATCATATCTAACAAATTTATGATTAAAGATAGATCTACACAAACTAGGACAACCTTTGCACTGTAAAGGGTAAACCTTACAGCAGGACAACCTTGCAGTTCGTGATTGATCTAAAATTTTAATTTTAAATTTAATAATTAGATTATAAATTAGATCTAATCTAAGAAATAATCTAAGCATGTATAAATAATCATGTAATAAAGAACCTATGCTCTGATACCAATTGAAGGAACCAAATCTAGGGTTTCAGAGTTAGATCTTGAAACTTTTTCAAGATCATACAGCGGAAGACTAAAATAAATCAAAATTTATTTTTTAAAATCAGAGAATCCCTAGATCTAAGATCCTATTACATGATTATTATATAGCATTAAATCAAAAATTAAAATATATATATACAGCATGAACTACATGTTGATCATATCAACATGTTTCTATACTACATCTAATGTATGTATTAAACAATAGATCAGATCTATTACCTTGCAAGTTAGACATTCTAACCTCACTGATCCGGGCTTGAGGATGATGTTGCAAGCCGCACATGCGTCCGACCTCTAGGAGTCATCCACACGAGCCCACAAATCTCGATCAGAAGTCCTGCTTCAGGAAATTAGCACAGTATGCTAGTACTGTGCTGATCCTTCTTTGATGGTTGATCAGGTGCCTCCTTCTTCTTGATTTGGACTCTTCCAAAGATGGAAAGTAGGAGGAGTTTCAGATCTGAGATGCTCTCAGAAAACTCAAGATGGAGGGAGGAAAGATATGAAAGCAAACAACCCTAGAAGAAGACCCTCTTCTTCTTCTCGTTTCTCTCTCTAGACACCCTATCTTGTGTCTATTATATCTCCACGACCCAAAGGTCTTTCTCTCTGATTTTTGGATGACCCAAAGTCTCTCAAATCTCTATCTTCTCCAAAAATTTTATGAAGAAACTCATTTTATATAGAGAGATATGATAGAGTCCTTGTCTAGGTCAAATACCTAGTCAAGGCTTATCCAAACATGGCAAGATAAGGGGCGCCCAACTCTTGAGCACCTCCTCTTTATTTTCGTGCATGGATCACCAGCAAAGGGTGCACAATGTGTACCCTAAAATAGATCAACCCAATTAAAATAGATCTTAACCCAATTAAGAACCTAATTTAATCAGATTAAATTAGATTTAAATCTGATTTAATTTTCTAATCAAATTAGAAATTAGATTGATCCAAGTCCTAGTTGAACTAGGACTAATTTTTTCTTGCACTTGGCTTATCCAATAAACCAATTGGACTTGATCCAATCAAGCCTAAATCAAATCTAATTAAATCATATTTAATTAGACTTAATCTCAGCCCATTGGCTTAATCAAATTAAGCCAATTAGCAATCGAATTGCTAATCGATCCTCCTGCAACACTTGCACTGGGTTAAATGTCAATCGTATTGATCATTTAATCCTAGAATAATTCTTAATCATTGATCAACCATTCGATCGAATTATGAACTCTAATATGTGTGATTTCATAGGTTCGAACCTAAGTCAGTAGCACAGGAATAAATTTCTGTACCAATCGAAGTGACCATCTAGCAATGGTACCCGACGATCGGATAGGTCGAATGTGTAGAACAACATCCTTAGAACCCATGCGGATATAGTTTTCATATAATTCATCTTCTTGACCAAAATGATCATAGGACACCCCAGAGTTCAACTGTCAAGTCTGATCAGGTTGTCCACATTGTATTTCAAAATATCAAATCCATCTGATGGATTATCCTGGCCAAGATTTTGCTAAATTGAAATACAGTGACTCATTCTTCTCCAACTCTTGGAGTGGTCAATCCCATCTCGATCACACTCTGACTTCGCAAGTACTTGACTGTGCCCAGAAGCCTTCCATCCCTGAATTAGAAATTTAGTTAGTCCAGTACCAAAGCATAGTGAGTTGTTTGCAAGTCACTGAGGCGATCTTAGGTCTAAAGGACACTTATACCTATATCCCATCAGAGATATTCTCGACAGTAGAATACTCTGGAGTTGGTCATGTTTAATGATGATGTACCAATATATCTCACCTGTATGACATACCAGTATCTCCATACTCTTTGGTTAAGAGGACAACCAACCCATATGGCCTACAGCGACCTATGCTCGATAGAAGCTGTCGTCCTTATTAATAGCTTATCATTTGGTTGTGAACAGTTTTAAGGACTAATCGATAAATCCTCTCTTTATCGAATCTAAATAGTCCTAAGAACTTCATCATAACAACGGAGTTCATTAGAAGATGAAAGCTTATGATGAAAATACTAAATATATTTTATTTATTAACAAATCAATTATAATACTTGGTTGCTCAACCGTCAATAGCTTGACGATTGGCTTTTTGGGACACATTTCCCAACAGTTCTTAAATTCTACTCACGACCAAATGATACAATTATTACAAAGACGATAATTGTATTGAGCGTAGGTCATTATGTGCCATATTAGTTAATTATCATCTTAACCAAGACATGTGGTGACATGGATATGGCATATAGGTGATATGTAAGAGTACATTTCATTGAGTGTGACCACTTTCGAAGCATTCTGTTGTCAAAGACTGCTCTGATGGGATATGGGTATAAGTGTCCCTCGAATCTGAGGCTGCCTCGGTGACTTGCAAACAACTCACTATGATTTGATGATAGACTATCTGAAATTTTAATTCGATGATGGAAGATTTTTAGGTACAGTCAAGTACTTGTAAAGTCTGAGTACGAGTCAAGATGGGATTGTCCACTCCAAGTAAAATTGGAGATGATGTATCACTATATTTCAATTCAGCAAAACTTGGGCCAAAGTAGTCCTAGCGAGGAGTCACAAGATTTTTGAGGTGGAGACACAATGTGAACCACTCATCCTGGGTTGACAGTTTAACCCAAAGTCATCTTTGAGCATCAAGTGTCAAAGAGTGAATTATACGGTAACTATATCCATATGGGTTCTAGAGTATTGCTGGGCATACATTCGACCTATCCGGATATCATATCTCATTGCTAGATAGTTATATCAATTAGTATAAGAATTATTCTTATGCTACCGGCTTAGGTTCGAATCTATGATGTCACACCCATAGAAGTACATATCTGATCAAATAGCTGATCGATGATTATGAATCATTGAAGAGTTTAATTATCAAGTTGATTGATGATTAATCTTATATAAAATTTATAATAAATTATTTACTAATGATTGATAAATTAAAAAAATAATTAATTAATAATATAATTATTAATTGACTCAATTTGATTGAGCAATAGAGATTAGATTAGATCTAATTGAATTGAATTCAATTAGATTGGTTTTGGATTGATTGGATGCATCCCTATTGAATAATAGGGCTTGTTCCAATTAATCTCAGGGATGCATGAATATGATTCAATTATTTTTATATAGGCTTAGATTGGATCTAACCCTACTGAATAATAAGCTTGATTGGATCAAGCCCTATTATCAAATAGCTTCCCTGATATCCATTAAGAATCAATCCTTGGATAATAGGATTTTAATCTAACTAATTACAAATTTGATTGGAGTCTAATAATTGGGTTAGGATCCAATTAGTTAGTTTATTATAACTAATTTCTAAGTTAGTTAGGATTGGATTCAAGAATTAGTTAGAATTTGACTAAGATCTTGAATCCTATTTGGAATAGGACTAAATCCAAAACACCCCATGTGATTTATTCCCCATGCCATATTCTTTCATCGTGAGAAAAAGGATCTCACACCCAAGAAACCTCACGCCCCTCTCCTCTCTTCCTCCCATGAGAAGGAAAGAGGCATCCCCTCTTGTGGTCGCCCAAAAGAAAAGAAAAAAGAGGAGAAGGGGCGTCCAAGAGTTGGATGCCCCAACATCCACATGCCTACCCCCTCCTCTCCTCCCTATCTTGATGTGATTTTGTAAAGCTTTGCTTGCTAGTTTTTGGACATCAAAGAGGACTTCTCTTGTTGGTTTTACAACAGAAAATTAGAGAAGAAAAGTTCTTCCCAATGAGAGTAGAAGAAAGAAGAAGAAGGGTCTTTTTTCTTATGCGTAGCCTTGAAGAAGGAGTTCTTCTTCTAGATTTTTCTTCTATTTTTTTTCAAGATAAAAATTAGATTAGATCTAATTTTTAATATTAAAATTTAAAAAAATATTAAAAAAATTTGGTTGGATGTTTGGGGCTTTCTAGAGTTCTAGGTCAAGGAAGAAGATGGGTCTTCTTTCTTGTGCGCGCCTTGAAGATGAAGAAGTTCTTCTTTCAGATATTTTTTTAATTTTTTTCTAAAATAAAAATTAAGTTAAATCTAATTTTTAAAATAAAAATTTTAAAAAAATATCAAAAAAATTTGGTTGGATGTTTGGGGCTTCTTGGAGTTCTAGATCAAGGAGAAAAAGGGAGAAGAAGAGAGAAGAACGGTTCTTCTCTTAGGTCTCTCTTTTTGATTCTTTTAGAGCTCAAGATCTTCTATGATTTTTAGAATAAAAATTTAGATTTGATCTAGTTTTAAGGGTGTGAAAGGAAGAGAGAAAGATTCTCTCTTATGCATGAAAAATTGAGAAGAAAGGGTTATTTTCTTGATCTCTATTGTAGAGATCTGATGCATGGATCTAGAAAAAAAATGAGAGGGTCTCTTTATTCTTCATCTTCATCATGTTCTTCTTAGATTAGCCAAAGGATGGTGTCTTCATGAGCTTGCACTCTCGAGGAGATCGATCAGAATAAAGATTTTGTATGGATACTTGTAGAGGCCGGACGCGTGTGTGGCTGTCAAACATCATGAAGAACCATCTACCATAGATTTCAGATGCGGTGATCTGCTATCCGTGCTCATATATGAAGTTTTGAATTCTATTAATATTTTGATATAATCTAAATATAAATTAGATATGTTCTATACTTGTTGAATTTTAAATTTTAGATGTGTATATATACATATTAGTTTATATCATAGATCCTACATGGTGATTTAGATTTGATCTATGCATGTATTGTTGATTAAATTATTTAATATATATATATTTCATTGTAAAATTTTTAAAAATACATGCACATCACCCACCATGCTTCTCTTCAATTGGTATCAAATCCAGGTTCATTATGATATGAATATATATGCATGTAGAGTTGAAATCTAGATTTAGCAATGCATGAGATGTGTTATAATCTGATTTTAGATATGATCTAATATAAAATTAGATCTAATATAATTTAGATTAGATCTAAATTTTTGCATATATAATATTTGAATTAGGTTAGATGTTCTGAGTAGCAAAGTACTCAGATTGGGTAATCCTCAAGCCGTCCGATCATAGAAGCAAGTAGGGTTACATGCTCCTCTCTTTTCATTCAATGAGGTGCTCTTCATGGCGTGTAGGGGTGCCACTGTGAGGTCTCATGAAGAAGAAAGCAAAAAAAGAAAACTTATTTTTTTGTAAAATCTTAGATGTTGAAATCTTAGGATTTGTTGTATATGATACAAAGCATGAATTGTATGAAAAGTAAAACATCTAATCTATATGATTAAAATTATTTTAATTATAAAAATAAAATTTAAAATTATAAATTATTTAGATATGATTTAAAATTTATTATGATTGATTTTATTTCAATTTATGTGAAAATTTTCAGATCTGAAACTATGTGATATCTATTGACATACTAACTAAGCTGACTAGTTTCTAACTGAGTCGATCCAATTTTAATCGATTCAGTATTAACGGACTCGACCTAGTTGTCTCAGGCCAAACAGTAATGGTTACTGTTCATGATCAGTTAGTTGATCAAGTATCAGACTTAGTCGACTCACTGAAGTGACCCAACTCAATTCAGACCAAAAAAATTTTGCATAAAATTGATGTAAAATTATTTTATAAAATTAAAATTATTTTAATTAATAATCTTAATTAATGTTAATGCTATACTTAATTAAGAATTAAGAAATATATTTTAGATCTAGAATTATGATTAAAGATCTAATGACATTGCATAAAATATGGGACATGGGTTAGCTCAAATCAGATCTTTTGAATTGGGTTAGACCTAAAGTTAGAATCAAAGACTTAACAGACTAAAATAAGTAATTAATTAAATCTAACCAATAGTTGATTTAGATTAGATTAAGTGTACTCTAGATAAAAAATAATAGTTGTAATTGATCGAGTCTATATCTTTGATCAAACCAAATGGACTTTGATTGAGGCTCAAAGGTTGAGCCCGAGTCATTAGGCTAATTAGATCATTAGGTGACTCGAGTTAACTTAGGTTGTTAAGGTTAATTAGTATGACTGATTTATGTATCCTGGACTGACTTGTCTCTATTCTTTCTCATGACTTAGTAAAGTCAGTGGGAGGATCTACGATATATCAGTTGAACCCACTAGTCACTAGTCTTTTTTATGATTTGGTGAAGTCAATGGGAAGATTTATGATTTGTAGGCCGACTAATATTTTATAAAATAATTAATCAAATTTTTTAAATTATTAGGTCTATAAAATGAGATAGTTATGAGAAAAGCTAGATCATAGCCTCCCATTCAGATGCATGATAATGAATTCAATATTTCAAATAGGCATTGGAGGCACCACATGCTTGGTGTCTATTACGTATTGCAATTATCATCCATTATATGACCATCTTATTGTACCTTCAAATCAATACTTAGATTGGTCGAGCCACACTCGGGTTTGGATATTTATTTTGTTGGATTTATTTGATGTTGTCATGTTAATAGTTAGATCTAACCAAAATTTTTAGTAGAGACACCACACACCTGCTGAAGGGATGTCTGGGGTAAAATTTGATTGGTAAAAGTTATTTGGAGAAATAATTGGTTATAAACTTACCCATGGATGTACTAGGATTGATTGAGCCACACTTGGGCCTAAATACAGTCTGTGTGGATTCTAGCACTTGTTAAAGAATTAAAGTAATTTCTCAGATTGAAGGTAGAGGCTACCAATTCGTATAAAATAATAGGAGAACCTATGGATTAAAGTCTAAATTTTTAGACTTAAAATAATTTATATACTGATAGGTCAATTACTCCTTTTAAAAATGGCTAAAAAATTATCTCTCTTCACTGTTAGACAGTGAAAATGTTATTAGACCTAACTTTGATAGTCAGTATCAGAAGTTAAGTATAGTTTTTAGAGAAATTGATCAAGAAGTCTCAGGCTAATCCAAATAGGCTTAAAAAAAAAATCAGCAAATGGTTGTTAGTTAAGATAGTTATATGATAATTCCTTAAAATTTCTCTATTGGTAATCCTACTATCAGGGTATAGGATACCAACAGTATAAGTTATATTTGTAAATAATTGTAAAAGATTTCAGGATAGTAAAAGATTTGAAAATGGCAAAAGAGTCCTGAATGCAAGACATGAAAGTCTGTTTCAGTCTTAACATTAGGAATCATCTTGTTCTCAATCTTGAAGATGTCATTTTAAGTGATTGTTACTATTGTCCAATCTTATTGATGGTGTCAATAAGTATAATTATTGTAATATCATTGTGAATGATACTACAATAATGAGTGGATAATTAAAAATGATATAAACTTAGTACCATAGTCTGTTAGTATAGTGTACACATCTGACTAGCATCTTAGACTAGATAATGTCACTAAAGTCTACTTTTGGTATAGTTGACTTAGTCACCTTTTATTGGAAAGGATGAATGAGCCAGTGATATTCTGAGTTTAGTACATATTGATGCATTTACACTCATAAATATTAGTGTCAAAAGAGGATTTTACTACTTCATTAAATCTCTGACGACCTATCTTGATATGGGTGTATTTTGCTTATGAAGCACAAATCTGAGTCGATTGAAATATTCAAATGATTCTGTAATGAGATAGAAAAATGAACTGCAAAGAGTATTAGAATTCATCGATTTGACTGATGAAGTGAATACCTTTACAGTAAGTTTTGACATATCTTGGCGAAAAATAGATTCTCTCTTAATGGACCTCTCTTGGGATATCATTTTTTTAAAAAGATGTCTGAAAAGAGGAATTGAACTTTGTTAGACATGGTTTGATCCACTATGGAGTTTGCTAATCTGTCTGAGGTTTTATTTTAGAGACTACTTGATATGTGCTCGAGAATATTTTGAGCAAATCGATTATCAAAACTCCATATGGGATATGGACTTGGATAATTTGATACTCTCTTACTTTGATGTTTGGGATGTCGAGCTTATGTAAAATATTCACAAATGACTAGCTTGGATCTTGATCTGATAAATATTATATTAGAGATATTTTTTCTACCTTCCTGATGGACATGAGATGTTCATGAATCTTAAGATATTCTTTTTAGAAAAAAAATTCCTTGGTGAAAGAACTGATACCGTTGAGAGCAAGCTTGGTGAAGCTTGATAGGTAGAGGAACTGACTCTGACACAAACCAACAGATCCAGAGTTGATTGATCAATTTTGGAGTCCGATATAAAGACATCCTTGAGTAGATATGATAGAGTACCGTATCAACCAAACAGATACTTCAGTTTCTAGATTCAGGATGGGGATTTGATCTCCCATACGAATATAATACAGGAATCTAACATTGAGAAGTGGCTTGAAGCTATTAAATTTGAAATGAAGTCCATGAAGATCAATGATGTATGAACATTTATTGATTCACCTGAAGGGGTAAGACCCATAAGGTGTGAGTGGATTTTAGATGGATAAGAGGCACAGATAAAAAGATGGAGACCTATTAATTCTGTCTGATTGTCAAAGGATTTCATCAAAGTTATAGTATTGACTATGATAAAAAATTTTTCTGATGGCAATCCTCAAGTCCATTCGAATTGAATCAAACTTCTTGAAGTTGGAATATACATTTTGAATGTATGGTTTTGTTGAGAATGAAGTAGAATCTTGTATGTACAAATAGGCTATTAATTCTGTAAAAATATTCTGTGTTGTTTGGATGAAATTTTCTTAAATAAAAATGACATCCTTACATTACAAAAAATAAAAGCTTGATTGTCATCTTCATTCTCCATAAAGATTTGGAAGGTTATTAGAACCATCCTTAATTATTTGTGGAGTACTAAGGATCAATGATTCATTTATAGAGAATTTGACTTAAAATCTATGAAATATTGATTTCAGTTTCTAGTCAGATCGAAATGATAAAGTTATGTCAGGTTATATTTTTATCCTAACATACTGGAAAGGTTCCATGCAGTATTCAGTAGCCAGTTTTATTTGCGATATGAAATTTTTTGCGATATCTAATACTGGTAAAGAAGTTGTTTGGTTATGAAAGTTCATTAACGAGTATGGGGTGACATCCTCCATTGATGGTCTAGTCTTTTTATATTGATAGCAGTACTGGAGCCATAGCTCAAAATGAAGAATTGATGTTCCATCTGTGAATCAAACACTTTTTATATTGCAATCACCTTGTTCAATAAGATCGAAATAAAGTCAACTTTAAGAAAATCGACTGAAAGGAGAACCTAACCAACTCATTGACTAGAGCAATTGGATCTAATGAGTTCGATGATCTCAAATGGAAGATGGATATTTGATATCGATCTGATTGACTTTAGTCCAAGTGAGAGTTGTTGAAAAATATATCCTAAAGCCAATCATCTAAATTGTAGATGATTATGCTCCATACATGTATATGAATTATAAAATGATAAATATTATCTGACAGATTCATCATAAAAAATATATCTTTCAAAATCAAATTCATATATTATGATGAAATCCTTAAAACTACTGTTAGATGTGTGCCCTAGATGCCAGATTGGCTGACACGTTCCTGTACAAATGTAAGGGCAAATTTGTAATTTTGACTATAAATGAATAAAAAGGTTATTCTACTATCACATTATGTACATTATGTTTGTGATACATCCTTTAAGTTAGTAGAAATGTTAATTCATATTTTTAAGAGTTGAAAATTTAAGGCATGAATTTACATAACTAACTCATAAATAGCTCCTGACCATAGGATCATCACGAGGATGGTGATCGATCCATAATGTTGGTGTACAATCGCTTCTGTAGAATAGATGTGTCTTGAGTCTACTGTGTGGAGACACCTGAGTAAGAGTATAAATATTCATTGAGAACGAGAGTACTAAGCGTGACCACCTCGAGCAGTCATAAGAAAGTCTACCTTCTCATCGATGACTAGCTCGATGCTGCAGCTGTGTGTCTAGTTCTTTGACCTGAGGTACATCGACAGTTCACCTTGAGTGTGTTATAGTTTGACTACATCATAACTCAGTCTCCTAGTCATTTGAAACCCTGAAGTGTATGTTGGCTGTAGCATATTCATTGTAGGAACCAGATCGCACCAAGATGGGATCTATCAACCTTGGTAGATGAGAAGAGTAGTCCTATGATGATCGAAAGATCGAGTCCTTAAGCCCATGGCCATGGCAGAGTGAAATAATGGAAAAGAGTTTTCTATTAAGGTTTCACATCAGACTTGGATCGATCGATTGATTCATATGACTGATGTTGGATTTGACGAGTTCACCTTAACCCTAATTCAGTCGGGACTCATGATAGAGGAACTCAATCACACAGGTAGCTGCACTGAGAGATTCATCTTTATTTCTGATGGATTGCCATCATATACTGCTAGGTATCACTGGTGGATTTTGGGAGTAATTAGAATGATCTTGATGATCGATCATTCTAATTATCTGAATCAGAAGAGTTCTGGTCCATCGAAAGGAGTTTTGATGATGTCGATGATGAGATCACGACATGTCTCATTACCATACAAAAATGAACCTAACTGGATCACACAAACAAGAGTTAGGATCTGGATGTCATCAATTGAGCTAGTCCAGTTCGATTGATTTGGATTAGATCCAATTAGATTCAAGAAAATCGTGCTAGCACACGATTGAGCCTAACTTTATCCTCGTGTAATCTTTTCTATCTCGACTAAGCCAAATGTGATTTGACTCATCCAGAGAACCTTGAGAAGGTTTCTCACAGTCTGACTGGAGTCAGTCTAGCTTAGAAAGGATTTATTTTAATTTATGAGATGAATTTAAGACATCACCTACTAATTTCTGTCACCTGCCATTTTCGTTTTAGGACATTGGTCAAACGTTGACCCATGGACCTTGGACTGAAGGCCACTTGGCAAGAGGTTATTGGAGATTTTTTATGGAGTGTCCACCTGCTAAATTGGGCCTCAAAATGGGCACCATATTCAGATTGGGCGTGCACCCCAAGTGGATAAGGATAGAGTCCAATGAGATGAGGACTCTGATCCCTTGATCAACTTAGACTGTGGGGCGCAAATCTCACTGTGCTTATCTAGTGTTGGTACCAACAGTAGGAGGAATTGTGGGGATTCTTATTTGATATGATCAGATGATATCACTCCACCATTCAAAATTTTTTTAAAATTAATTAAAATTTTTTGATTGGTCGAATGATGTGCACTGCATGGCACAGCAAGGTTTATTTAAACCCTGTCTGTGCCTAGGGTTTAGAGTTTCTCTACTCAATAACCAGCAAAAGCCTAAATCCTCCTCACTTCTCCATGCTCCCTTTACTTCTCTCCCTCTCCTCTTCACGTCCAAGAGGTTGGGCATCCATCTGGTGCTTGTCCAAGGCGTGGTGGCTTCCTGATTAGAAGGCTGCAGAGATTTATCGAGAAGCTGCTGTTCCAACTTCAGAAGATCTTTTGAAGATCTTTCAGATCAGATCCAGATCTGATTTTTGGAGCAAAGATTTTTGAGGAGAAGATGATCCAAATCCTGCTCAAGTGGATATCGGTAGAGGCTAGGCAACTACATTGCTATTTTAGAACCTCGAGCATTGCTGCGATCATCTACAGGGTAATCTAGTTGCCCTAGAGGTATTCTCTATTCCTCATGTTTTCAGATTTAATTTTAGATTTAATATCAGATAATAAGAATTAGATCTAATAGATCTTAGATTTGAAATATCATAGGATAATTTTTGAAATATTTCACCCCAGATCTCATTAGATCTGGAAGATCCTACAAAGAAAAAGCTGATTTTTTCTTCAACTGGTATCAGAGCCAGGTTGATGGCTCTATTTCAGATCTAATTTAGATATAATTTTTATTTTTATTTATCTAATATTAATAAATTTCAGATATCACATCAGATATGATAGGATCTAAAATTAAAAAAAATTAAAATTAAACTAAGTAAATCTAACATGTATGAGATGCATGACTAGACTAGGAGTAGTTTGATCTATGAATAGTCTTATAGTTTTATATTTTAATATGATTAAAATATAAATTAGATCTAATTTATTTTTTATTTTTTTGATGTTATAAATATTATATTCAGATCAAAAAATAAAAAATAAAATTTTAATTAATACATAAGATTGATTTGTTGCATACTTAGACTAGTTGTAGAATTATTTTAGTAACTGTCTAGAATAGATTTTATATTGAATAGTTCAATTTAAATCTTATTTTCAGATGTTATATGTGATGTATTGATCTGAAAGCATGCTAATTAGATCAGATTTTAATACATGAGATGTATGCAAAGCATGTATAAGTTAGATCTGAAATTATATATGTGATATGTAACTTAGATCTAATTAGTTTTATAGTTAAATTAATATTTCTGATTAAGATGTTCCTCATGGCCGTCCAGTCATAAGAGCAAAGTAGGGTTTAAGACCCTCTCCTCCCATTCAGTGGGGTGTTCTTATAGCGTGTAGGGGTGCTGCACATTCATCCTTAATCAAAAATCAAAATTTACTTTTCTGCAAAACCCTAGATCCTGAAACCTTAGGATTTATTTACATATTTTATTTATGAACCCAAGACTTAATTAATAAATTAAGCTTATGAGATCAAATTAGGTCTAAAATTAAGAATTTTAGATCTAAGCCATTTTCATAAAATTGGGTTCGGGCTTGGGTAGCTCAATTAGGTCTAGTGGTTGATCAAATCGAATCAAAAATTGGTTAGGTGAGATCATGACCAGCCTAATAGGATTAAGTCTAGGTCAAGGTTGAATCACATTTAGATGTGACTTGATCAAGTTAAGACCTAATTTGGCTCAGTGGTTAGAGCCTGGATTGTAGACTAATCCAATTGATTCTGGTTCGATAATTTGGTGTCTAAGGTAAGTTGGGCAGATGTGACCGACTGATTTTTAATTGGAAGCTACTTGACTCGAATGCGTTCTTGTCAAGTTAATGGCATATCCCTTCCACCGATCTCACTTACCTGGCCATATGTGTCGATCCAGTTCTGATTTGAGATGGCTAATAATTCGAGCTAACCCATGTCACTAGGTTAGTCATAATTGTTATGACTATGTCAAGTCAAGTTTAATGAGACCTAAATCAAATCTCTCTAAGAAAATATTAAGTCTAAGGTCTTCCACCATTGTGGATGTGCAGGTCCTTTCTGGGGTTGATTGTTCTCGGCTGGTTGTAGTAGCTCAGTTGCACCGGAAAGATGCAACCATGTCCATTAGGCATTGGATGCTACGGATTAGAGGATGGGTTGTGCTCAATATTTTGGATACGGTGAGGGATCCAATCAGGAATCTAATTCATGCAAATGGTGGGTTTGACTTAACTAAGGATTGGAGCAATATTTCGGGTATGGTGAACTTCATGAATTAGAGACCAAGTTTTGGGTGCACCATGATTAGTGAATCATTGGACAAGAGTTGTCCACTCATCGGTTGACCCATCACCAATAATTGTTAGGTGAGGTGGTGAGCCAGTCGGTGAGACCGCACCACCCACTAGAAATCACTAATCACGGAGATTTTCACATCTCTACCTAGGGAGTGTAGGGATCTAAGAAAATAGTGGGAGCCTAATTTGTTTAAAAATGAAACTCCTAAACAAATTGGTTAAGTCTGATTATAAAATCTAACTAGAAACTTTTGACTCTCTACAAGAAACATGTCTGCATCCAACCCCCTGACCAAAATACTAGACACCCACAGATTGACTGGACCTAATTTCAAGGACTGGTTGAGGAACTATAAAATTATTTTGGGTTCTGAGAAACTGACTCATATCTTGGATTAGGACCCACCTGCCATACCAGCACGTCCGACTGCTGAACAGAGAGCATCTCTGAAAAGTGGATGGATGACGATAACAAAGTCAGGTACTACATGTTGGGTGCCATGTCTGATGACTTGCAACGCTAGTATGAGAATATTATGACTACTCGTCAAATGTTGGCTCATCTATAAGAGTTGTTTGGTGAACAAAGTCGTGCAGTCAAGTATCAAGTCTGCCAAAGACTATTTAAGACTAAAATGCGTGATGGGCAGTCAGTCCAAGATCATTGTTTGTCAATGATCAAGGATCTTGAGGAGCTTGAGAAGCTTGGTCTCATCTTAGACAGAGATTTTCAGATTGATGTGATCCTTCAATTCTTATCTGATGCATATGGTCAGTTCATCATGAACTTCCATATGCATAAGATGCAGTGTATCTTGATTGAGTTAATGAACATGTTGGTTACAGCTGAGCTTTCTTTGAAAGGTTCAAAAGGCTCAGTCCTTACTGTGGAGTGGACTTCTTCCAAGAAAAAATCTTTTGAAAAGAAGAAGAAGTCTGCGAAGAAGCAGAAGGTGGATGGGAAGAAGAAGAAGATGGAATCGAAGAAGAAGGCTGCTGAAAAGGAAAAATATTTCTACTATAATTCAGACGGCCATTGAAAGCAGAACTGTCCTCAGTACCTGACCATCCTGAAGAATAAGAAGGATGGTCCTTCTGGAGGTATGCTCGTTATAGAATCTAATCTTACAGTTTTCTCTACATCCAGTTGGATACTTGACTTTGATTCTAGTGCTCATTTGTGCACTTCTATGCAGGATCTTGAGGAAAGCAGGAGGCTGAGGGATGGAAATATGATCCTACGCATCGGGAATGGAGCAAGAGTTGCTGCTGTGGCCGTGGGAACCTACCCTCTGCGATTACCATTAGGATTAGATTTAGTTCTTAGAGATTGTTATTATGTGCCTGCAGTAAGCAGAAATTTGATTTTTATTTCATGTTTAGCACAAGAAGGCTATGTGATTAGCTTTCATAAGAACTATTGTAACATATTTTATGAAAATAATAAAGTTACAAATGGTTTTCTTATTAATGGTCTCTATCAGCTACATATTGATGTATCTGTATTTCATATCGAGCAAAATATGAATGCCATGAGAATTAAAAGGCCTAGAGATAGTCTAAATGATAGGTATCTGTGGCACCAAGGCTAGGTCATATAGCGGAAGACAAGATTAACAAATTGGAGAAATCTAAGCTATTGAGTCCGTTGACTTTCGAGTCATATCCAATTTGTGAATCATGCCTTCAAGGCAAAATGATCAAGCTCCTTTTTACAGGACATAGGGAAAGGGCCACAGACCTACTTGCCTTAGTACATATAGATGTGTGTGGCCCATTTGATATGCCGGCTAGAGGCAACTATGTCTACTTCATTACTTTCACCGATGATATGTCTAGGTATGAGTATGTGTTTCTAATGAAACACAAGTCTGAAGCCTTTGAAAAGTTCAAAGAATTCTGACATTAGGTAGAAAAATAAACAGGAAAGTCCATTAAGGTTCTTCAATCAGATCGAGGAGATGAATATCTTAGTCGGAATTTTCTAGACTATCTTAAGGATGAAAGGTTTTAATGCAATGGCGGAAGCACGGATTTCAAAGTAATTATTATGAAATCATAAAATTAAAACCTAACTTCAAGATCACCTTATCAGAAATTAAACCATATAATATGCATTAATATCAAATAAAAGATATAGAAACATACCTCTTATCGCTAAACCCTGATTTGTGCTTAATTGCCGGCAACAATCTGTTTGGGTTTCCACCAGGTGCCCACATGTTCACCCTCCAATGTTGATCCACACGAGGACTCGATCAACTCTCTAGCACTTATTAGAAAATACTCTACAATTAAATTCTGATTTATCAGAATTTAAATGCAATTTGGGCAGAACCTCCTTTCTTGGCTTTTGCTGTCACACTGTTGGACCTTTTCTTTCCTTTCTTTCTTGCTCCTTGTCTCCTTAATTTTTATTCCAATTCTCTAAGCCTTTTGGAAGATTTTTTGTCCTTTATCAGGACCTTATCTAGGCTAGAGAGAAGGAATAAAGAAAATTGGACAAGCAGAGCCTCTTGTAAGAAAGAAAGAAGATTTCTTAATCACCGAGACTCCTCGGCGTGCACCCCTATTTATATTGCATGTAAAGGTGCAATCCAAAACATCTCATGCCCTCTTACAAATTATCTCATGCCTCTTGTCTATTTCTCATGCCCCATAAGTTAAGAAATGCCATGTGTACATCAAAGTTGGGTTGAAGAGATGCCTTATTTCAGAAAGACTCTTCGATCTTAACTTACGGAGTTCAGATGAGAAGTCACGAAGCTTCTCTTATTGGCGCCATCAACCCATGCCTTTGGATCTGGAAGGAAGCCCATCCAATTGCCAAGATATATGGTGCCAATTTTAAGAATGGTGCAAGAGATTAATGGGCGTGGATAATTTAAAACTTATCTCCCCATTTGAAATTTCAAAGGGGCGCTTTCAAGAGGTGGCGCATGGATTTAATCCTTATCCCTTTTCTTAATTCTTCTATGATGAGTTTAATACTCAGAAGGACTCTTAGGTGCCTCCTAAGACATCTGAAATACATTCGTAGAATAAAGGTTATGGAGAAAAAATAGGATAGACCTTATCTAAAGGTGGCGCCAACTCCATCCATGCGCCATGTGGCTCATGCGCATGGATTCAAATCCACACGCCAAGAGAGAGACTCTTAGGCTTGTGGTTCCCTAGTTTTTGGCACCCAACAGCAAGCCCAATTAAAACACTTCAAACCCACTTCAAGACCAAATCCAATTTGGCTCAAATTGGTTCTAAATTAGCCCAAATCGGAACCTGATTCGAATTCAATTCGAATCTAAATGCTAGGGTTTGCAACATGTGCTAGCATGTTCAACTTGCAAACATGGTTTAATCAAATTAAACCCATGATCAATTCCCTTAGTGTGTGACCCATTGGGTTCCACATCTAACCAGCAGTGAGTCCAGGTACAATTTAAACTAATTTGGTTAGAACATAATCTAGCCGATTTAGGTCAAATCAAGCTGAACCGTTTTGATCAATCAGAACAGCTTTTAATTAATGATCGAATTAAATTCTTTAATTTGATCAAACTCATAAGATATGATTGACATCTAGCAACGTATCATGTCTACCTGAAAGATATAGAATTTTGATAGAAATACCAAAAATACCCTTCAGTGGAAAATTACCGTGCAACTTGATCTTACGATCATCCTGCATCCCGAATATAAGTTTGGGTATGAAAAAATGTCAAACCTAATTTTATGTTCACATTTCTCTTGATTAAATAATAATGATTCGATTTATGAAATATTAGAAATTATTTCTAATTTTTTATAATGCTCTGATCAAAGTCTTCCTGAATCATTATTTGATTGAAGCAGATAGGATGCGATCTCCTCTTACTAGGAGTGATCGTTTCCATATTGACCTACTCACAACTTTCATAAGCAATCCCTCATATCCAGAACACCCCGTACATGATTAAATCATGAATGAGTATGATCCAAAAATATAGATTCATGCTTATAAGGTTCTACGACAGTCTCAGGTCAAAAGATTTACATGCACAATTCCCACTATAAGAAAAAATCTGTTGACATGTAGATAAGACTCCATCAGATATTCTTTAATTGGATCAATTCAGTGAATTCATTCTCTAATGAACACTTACATCCTTATATTAGTGTCATACACAAGTAATTGTGAGATCAATTACCCTCTCTATCGAGCATACACAGGATGTACCAGTCTTATCGAAAATATTGATCCCCTACTCAATGTTCCATCGACTAAGAATATTTAAAATTAGAGTTTTAAGGTTTTAGGTCTCACTTGGTATGATCGCATCATAACCCTAAAACCATAGCCCTAATTTATGGGGTTCATCAAAATAAGATGCAGCATATGATGAACTAAATGCCTTTATTTATTTAAAACATCAGTACATGAGTTGTCGGGAGACAAAAATATCCATCTATTTATACATTTTGATTGGCTTATAGGGCATATTCTTTTCAATCTCCCACTTGCACTAAAGCTAATCTCCCTTATATTTCAACCCCATACAATCTAGATGGCGATCGAATTGCTGCTGTGGTAAAGTTTTAGTGAATGGATCTGCTATGTTGTTTTTTGTGTCTACTCATTCAATAATAACATCTTGTCTTTCAATTATTTCACGAACAAGATGGAAGCGTCTCAAAATATGCTTGGATTTATGGTGAGACCTGGGTTCCTTTGCTTGAGCAACTGCTCCAGTATTATCACAATAAAGTGATACTGGGTTCTCAATCTCAGGAACAATGCCTAATTCAGTGATGAACTTCTTCATCCAGACAGCTTTCTTGGCGGTTTCACTTGCAGCTATGTATTCTGCCTCTGTGGTTGAGTCAGCTACTATTTACTGCTTAGAACTCTTCCAACTCACTGCTCCATCATTCAAAGTAAAGACATACCCTGAAATGGATTTGCTATCATCTGGGTCTGATTGAAAACTAGAATCAGAGTATCCTTCTAGTTTATGATCAGATCCACCATATATGAGAAAAATATCCTTAGTCCTTCTTAAGTACTTTAGAATATTTTTCACAGCCTTCCAATGATTCTCTCCTGGATCAGTCTGAAATCTACTAGCTATGCCTAAGGCATAAGCTACATCAGGCCTGGTACATAACATAGCATACATTATTGATCCTACAGCTGAAGCATAAGGAATAGAACTCATTCTTTTTCTCTCTTCAGTTGTCTTAGGAGACATCTTCTTAGAGAGATGTATGCCTTGACTCATGGGTAAATAACCTCTTTTACTTTCATTCATACTGAATCTTTTCAGTATTAAGTTAATGTACCTAGACTGAGATAAGCCTAGCATCCTTTTAGATCTATCTCTATAGATCTTTATACCAAGTATATAGAATGCTTCCCCCAAGTCTTTCATGGAAAACTTATTTGATAGCCATAATTTGACTGTTTGTAACATTGGGATATCATTCTCAATAAGGAGTATGTCATCTACATACAGAACCAAGAAAACTAGGGCACTTCCACTAGTCTTCTTATACACACAAGGTTCATCCATATTTTTGATGAAGCCAAATTCTTTGATTGTTACATCAAAGCAGATTTTCCAACTCCTTGAGGCTTGCTTTAATCCATAAATAGATTTCTTAAGCCTGCATACTAGATTTGATCTGTCATTTGAGACAAAACCCTTTGGCTGTGACATGTAGACCTCCTCTTCTAGAAAACCATTTAAGAAGGCGGTCTTCACATCCATTTGTCATATTTCATAATTATAGTATGCTGCTATTGCAAGCATTATCCGAATAGATTTGAGCATGGCAACAGGTGAAAAAGTTTCATCATAATCAATACTCTATTTTTGTCTGAAACCTTTAGCTACCAATCTAGCTTTATAGGTTTCTATTTGACCATCTGCTCCAATCTTTTTCTTATAGACCCATTTGCACCCAATAGGGTTTACCCCTTCTGGTGCATCAACCAAAGTCCATACTTTGTTGGTGTACAGGGAGTCCATTTGTTGCTCCTTGGATTGATTTTGATGATTACAAAGCATTTGAAGGGGTACTAATGATTTTTGCTTGAAAAAGACTTATTGCTCTTCAGGGATAAAATTATAATTTTACCAAAACCCTGATTTGAAAGTATCAAATTATAGAACAAAAGATTTGTGATCCATTGGTGAAAATTTTATTGATTTTGGACTTGTATTTTAAAAGATATGCATATTTGAAAAATATGAGTCGACCCATGAGTCGACTCATGGCACATGAGATGAGTGGCACGCTGAAATTCTTGATCGGCACAAACTTGGCACACCCTGTGAGTCGACCCATGAGTCGACCCCCAAGGCATGAGTCAATCCATGAGTCGACCTCTGTGGGTTTTAAGCCAATTTTACAGAACCTTGCATCCCGCTTGATTCTCTGATGTTCTTCCACAGAGGTCGACCCATGAGTCGACCCCCAGGCATGAGTCGACCCATGAGTCGACCCCTGTGATGGAATTGTTCTGCAACGGCTAGTTTTTAACCTATTTTAAGTACTTTTAATACTCATTTAATGTGGTCTAACGGCTCTATTTCAGCCTAGAATATTTTTCACTATTTCTTGAAGCTATAAAAAGGATAAAAATGTGGGAATCAAAAAGAAGAATCAAGAAGAGAGATTTTGAAAAAGAAATTTCAAGCAAACTTTTCAGCCCTAAGCAAGAGCTCACTCAAAGCATTCAAGAAGCCTTTAATCCAAGCTCACCAACTCCTCAAGTGCACATTCAAGTCTCCAACCACCTTGAGAAAATCATAAAGAGTCTTCTTCCCTTTGAGTAAAGTGTATTTAAAGCATCATACGTTCATTAAAGGAGCTTTCTTTGTACTTACTTGTACTATTCATTGTTATACTTTGTTTGAGTTATTGTTTTTGTTTTGGAAGGGTTCCAAAATAAGGGAAGGTTGATCCAAACCTTGAATCGGAGTGTATTGGGTTGGTTTGTACCTAAAAAATAAGTGGACTAGCTTGGGATAGCTAGAGTCGGAGTTTCTGACGTTTGTATTCGTGTTGAATACAAGTTAGTGGATTGAAATTCTCAAGTAGGAGCTTGGGGAGTGGATGTGGTGCAAGGTTGGCACCGAACCACTATAAATCCTTTTGTTTGTGGTGTGCCTAATTGCTCTTCTTTAACTCTTCATTATTTTCTTGCATTCTTGCTTTTAGTCATTAGTCTTGAATTAATTTTACTCTCCCTATTTATTTAGCTATTGTCAAACATTTTTCATAAGTCATAAGTTAAGCTTAAAATTTTTAGAAACCCAATTCACCCCCCCCTCTTGGGTTGCATAGCTGGGGAACAAGTGGTATCAGAGCCTGGTGCTCTATCCCTACTTTGATCTAAACAATCAAAGAGCCAAAGATCTATGGCAACTCAAGTCGGCACTTCTCTAGCCGAGGGGCAATCCACTAACCGACCTCCACTTTTCAATGGGTCTAATTACACCTATTGGAAAGCTCGGATGAAAATATTCATTCAAGCACTCGACTATGATATGTGGAGTATCATAGTGAACGGTCCTCACACATCCACTAAAATTATAGATGGTGTGGAATCAGCCAAACCCGAGAAAGAATGGGATGAGGTTGATAAGAAAATGGCCCAATTAAATGCTAAAGCAATGAATGTTCTTTATTGTGCTCTTGATGCTAACGAATTTAATCGTATTTCTACTTGCTCGTCTGCTAAAGAAATATGGGATAGGTTAGAAGTAACCCATGAAGGAACCAATCAAGTAAAGGAGTCTAAAATCAACATGCTTGTGCATAAATATGAATTGTTTAAAATGGAGCATGATGAGTCCATAACTGAAATATTTACTCACTTTACTGATATTATAAATGGTTTAAAGAGTCTTGGTAAGTCCTATACTAACAGTGAGCTTGTAAGAAAGATTCTCAGATACTTACCAAGAACTTGGGAAGCCAAAGTGACCGCCATCCAAGAAGCCAAGGACTTGAACATTCTACCCTTGGAAGAGCTTCTTGGATCATTGATGACTCATGAGCTGAGCATGAAGCAACATCAAGAGGAAGAAGTCAAAAAGAAGAGAATAATTGCCCTCAAATCTACAGCTCCACCAGATGAAGAAACTGATGACACTGAAGATGAAGAACAGGATGAAGATATGGCACTCATTACCCGAAGATTCAAAAAATTTTTGAGAAAAAGGAAACAAGGGATGAGGAAGAGGCCATTCACAAAAGGGGAACAGAGCAAAGAAAAAGAGAAAGACCAACCCCTTATCTGCTACGAATGCAAGAAATTGGGACACTTCAAGTCTGAATGCCCACAACTGAAGAAGGGTCTCAAGAAGTACAAGAAGAAGGCCATGATGGCCACTTGGAGTGCGAGTGATGACTCAAGCTCTGAAGAGAAAAATTCGACTGAACAAGCCAACCTGTGCCTTATGGCACATAAAAATGAGGTAATCTCCGAAACTCTTAGTGACTTTACATTTGAAGAACTGCATGAAGCTTTTTGTGATTTAGTTGATGAACTAAAGAAACTAGGGATAAAGAACAAAGATCTAAAATTAAAAAATCAATCTTTATTAAAATAAAATGAAAACATTTTAATTGAAAAATCCACCCTGCTTCTAGAAAATCAAAGTTTAAAGAATGAAATTGCCAAGCTAAAACCAATAGTAGAAAAATTCACCTTGAGTTCAAATAAACTTAATATGATTCTTGATAATCAAAAAGTCATGTATGACAAGGCTGGACTTGGCTATAACCCTTTGAAGAAATAAAAGTATCTAAAAAATATCTATGTAAACTCTTCAAATAACAAGTTCTCTAATAGTACTTACTTCAAATGTGGTAGAATAGGACACAAGTCATACACTTGCTTCTCTAACAAATCTGTAAACTCAAATGTAAAGAAAATATGGATTCCAAAAGGAACCATTATGACAAACCAAAAAGGACCCAAGAAAGCTTGGGTACCTAAAACAAAAACTTGACTCTTGCTTGCAGGTGTGTCTAGCATCCCAAGGAGAAAATAGAAAATGGTATCTTGACAGCGGATGCTCGAGACACATGACTGGTGATGAATCTCAATTCATCACTCTTGATGCTAAGAATGGAGGGATGGTCACCTTTGGAGACAATGGCAAAGGAAAGATCATCGGTATAGGTAACATTGGTATCACTCCCTCCAAATACATTAAAAATATTTTGTTAGTAGATGGTTTAAAGCATAATTTACTAAGCATTAGTCAATTTTGTGATAAAGGATATAAAGTTATTTTTGAATCTTCTGTTTGCATTGTAACTAGTCCTATTAATGATGGCATTAAATTTATTGGACATAGACATGGTAATATTTATATGGTAGATTTAAATGATCTATCCAAAATAAACATGCAATGCCTAGTATCCTTGAATGTTAAAATTAATGAGACTAGTTGGCTTTGGCATCGTAGGCTTGCACATATTAGTATGCATTCACTTTCAAAATTAATTAAGAAAGAATTAGTTCTTGGTTTGCCAAAATTGAATTTTGAAAAAGATAGAATTTGTGATGCATGCCAACTAGGTAAACAAACAAGAGTTTCATTTAAATCCAAAAATATTGTTTCAACCTCTAGACCTTTAGAGCTTTTGCATATGGACTTATTTGGACCTACTAGAACTACTAGTCTAGGAGGAAAATGATATGGTTTTGTAATTATAGATGATTACTCTCGTTTTACTTGAGTTTTTTTTTTGGCACACAAAGATGAAACTTTTCAAGTTTTCACTAAATTTTACCAAAAAGTCACTAATGAGAAAGGATTTTCAATTCAAAATATTCGAAGTGATCATAGAACTGAATTTGAAAATCAAGACTTTGAAAATTTTTGTGATGAAAAAGGAATCAGCCATAATTTCTCTGCACCTAGGACACCCCAACAAAATGGGGTAATAGAAAGGAAAAATAGAACCCTAGAAGAAATGGCCCGTACCATGCTATGTGAAAGCAACCTTCCAAGATACTTTTGGGCGGAAGCTATTAACACAGCATGTTACATTTTAAATCGTGCTTTGATTAGACAAATTTTAAAGAAAACCCCCTATGAGCTTTGGAAAGAAAAAAAATTTAATATTGCATATTTTCATATTTTTGGTTGCCGATATTTTGTATTAAATAATGGTAAAAAAAGACTTGAAAAATTTGATGCAAAATCAGATGAAGCAATCTTTCTTGGTTACTCCTCCACTAGTAAAGCTTTTAGAGTTTTTAACAAAAAAACTTTAGTAGTAGAGGAGTCGATACATGTTGTCTTTGATGAATCTAACGATCTTCCTTCAAGGAAGAATGAAGGTGTTGATGATGCAGATCCTCTTATAGAAGGAATGAAGGAGATCACTCTGAAAGATTCAATATTTCAAGATGATGAGGAACATGAAGACAAACAGGATGAAGGAGGTGAAGCAAATTTTTACTAAATAATGATTTTTCAAGAGGTAATGTAGACACAACCCTTTTCATTAAAAAAAATCAAAATGATATATTAATTATATAAATATATGTTGATGACATTATTTTTGGGTCTACTAATAAATCTCTTGGTTAAGACTTTGCTAAGCTCATGCAGGGGGAGTTCGAGATGAGCATGATGGGAGAACTTACATTCTTTCTCGGACTCCAAATCAAACAAACAAAGGAAGGAATCTCCATCACCCAAAGCAAGTACACCAAGGAATTACTCAAAAGATTTGGAATGGAGAATTCCAAAGCAATTGGCACACCCATGAGCCCTTCATGTAAGCTTGACAAGGATGAAGAAGGTAAATGTGTAGACCTAAAATATTATAGAGGTATGATTGGCTCTCTATTATATTTGACTGCAAGTAGGCCTGATATCATGTTTAGTGTTTGTCTGTGTGCTAGATTTTAATCTAATCCTAAAGAGTCTCACTTGAATGCTGTTAAAAGAATCCTTAGATATTTAAATGACACTCAAACTCTAGGATTATGATACTCTAAGGACTCATTAATTGACTTAATAGGATATTCAGATGCTGATTTTGCTGGATGTAGATTAGATAGAAAAAGCACTAGTGGAACCTACCAATTTCTTGGAGTTAACCTAATCTCCTGGTTTAGCAAGAAATAAAATTCGGTAGCACTGTCTATGGCTGAGGCCGAATACATTGCAGCCGGAAGTTGTTGTGCTCAAATCTTGTGGATTAAGCAACAACTCGAAGACTTTGGTATCAAACTTAATGAAACATCCATAAGATGTGATAACACTAGTGCCATAAATCTTACTAAAAATCTAATTCAACACTCAAGGTCTAAACATATTGAAATCAGACATCATTTTATAAGAGAACATGTTCAAAACAAAGATATAATTCTTGACTATGTTTGCACTAAAAATCAATTAGTCGATATCTTTACAAAGGCCCTAAGTGAAGATAGATTCTGTGAAATTAGGAGAGATCTAAGAATTCTTGATCCATTTGCTTAAATATCTCTCTAATTCCAAGAAATCGATGTCAAAATTTCTTTGAGCTAAATTTTTATCATCTCTCTTGGACCTAAAAGCTCAAGATTATCCTTCTCACAACTTGTCATTGAGCAAAAATTCTTCTCCTAGAATTCTAAATTTTTTCAAAATTTTTTCATAATTTTTCTAAAATTTTGTGAATCATGAGTTGACCCCCTAGGGTCGACCCAATGGCATACTTGCAATTTTCGGCCAACATCCCACGGGTTCATCTCTTTTTAATTAATAACCTGTTCATGAGCTGACCCCTCCATCTTCGTCTTTCTCCCTCCAAAACCCATAGTCCTCTTCTTTCTCTCCAAATCCAAAGTCTAAAGTCCAAGATTCTTCTCCCATCACCTCTCCATCTCAAATCGCCCCTTGGGAAAGGCACTATTTCTATTTTTTCTCCCTTGATTGGAGCGGTTGGAGCGTGCCCTAACTTCCACCATTCTTCTCCAAATCAGGATTTCTCTCCTCCAAAAATCCCTTTCCATCCCCTAATAACCCTCCTTCTCCTCACCCATTTGATCTTCCAAGTCTCCTTGCTTGCTCTTGTGGTGAGAATGGCTCCAAAAATGAAACTCCCTCAAAGAAAAAAAATCGGTCCGTGAGTTGGAAGAGGGCGTGCGTAGGAAAAGGCAAGCTTTTCAGACCTCCTCTGCTCCCATTCCTGCTTCAGCATCTGCTCCAGGTTCATCTCAGTCTCCTCTCAGCCCTAGTAAAATTCCACTCTCTGTCAGAAAGGTAGAACCCGGGAAAAATGTTGACTTCAGATTTTTTGAAAAAGAGGATTTCTCCATTGGTTCAAAGATCAAAAATCAGGGTTGGAGATTTTACTGTTCACTTAAAGAAGTTACATATGTAGATTTGGTTAGAGAGTTTTATCTGAATCTGCACTATGGCAATGGAACAGTAATATCTACTGTTAAGAAAATTGATATCTGCTTAGATCCTATTATTTTGGGAGAGATTTTTCATTTGCCCTGTGAGGGATATTCAAATATGGAACTCCCAGTGAAGGAAGAAGGGATCAATGTGATTTTAGGAGAAACCTACTCGGGAAGCCTAAATAAATTAGAAGCCAAGATCCTGTCAATTGAAATGAGAATTCTACATCAATTGGTAACAAAGCTTTTCTTCCCAAGAAGTGGTAGACATGACCTCCTTTCAGGCCGAGACATATGCATCATGTTTCAAGTGATCACCCAAACCCCCTTAAACCTCCCAGCTTTAATGATTGAGGCCATGAGAGAAACACTGAATAGATCCAAGGCACATCTGCCTTTTGGTATGGCCCTCACACTGGTATTCAGGAGGTTTGGAGTTAGTTTTGAGGGGGAGGCATCAGCTAGGCTCTCTCACTCTGACACCATCAACCAACACACTTTGCACCGCATGGGATTCACTAGGACCGATGGTGGTTGGATTAAGGGTGCAGAAGAGAGAGTTGAGGACAGAGTTGAGGACAGAGCTGAGGAAGAAGGTCCTTCATCACCTCTCCATGACATCAGGGCAGCATCTCCAGACATCCAGTTTGTTTCAGATCCAGAGGCTGGCCCTTCAGAGTCCACCAGGAGGCACACTCTAGTTCAGCAGCCAGACAGCAGAGCACCTCCCTCAGAGATCAGATTGGCTGATGATCAGATTGAGATGATTTCTCAGCGTGTGGCTTCCTTGCTTTCTCGACAGTGGAGCACTTCAGCTTTTGCACCGGGATCTACATCATTTGATGTATCTGATCAGACTTTGATCCCCCATATCTCCACTGTATTTCAGATGATCTTAGATCAGTCAGTTCGGATTCAGCAGCTCGAGGGTTACATTTTGAGACTGACTGGGAGGGTACTTGACTTGCAAGGGCAAGTGTTAGCTCTGGTACATCCACAGCCACAGGAGTGCACTACTGAGGTCTCAGACCTATCTACAGAGGCAGCCAGACTTAGAGGAGTATTGGAGAGTGGATTTGATTTCCTGAGGAAAGAGATCAGAGGCTCTAGTGAGCATGCATCTACACAGTTCACTGCACTGCTTCAGTCTGTTTCGAGAGCTCTGAACCTTCTAGACACCATCAGGCTCTCTCTTGCAGTCCAGTCTATTGCTTCTCAGCCTTCAGGATCATCTCGCCCACCTACTCGTGCCAGCACCTCCACTCGTGGCAGAGGCAGACGGGGTAGAGGATGAGTCCTTGGTCATGATCCTTCATCTCCCCACCCCATCTCCGATACATCTGATTCTGATCCATCCAGTCATGAGCTCTACTAGATCCTTGTAGTTAGCCTTGTCTGTTGTTTCTTTCTAGGATCTATCTTTTGGGCCATGTAATGATGTTAACTAATTAACTTTTATATTATGAAATATGTATTGGAACAACTATGGTATCAATCTCTTTTTGATTATATATCTACTCTTTGACTTTTAATGTATGTCCTTTAAATTGAGTTACTTTCAATTTTGTGCATGCTTAAAATACTATGAATTGCTATTTCATATCTATGGTACTCAATGGTATATTTTGTTTTATGATTGCTGTATTCAGGGAGAGTAAACATTAATGTTAGTAAAATTAATGATTAGTACAAAAAGTTCAAGAAACAAAAAGAGAAAATGTATCCAAAAGAAAAGGGGGAGTAAACAATGTTTGATGATGTCAAAAAGGGAGAGAAATTAAAGAAAAGAATCAAAAGCAAGATTAATAAAAGACTTAAAAATAAAATGAGTAAATTGCTAAGCAAAAGCAAATGAGCAAACTTTAAAATTAATTCTTAGACATGCTCTGATATACTTTAAAATTAATTCTTAGACATGCTCTGATATACTTAATTGTTAAACATGCTCTGATACCAAAATTAAATAATCAAATGAGAATGAGCGAATTTTCAAGATGCTAAGAAATTTGAAAAACAAGCAAATGAGCAAATGAGATATTTTCAAATATGCAATTTTGAAATTCTTAGGCAAATTCTGCTTTACTCTGATAGTAAAAACAAATTTGGCTCCGATACCAAAATCACATAATCAAATGAGAAAATTTTTAAATCTTTAAGCAATAGGCAAATTGTTTATGCAAATGAGCAACACAAGCAAATGGGCACAAGTATCACATGCCAAAAGAATCAATCTTCTTTTCAAACAAATGTACTTATAAGTAATTTTCAAATTGATAGTAAATTTCCTATTTATCTTCAAACTACCTATAATGCATTTCATTCCTTTGAAATTCATGCTCATTGATTCATATATATGCTTTTGTTCAAGTGTTTTGTCATCATCAAAAAGGGAGAGATTGTTGCTCCTTGGATTGATTTTGATGATTACAAAGCATTTGAAGGGGTACTAATGATTTTCGCTTGAAAAAGACTTATTGCTCTTCAGGAACAAAATCATAATTTTATCAAAACCCTGATTTGAAAGTATCAAATGATAGAACAAAAGATTTGTGATCCACCGGTGAAAATTTTATTGGTTTTGGACTTGTATTTTAAAAGATATGCATGTTTGAAAAACATGAGTCGACCCATAAGTCGACTCATGGCACATGAGATGAGTGGCATGCTGAAATTCTTGACCGATACAAACTTGGCACACCCTATGAGTCGACCCATGAGTCGACCCCCAAGGCATGAGTCGACCCATGAGTCGACCTCTATGGATTTTAAGCCAATTTTACAAAACCTTGCATCCCGCTTGATTCTCTGATGTTCTTCCACAGAGGTCGACCCATGAGTCGACCCCCAGGCATGAGTCGACCCATGAGTCGACCCCTGAGACGGGATTATTCTGCAATGGCTAGTTTTTAACCCATTTTAAGTTCTTTTAATGCTCATTTAATGTGGTCTAACGGCTCTATTTCAGCCTAGAATATTTTTCACTATTTTTTGAAGCTATAAAAGGGACAAAAATATGAGAATCAAAAAGAAGAATCAAGAAGAGAGATTTTGAAAAAGAGATTTCAAGCAAACTTTTCAGCCCTAAGCAAGAGCTCACTCAAAGCATTCAAGAAGCCTTTAATCCAAGCTCACTAACTCCTCAAGTGCACATTCAAGTCTCCAACGACCTTGAGAAAATCATAAAGAGTCTTCTTCCCTTTGAGTAAAGTGTATTTAAAGCATCATACGCTCATTAAAGGAGCTTTCTTTGTACTTACTTGTGCTATTCATTGTTATACTTTGTTTGAGTTATTGTTTTTGTTTTGGAAGGGTTCCAAAATAAGGGAAGGTTGATCCGAACCTTGAATCAGAGTGTATTGGGTTGGCTTGTACCCGATAAACAAGTGAACTAGCTTGGGATAGCTAGAGTCGGAGTTTTCAATGTTTGTATTCGTGTTGAATACAAGTTAGTGGATTGAAATTTCCAAGTAGGAGCTTGGGGAGTGGATGTAGGTGCAAGGTTGGCACCGAACCACTATAAATCTTTTTATTTGTGGTGTGCCTAATTGCTCTTCTTTAACTCTTCATTATTTTCTTGTATTCTTGCTTTTAGTCATTAGTCTTGAATTAATTTTACTCTTCCTATTTATTTAGCTATTGTCAAATATTTTTCATAAGTCATAAGTTAAGCATAAAATTTTTAGAAACCCAAGTCACCCCCCCTCTTGGGTTGCTTAGCTGGGCAACACCATTTCGGATTTCATAGCATCCTGCCATCTGTCTGAGTCCTTACTCATGACAGCTTCTGTATAGGTCAAAGGTTCGTCATTCTCAATGACTTGGGCTTCATTATTCTCAATAATGAACCCATACCTTATAGGTACATATCATACCCGCTCTGACCTACGGATAGGAGTTATGTGTTCTAGTTCTTCTTTATTTATGTGAATATTTGGTTGAGAAATATCTATTTATTTTTGTTGAACTTCATTAATTTCAATATTTCTTCCACTGCCTCTTTCTAGGATAAATTCTTTCTTCATGAAGGTGGCATGCCTACTTACAAATACCTTTTGTTCAGTAGGGTGGTAAAATAGATATCCTATACTATCCTTAGGATATCCTACAAACAAATATTTATCTGCTCTAGTATCTAGTTTATGTCCAAAATTTCTTTTGACATATGCTGAACATCCCCATATCTTAAAATATTTAAGATTGGGCTTCTTTCCTCTCCATATTTCATATGGAGTGCTAGATACAGATTTAGAAGGTACTCTATTCAAGATAATTACTGCGGTCTCTAAAGCATAACCCCAGAAGGAAGTAGGTAATTCAATGAAGCACATCATGGATCGTACCATATCTAATAAGGTACGATTCTTCCTTTCGGCTACACCATTTAATTGTGGCGTATAAGGAGGTATCCATTCAGAGATAATTTCCTTTGCTTTAAGATGGTCTAAAAATTCATTGGACAAGTATTCTCCTCCTCGATCAGATCGAAGGATTTTTATACTTTTTTCAGTTTGTTTTTCGACCATGCTTTGATACTCTTTGAATTTATCAAAGGCTTTGGATTTATGTTTCATAAGATACACATATCCAAACCTAGATAAATCATCTGTAAATGTAATAAAATATGAGTATCCACCTCTGGCATGAGTTGTCATAGGGCCACATACATATGTATGTACAAGTCCTAACAACTTGTTTGTCCTATCTCCATGTCCACTAAATGAAGTCTTGGTCATTTTACCCATGAGACATGATTCACAAGTTCCTAATGATTCACAATCATAAGAATCAAAGAACTTTTCTTTGTACAACTTGTTAATTTTAGTCTCATTAATATGATCAAGTCGACAATGCCAAAGTAAGGTTTTATTTATATTATCTCTCTTACATTTACTATTTTCATCAACATGAAAAATATTATCATTCAAGCATAGAGTCAACAAACCATTGTCAAAAATGCCATGACAAATTATTTCATTAGAAAAATTAATCGAGCAACCATTGCTCGTTACAGATATTTGATATCCTTGTTTTATCAACAAGGGTACAGATACAATATTTCTAATGATCTTAGGCATGTAATAACAATTTGTTAGCTTTAAGATCTTTCCAGAAGGAAACTTCAAGATATATGTCCCTACAGCTTTTGCTTGGATAGAATCTCCTCCAGCACCATAGAGCTCGAAGTCTCCCTTCCTCAAACTTTTAATTTTCTGTAGCCCCTGTAATGATTTGCAGATATGAAAACCACAGGCAGTATCTAATACCCATGAGTTTGAAATGAAAGAATTCAATGATAATATTGTATGTATCTCATACATACCTTTTGGTGCATTATTTACACCAGTCTTCACTGTTGCAAGATAAGCCTTGCAATTCCTTTTCCAATGACCTACCTTGCCGCAGTGGAAGCAGGTCGACTATCTGGAGGTCTTCTTTCCCTTTTTTCTCTTATTTATACCACCTTTAGGGTTCAGCCTCCTTTTAGAACCCTTTTTGCCTGCCTTCTTCTTGGAGATCCCATTCACAAGAAGAAGAGGAGCCTTATCCTTCTTGATATGGCTCTCTGCTGTTTTGAGTATATTTAACAGCTCAGGCAAGGAAGAATTTAGTTTGTTCATGTGATAGTTTACGACAAACTGAGAAAATGATTTTGGAAGTGATTGCAGGATTAGATTCTGACTCAACTCCCCATCCATAACAAAACCTAATTGACCTAATCGAATGATCAGGTCAATAACCATCAAAATATGGTTTTGTACGGATGACCCCTCTGTCATTCTGGCACGGAATAACTGCTTAGATATCTCATATCTTGCAGTCCTACTCTGTTCTCCATAAAGCTCTTTTAAATTTAGCAATATGGAATGAGTGTCCATGCTATCATGCTGCCTCTGTAACTCATTTGTCATAGAGGCAAGTATGATACACTTGACAGTTAACGAATCATTTTGCCACATCCTATATGTGATTTTTTCTTCCTCTGTGGCATCCTCCCCAACTGGATCAATGTCAGGGGTATCGAGAATGTAAGAAAGCTTCTCTTGACTAAGTACTATTTTAAGATTTCTCAACCAGTCCACATAGTTGGTCCCAGTCAATTTATTTGTATCCAAAATGGAGCGAAGTGAAAGTGAAGAAGCCATTAATCTACATAATAAAGAACATTACATAAGCAAACAACTCAAGATGATATACACAATTAAATTAGGACTTTAATTTTATTGTGTCTCCCACTATTTTTATCAGACATCATAACCCTCTAGTATGATGTTTGAGAAAACCCTGATTGATTTTTTTAGTGGGATTGAGACCCTAATTCCTTATAAAAGATCTTGCAGTTGCACAACAAACCTTTTATAGGTTTAAAGGTAGGAAACTCTTTCTAATTGCATCTCATACAATTCTCAATAAAATCCCTGGCCTCTAAAATATTTATAGCCTTGTGTTTACACAACCGACAATAATATTTTAGTTAAGTAGGACCCTTCATTTTAATACAGTCAAAATAAAATATAAATGCTTTTGTGGTTACATAACAAAGCATTATACTCAAAAATTGCTGTAAGCATCTCGATGCGCTAGAACAATATTATGTCAGTTTTCATAATTGGTCTTGTGGTTACACAACAAACCTAATATGGTTCGTGACATAGTAATGTCCTAGCATGAAGGAAGGCCATAATATAGTGAATATAACACTGAGCATCCCAATCAAGAATTAAATTAATCTAATCAGCCAGGTAAGTGGAAGAGAGGTGGGGGTTCCCCCGTTGCTTTTCTTAGACACCAATAAATTTTGGCCAGGTCAGACAACGGAACCAATTAGAAATCACATTCTCTTTACCAATCATGAACCACTTTCCTAGACACCGATTGATTAATTAGACATCATCGACTGGTTCTGCTATTGGTTAATTACACTACAACTTAATATTATTTTACAGAGGGTTTTTCAGGTCTTAATGCATATTTAATTTCTATATCATAATTGTTGGTGCAAAAATCCGCCTGTGTCGGAGAAGTTGGAGTCGAGGGAGTCGCCGGGACTTGCAAAAGAAGTCTCAACCGGAGGTGGGGTTGCTCCGGCAAGACCCTCCGACGCTCAAGTCAGTTCTCTGCCTCAACAAGAATGGAGTGCTCGAACAGAAATTTTAGCAGAGTTTTGAGATAGAAAATGGAGCCTAGAGAATAGCGTATCTGGGTCCTATTTTTATAGGCGGAGGGTGCAACAGACTGATAGTGACGTTCGTAACCGTCTGGTAGTGGGTCGCCCAGAGTCAGGAGGAATTTGTTGCGAAGAGTAGTGGGGTAGGCCCGTGGCTATCGCCGAAGCGCACCACGTGGAGTCTGCCACAGGGAGTGGAGCGGCGTCCGTTGTCGTGACTCGCCAGAGGATGGAAGAATCGTGCGGTATCCATCGCAGGAAGTGGAGCAGGATCGTGGCCGTTACTGTGGCCTGTCGGGGGGTAATGGAGCCATGTGAAATCCATCGCAGGAAGTGGAGCAGGATTGTGGCCATCATAGCGGTCTGTCAGGGAACGCAGACCTGTCGGCTGAAGTTCGGTTGGAATCGGAAGTGAGGTCTGGCACCTGTAGGAGCTCGGACGAGGCCTTCCCGCAGTTGGGGTAGAAGGCAGAGTCCGGCTCTCGTGGGAGTCCGGGCGAAGCTTACTAGCACTTGAAGTTGGTGATGGAGTCCGGCTCCCGTAGGAGTTCGGGCGGAATCTGCTTGTAGTCGGAGTTGTGGGCGGAGTCCGGCTCCCGTAAGAGTCCGGGCGGGGTCTTCCTTGTAGTTGAAGTTGGTGACGGAGCCCGGCTCCCGTAGGAGTCCGGGCGGAGTCTTCCTTGGAGTTGAAGCTAATGACGGAGCTCGGCTCCCATAGGAGTCCAGGCGGAGTCTGTTAGCAGTTGAAGTTGGTGACGGAGCCCGGCTCCCGTAGAAGTCCGAGCGGAGTCTCCCTGCAATTAAAGTCAGGGGTGAAGTCCGGCTCCCGTAGGAGTCCGGACGAAGCTTACCAGCGCTTGAAGTTGGTGATGGAGCCCGGCTCCCGTAGGAATCCGGGCAAAATCTGCTTGTAGTCGGAGTTGTGGATAGAGTCCGGCTCCCGTAGGAGTCTGGGCGGGGTCTTCCTTGCAGTTGAAGTTGGTGACGGAGCCCGGCTCCTGTAGGAGTCCGAGCGGAGTCTTCTTTGGAGTTGAAGCTGGCGACGGAGCTCGGCTCCCGTAGGAGTTCGGGCGGAGTCTGTTAGCAGTTGAAGTTGGTGATGGAGTCTGGCTCTTGTAGGAGTCCGGGCGGAGTCTCCCTGCAATTAAAGTCAGGGGCGAAGTTCGGCTCCCGTAGGAGTCCAGACGAAGCTTACTAGTGCTTGAAGTTGGTGATGGAGCCCGGCTCCCATAGGAGTCCGGGCGGAGTCTGCTTCTAGCCAACCTTTTTACTAAAACTCTCAAGATCAAAGAGTTCGATGACTTCAAATAGAAGATGGGTATAAGATACCACCTTGATTGGCTTTAGTCCAAGTGGGAGTTGTTGGAAATTGTGTCCTAAAATCAATCATGTGACGATTGAGTTCATCCTTGTATATCAATTATTGATTATTGAATAATAGTTATTCTAATATTTTTCATCACAAAGTGACATCTTTCTTGAACTCTTGTACTGTGATGAAGTCTCTAGAACTGTGCTAGTGTACGATAAAGACAGGATTTATCGTATAGTTCTTAAACAAGTTCACGACCAAATGATACATCATTACGGGATGATGACATTTATCGAGTGAAGATCATTGTGTGCCATATGGATTGGTTATCCTCTTAACCAAGGAGTGTGATGACACTGGTATGGCATATAGGTGAGATATAAGGATACATCATCACTGAACAAGTGACTCACCTGTTGAGCATTCTGCTGTCAAGAGCTGCTCATGAAACACATGGATATAAATATCCTTCAAATCTGAGATCACCATAGTGACTTGTAAGCAACTCACTATTCTTTGGTGCCAAACTACCTGAGTTTTTAATGCAGTGACGAAAGACTACTAGGTACAGTCAAGTGCTTACAAAGTTTGTGTGTGGATCAAGATGGGATTGACCCCTCCAGATTATTGAAGTTGATGTTGTTGAAGCAAGATCCTGGCTCCTCTTTCGAACCTTGGGTGCAGCAGAACCAGCAACGAACAAATTTGGAGACTTCTGGACTTGATTGAAGGCCCTTGACGAAATCAGCCTGGTTGCTATCTTCTTCATCAGCCTTTCGTTCCAGATGAAGAACACCTCTAAGATCACTCTAAAAAATCCAAGACCTGGTACCCAACCAGATCAGGTCTGGACTGAGGTCTTTCAATTCATAGATCTTGAATCAGGGTATTCTAGATAGGGAAGAAGATAGATAGAGACAGACCTTGCAGATCTGTCCTGCTGCAGCCTTTCCTGTAGATCTGTTGATGGAGATCTCACCCGTGCCTCAAACGACCTCAGATCAACTCCAGATCTGAGAAGAACTTGTACCAACCTCTTATCAAGAGATTTCAAATCTTGGACCTGATGTTTAGATGGCTGCAAGAGAGGGAGAGACCAAAGGATTGGCAGCACAAAGGGGGAGGGGCTAGCGCCTCCCCTTGCTTCTCCTGCCTTTTTGGGACCTGGCGGAAAGAAACCCTAGGGTTTCTTGCTCCTGGGGCATGGAGAATAGCTGGAGAGAGAGGGAGAAGAGAGAGAGAGACTTGGGAGAAAGAGTTTCATATTCTTTGGCTTAATCAAACCTATACAGCACATGTATATATAAACACAGGGTCAAGTGACCCAAACCCAAAACTCCCTTGACCAACTCTATGGGAGATTAGGTTAACCTAAGCCTATGTACACCCATGACTCGACCTAATCTCACCTATCCTGGGCCCAGACCTGGCCCATAAAGAGTTGGTCCCTTGAGGCCCACATAACCTAGACCTCAAGAATCCGAAAGGCCCACAGCCTTTCAACCTAGGGCCCAACTAGCCCTAGAGCCTCCATGAAGCCCTCATGAATGATGGACCTTGGCCTTAGCCTTGGTCCCCTGGGCCTTGGGCACACCATCTGGATCACAACAATCTCCACCTTGGTGTTTCAAGGCCTTAACCAGCTTCACTCTGTCCATCAGCCGAATCAGCTCAACACATCTTTGAAAGCTGTCCCATGAAAGTACCTTCGTAAGTGCATCAGCTGGGTTCTCCTTGGTGTGTACCTTTACCAGCTCCATCTCACCATCCTCCACAAGCTCCCTGATCTGATGATACCGAATGTTGATGTACTTTATCCTTGCATGATAGACTGAGTTGTGTGCTAGTAGAAGTGCACTCTGGCTGTCATAGTGCACTCTAATGGCCTCCTGAGTAAGGCCCATCTCCGTCAATAAACTCTTCAGCCAAATTGCCTCCTTAGCTGCTTCTGTCAGCCCGATGTATTTCGCCTCTGTAGTGGATAGGGCCGTGATAGGCTACAGACTCGATCTCCAAGAAATAGGACCTCCATACAGGCTAAAGATGAAGCCTGTCGTAGACCTCTGGGTATCCACATCTCCATCGAAGTCTGCATCTACATAACCGCCAATTAGCCCCTGAGCCTCCTGGATATGTCAGAGTATCTGACTGCACCTCCTCGCTGTCCGTAATAGATGCCAACTCAAACTAAACTCGCCAGGTATCTGAATATCCACTTCAGAGCTCTCCAGTGCTCCCTGTTAGGCTGCGCCATGAACCTGCTAACCTGACTCACTGCATGAGCGATGTCTGGCCTACAACAGACCATCGCATACATCAAGATCCCAACTCCTGAAGCACAAGGGACCCTCTCCATCTCCTGAGCCTCCACCTCAGTCTGTGGTGCCATGGTCTTCGAGAGTCTGAAGTGACCGACAAGTGGCAGCTCCGCCGGTTTTGCTCCCTTCATCCCGAACCTCTTTAAGACCTTCTGTATGTAGCCCCCCTGAGATAGATGCAGCACCCTTCGAGCTCGGTCTCTGAAAATCTCCATGCCTAGGATCTTCCTTGCCGGGCCCAAATCCTTCATCTCAAACTCCCGAGATAAGGATGCCTTCAGATCCTGCACAACCTTCCTACTCTTACATGCTATAACATGTCATCCATATACAAGAGTAGGAACACCCTAGAACCATCCTCAAGAGACTGAACATAAACACAGGGATCAAACTCACACCTGAAAAGTCTAATGCTGCGCACATAGGAGTCGAACCACTTCTACCATTGCCTCAGCGACTGCTTCAGCCCGTACAGCGACTTCTACAACAAACAAACCTTTCCCTCTGATCCTGGATCCTTGAAATTGGATGGCTACTCCATGCAAATCCTCTCCTCCAAATGCCCATGGAGGAATATCGTCTTGACATCCATCTACTCCAGCTCTAAATCCTGAGCTGCTATAATGCTCAGCAACACTCTAATGGAAGTATGTCTGATGACGGGAGAGAAGACCTCGTTGAAGTCGATGCCTTCATTCTGGGAGTATCCCTTGGCCACTAACCTCGCCTTGAATCTGATACCTCCCTGCTCTGAAGGTCCTTCCTTGTGACTGTAGACCCATTTGCAGCCAATGGGCCTCTTCCCCTGTGGCAACTGCACCAATCGCCACGTCTGGTTCTGGTGGAGAGACTGCATCTCCTCGAACATCGCCTGGACCCATCGCTCTCTGTCCTGGCTCTCAATAGCCTCCTAATACGTATATGGGTCTCCATTCACTATCACCAGGGCATATGACAGCATCTCCTCGAAGCCATATCAGTTTGGTTGCCTGATGGTCCTCTTGGGCTTGTGTAGGGCAACACCGATATCAGTCCTCAGTCCAGCTCGCTCCTACTGGATCTCTTCACCTCGATCATCCGTCTGAGTCCTCTCCACCTATGGAGACACCTTAGGTAGGTTCTCCACCTGAATGTCATGTCCTCCTGTAGTACCTGCAAGAGGCAAAATCAAAGAGGTAAGCTGTCCAGCAGCGCCCTGCTGGACCTCCTCCTACTCCTGCTGCTCCTCCATGCCTGCTCGCCTCCGTAGGACTGAGTCCTCATCAAAAGTCACATCTCAACTAATGATGACCTTCTTTTCCAAGGGATCCCACAGCCTGTATCCCTTAACTCCTCACGGATTGCCTAGAAACACCATCTTGCGTGATCCGACGTCTAGCTTGCTCCGCTCACCAGCTCCAATATGCACATAGGCCATGCACCCAAATACCCATAGATGGCCCAACCCAACTGTCCTTCCAGACCACACCTCCTCTGAAAGCCTGCCATCAAACTTGGTGTGAGGTGATCGATTGACCAAGTAACCCACTGCGTCAACTGTGTCAACCCAGAACTCCTTTAGAAGCCCTGCCTGCAGCCTTATGCATCGTGCCTTTTCCAGAAGTGTTCTGTTCATTCTCTCGGCCACCCCATTCTGCTGTGGAGTCCCCTTAACTGAGAAGTGTCTTTTGATCCCACACTCCTCACAGTAATCCTGGAACTCTCTGCTGGTGTACTCTCCACCATTGTCTGACCTCAGACACTTCACGCTCCTCCCCTGCTCCTTCTCCACCTCAGCTCTCCAGATCTTGAACTTGGTGAAGACCTCTGACTTCTCTCTCATGAAGTAAATCTAGAGTTTTCTTGAGAAATCATCAATCAGGGTCATGAAGTATCTGGCCCCATTCCTAGCTGAAACTGGGGCTGGTCCCCACACATCCGTGTGTACTAACTCTAGAGGGGCTGCACTGCGGGTTGTACTGATGTTGAACTGAACTCTCCTCTGCTTTTCCATCTGGCAAGGCTCACAGATCTCCCCTGTAGCACCATCCTCCAGATCAAAGATGAGTCCTCTCCTGCTCAACTCCCTCAGCCCCTTGTCACCCATGTGGCCTAGGCGGTAGTGCCACATCCTGTAAGCCCCCTGCTAGTCCTGTGCTGCAGCTGCTGTATCAGACTCTTCAGTCACCACAGATCCCTCCATGTGATAGAGGTTATTGTCCAACCTTCTGCCTCTCATCACCACCATAGCTCTATTGGAGATGTTCAATACTCCGCTCTTAGCCCTACTGCTGAAGCTGTATCCACTGCGCTCCAAGTAGCCTAGTGACACCAGATTCTTTTCTAGCTCTGGGACGTGCTTTACATTTGTCAATGTCCTCACAATCCCATCAAATATCCTCACCCTGACTATTCCTATCCTAGCCACCTTGCAAGGATGATTGTCACCTAGAGTCACTGATCCCTCATCTGTCTTGGTGTATGTCACAAACCAAGACCTATGTGGTGTGTAGTGATGTGAGCACACAGAGTCTAGTGTCCACTCCTCTGTGTAATGCCTGTGACCATCTGATACTACAAGTAGATCATCCTCCACCTGCTGCCCAGCAACTGCACTTACTGATTCTGAGCCACTTCTTTCTCTCTTCTTGCTTTTCCATAGTGGACATTCTCGCTTGAAATGCCTGAACTCGTTGCACTTGAAGCATTCCATCTCTTTCTTTCCCTTCCTGGACTTGGACCGCCCCCTGGACTTGCTTCTGCCTCTACCTTTACCTATCCTCTCCCCTACTGCCAAACCCTCCTGGGGAGTCCGATTTCTGGTCAACATTTTCCTTTGCTCATTAGACCTCAGCACCGAGACCATGTCCTCATATTCCAGAGTCTCCTTGCCGTAGAGCAGTGTAGTCACCAAAGAGTCATATGATCCTGGCAGCGAACACAAAAGCAATAGGGACTTGTCCTCCTCATCCAGCTTCACCCCAATATTCATCAACTCCGTGCACAACTGGTCGAACCTCTGAATGTGGCCAATCACATCAGATCCCTCCTGCATCCAAAGACTGTACAACCTCTTCTTCAGCATCAGCTTGTTGCACATATTCTTCCCCATAAACATGGTGTGCAACTTCGACCAAAGGCCCTTCGGGGTCTTTTCTTTCAGCATCGAATATAATACCGTATCCACCAAACATCCTCTAATCATCGAGCATACTTTCTTCTCCAACGATGTCCACTGTCTATCTGTCATTCCCACAGGTTTCTCATCCAAAGCCTGATCCAGATCTGCTTGCACCAGAAGATCCTCCACCCAGATTTTTCACATGGAAAAATTCTCCTTGCCATCAAACTTCTCAAATTCAACCTTCATATTGCTGCCCGTGATTGGATCCAAGCCAAACAAGCAATATAAAATCAAGAAGTGTAGAATATACCTTGATGGTACCTTGCTGAAAATTTTCAGCACTTGAGATTTTCAACTTCTCGTGCTTGGAACCGCTTCCTCACCACTGTGGCTCTGATACCAACTATTAGAGAATGATCCCAGCTCCTCCCACGGACCTTGGGTGCAGTGGAATTAGCAACAAACAAATCTGAAGACTTTTGGACTCGATTGAAGGCCCTTGACGAAATCAGCCTGGTTGCTGTCTTCTTCGTCAGCCTTTCATTCTAGATGAAGAACACCTCTAAGATCACATCTAAAAATTCCAAGATCTGGTACCCAACCAGATCAGGCCTGGACTGAGGTCTTCCAATATGTATATCTCAAATCAGGGTATTCTATATAGGGAAGAAGATAGATAGAGACAGACCTTGCAGATCTGTCCTGCTACAGCCTTTCCTATAGATCTGTTGATGGAGATCTCACCCGTGCCTCAAACGACCTCATATCAACTCCAGATCTGAGAAGAACTTGTACCAACTTCTTCTCAAGAGATTTCAAATCCTGGACCTAATGTTTGGATGGCTGCAAGAGAGGGAGAGACCAAAGGATTGGCGGCACAAAGGGGGAGGGGCTAGCACCTTCCCTTGCTTCTCCTACCTTTTTGGGACCTGGCGGCAAGAAACCCTAGGGTTTCTTGCTCCTGGGGCATGGAGAATAGCTGGAGAGAGAAGGAGAAGAGAGAGAGAGAGAGACTTGGGAGAAAGAGTTTCGTATTCCTTGACTTAATCAAACCTATACAGTACATGTATATATAAACACAGGGTCAAGTGACCCAAACCCAAAACTCCCTTGACCAACTCTATGGGAGATTAGGTTAACCCAAGCCCATGTACACCCATGACTCGACCTAATCTCATCTATCCTGGGCCCAGACCTGGCCCATAAAGAGTTGGTCCCTTGAGGCCCACATAACCTAGACCTCAAGAACCCGAAAGGCCCACAGCCTTTCAACCTAGGGCCCAACTAGCCCTAGAGCCTCCATGAAGCCCTCATGAATGATGGACCTTGGCCTTAGCCTTGGTCCCCTGGGCCTTGGGCACACCACCTAGATCACAACAGATGTATCACTGTATTTCAATTTAGTAAAATCTTGACCAAGATAATCCATTAGATGGATTTGAAAGGTTGAAATACAATATGGATAAAGCAATCTTGGTTGATAGTTAACCTGAGACCATCCTAGAGCATCTAGGGTCAAAAGGATGAATTATATGGTAACTATGAGTATGGATTTTGAAATATTTTTTTATGATAATTCGACCTATCTGGACGTCGAAAACTATTGCTAGATGGTATCTCGATTAGTGCAGAAATTGATTCCTGTGCTACCAGCTTAGTATTTGAACCTATGGAGTCATGCACACAAGTCAGACAAAGTAGGAAGGAATTGATCTATTTTTATATGTCCAATCTGAAAGTACTTAATTTGATTGAATGTATAAGCTACTTGATTGAGAATTGAGTTATGGGTTAAATGAGATTGAAGAGTTGACTATGTCTAGTTAGCACTACACATGAGGTTCAGGTTCAATCTTGGGGATGAACAATTCTTATATATGATCTATGGAATATATAAAAGATTGAATTTAAGTACTAATTAATTTTAGATTAGATCTGAATTAATTAGACTTAAATAGATCCAAAATTCAAGTTAGACTTGATACAAAAGTCCTAAAGAGTTTAGGATTGACAGCCTTTCGAAATTATTTCGAACCGACTTTGAATCCGATTTGAATCGGACTTATTTTGAATGAGATATAAGTATTCCTACTTGCACTGGGAATATCCACTCATGAAGCATGACCAAAAATTAGTTTGGTGCTTATTTGGGATATCCTAAGTGGGTGTGAGAGTGGGTGCAAAGTGGATGTCATAAGTGATGGTAATTATATCCCATATAGAAGTCCTTCTTTCATGAGTATTGGACCAATTCAAATTAAATTTGAATAAAGAGTCCTCCTCTCATTGGATCATAAGAATCATCTATAAATAGAGAGGATTTCTATCTATGGATGAGAGAAGAGAATAAAATAGCAAACTAATCAAATTGAGAGGAGAGAAAAAGAGAGAGAGACAGGCGTGTGAAGAGAGAGGTCCTTCATCTTCTACATTTCTCCCTTTGTTGCTGCCTCCTCTCTTTGGACGTGGATCCTTCTTGGGCATCCTACCTACTAGCATGAGGTGTCATATCATCACATCTCATTTCTTGATTAATTGAGTTGTGAAGCCAATTGAATTGAAGTTCATCTTACTTTCTTACGGCATCTCACGTGCATGCAAAGTAGAGGGTTTGCATATCCAGGCCTCAGCGAAGGTTTATATCAGATAATTTATGATTTTATCTTGATTTCACTATGATTCAGGTAAGGATTTGATCCTTAAATAAGTAGAATATTAAAAAAAAAATTTAGATGCAATCTAGGCATTCTGGAGGGAAACTGTTTTCTTCTCTTCAACAGTATCATATACACATCTTCTTCTAGCTTCCCATTAAGGAAAGTGATTTTCACATCCATTTGTCAGATCTTATAATCTAAGTGTGCAGTGATAGCAAGCATAATCTGGATAAACTTGAGCATTACCACAGGAGAAAATATCTCGTTATAGTCAATACCATAATGCTGACGGTAACACTTGGCAACTAGATGGGCTTTATAGGTCTCTACCTTCCCGTCTGCTCCTCTTTTTCTTTTAAAAATTCACTTATACTTTTTACATTTTATCCCTTCGGGTGGATCAACTAGTGTCCATACACTATTGATCTCCATAGACTCCATCTCGAACTTCATGGCCTCAAGCTATTTTTGAAAGTCAAGCCTTTGCATGGCTTCCATATAGGTGATCGATCTTCATCATTCTCATCAAGTTCGATGGGGTCACCATCCTGGATCAAAAACTTATAGTATCTATCTGACTAATGCGATACTCTATCTAATCTTCTCAATGGTGTCTCTATTGGCTCCAAATTAAATTCTTTAATCAAATCTAATTCTGTGTGTGTCGGTCTTTCCACTTTATGAACTTCATCTAGTTAAATTTTATAGGTATTAACTCTTTTCCTAAGAAACTCTTTTTCCAAAAAGACTATCTTGCTACTGACAAACATCTTATGCTCTGCAGTGAGGTAGAAGTAGTACCCTTAGTTTCTTTTGGATACTCTATGAACAAGTATTTATCGGACTTAGGTCTAAGCTTATCTATCTTTAAACACTTAACATAAGCTGGATAACCCCAGACCCTAAGGTGTGAGAGCATTGGCTTACACTCAGTCCATATCTCATATGAAGTTTTATCGACAGACTTGCTCGGCACCTTATTCAGAATATAGTAGGTTGTTTCTGGAGCATATCCCTAGAAGAAGATTGGTAGACTCACAAAGCCCATCATAGATCGGACTATGTCTAACAAGGTTCGATTTTTCCTTTCAGACATCTCGTTATATTATGGTATTCTAGGAGGAGTCCACTATGAGAAAATCTTATTTTCTTTTAGATATGTCAGAAAGTCACTGATGAGATATTCATCTCTTCGGTCTGATCGAAGGGTCTTAATACTCTTTTCAATTTGTTTCTCTACTTCAGTACAGAATCCTTTGAACATTTTTAATGATTCTGATTTATGCTTCATAAGATAGACATACCCATACCTTGATAGGTTGTCTATAAACATAATAAAGTAGTAGTATCCTCCTTTGGCACTTATATTCATAGGTCTGTATACATCAGTATGTATTAGACCTAGGATATCATTGGCTCTCTAATCTTTTTCCTTAAAAGGTGACTTAGTCATCTTACCAAGCAGATAGGACTCACAGATTGGTAATGATTTTCAATCATCTATTTCAATTGATTAACCTATCAATTCTATTTTTATTCATATGACCGAGCCTACAATGTCAAAGGTAGGATTCACTAACATTATCTATTTAAGATGCTTACTCGATATGCACATTACACTAATAGGTTGTGATATTATATATATACTATATCTTAATTGTCCATGCATAATTGTAGTATCATTCATAATGATATCACAAAAATCATCCTTTATTATAAACTTAAAATCAAGTTTGGTCAAAAAAGCTACAGAGATGACATTCATCAAAAAGGAGGGGCAATAATGACAATCATCTAACATGGCACTACTAGACTTGAAGACAAGCTGCAAAGTTTTCAAGGTCAGAACTAGAACAAGGCTTCCATCTTCAATGTTCAGGAACCATCCATCCTTTCGAAACTTTCTACTTACCTATAGTCTCTGCAACGAGTTGTATATATTAATTAAACTTTTGATATCCAATATCCAGGTAGTAGTATCACAAATAGAGAAATTATAAGGACTTATCATATAAGTATCCTGTAAAGTAACCGTTTGCTTCTTTCTTTTATTCTTAGGCCTGTTTGGGTCAAGGGTGGCTATGTAAGCAAGATATTTCCTCTTCTGATGATCCAGCTTCTTGCAAAAGAAGCATTCTACCTAGCTCTTATCGACTTTTGATATTTTGCTCTGCTTAGGATCGATGGCACAAAATTTTTGCACCTTCTTCTTTCCTCTCTGAGAAGATCGATGACTTGTAGATGAACCTCTCACAACATGTATCGGTGACCTCTTTGAGAATAGCATCCGTGCCTAACTGTTGATGCAATGGAAAGCCAAGTTTGCTCAGGCATTCAATCTGTTCAATCATGTACAGTACATGATCGATGACTGAAGTGTTGGGTTTCAATGATATAGCAAAATATAGATTTTAAAATTTTTTAACATACATTAAATAATGAAAACAAAGTTTAACAATTAAACACAACCATCGAAACTCAAAACCCTAGGACCCCCTTGACGATTACAATCAAATCATAAAAACATGTAAATCAGGAGAAGACCAGAAGTCATATAACACCATGAAGATCATGAACTAATGATTTTGAGATCTCCACAAGACTTCAAAGTAGAAGCCCTCCAATGGTGATCCACACAGGATTGATCAGTGCCCTTCCCAACTCATCATGGTGCTGCAACCTTCTTTGCAAGTGCACTACCGATTGTCCTTCGCAAGAACATGATGCACCATTGCTTGTATGCCTTCATGACCTCCACTAAGACTACTATAGAAATCCTTTTCCAAAGTATCAAACCACACTCTAATCAGATTTTATGTTCAACATATGAACAATCCGATTTTAGGACAAGTATCTCATACTTTTTTTTTCTTCCTCTCTTTCTTTCTATTTTTCTCTCCCTTTCCCTTTCTATTTTCACTTCAGATTTTTACCACCACTTCCTCATCTAATACCATGTCCTAAACAATTTTTGAATAGATTTTATGCCATATGGGGTGCCTCTTAAATAATGGATAAAGAGGCACCACACAAGACACCAAGGGATGCCAAATCTTGGCATCCCATCTTCCTTACATGCATATATAAATTTTTAACATGTAAACCTGATGAATATGGCATGGAAAAAGAAGAGTTTCATCTGTAGAAGGACTCCTCCTCTACCAAAAAAAATTTGAACACCATAAAATGATGTGTGGAATAAAGGGAGAAATTAATTGGTGCAAACACATCCCATGTGCCATCCCTTTATTTTTGTAAAGAATAAATTCTTTATATAGAAACTCTAGGTGTGGAAGAGCCTTCAAGCAGAAGGACTCCTCCACTTCTGTGCCAATAATTATCCAAAACCATCATATGGCTTGAGGAGGGAAGAAAAAATGCATAAAATATAAAAAGAATTAAGAGTCCCATAAGAAATGGACTCTACATTTCTCAACACCATAAATGGGGCGTCCATATTCAAAAAGGCATGGAGTTCCTTCCTAGTGAAGGACTCCCTCTCCTCTACCACGTCCCACATCCCAAGGCACCATCCATTATTATGCATGTGGTTTGACATGGAGGAGGTTGATTACATGTGGAACACTTCAACAAAATCAGATAAAACTAGTTAATAAATTAGATGGTTTAAACCCAATCACATTAGGTTCAGGCAACAAGACTAGGTTAGCACAAACACTTTTGCACTGAACCCAATTGAAAACTTGAATTAATTCATGTGCTAGCAATTCAATTAACCTATTAAATTTATAATAAATTTGAATTAATTAGATCAAGATCAAATTTTTATTGTGTGTGACCCATGGGATTCCAAATCTAGCCAGTAGTGGATCAAAATTCTCGACGTAACCCTAATTTGATTGGATTAGGTCAGCTCGAGAGTCCCAATCAACTAAAACTCTTCCTAATTGATTTTTGAATTAAACTTATTTAATTCTAGAGAGTCCACAAGTCAAAATTGATGTCTAGTAATATGTCATGACTATCCAAAAGATTTAAAATTTGATGAAAATATCAAAATTATCCTTCCATGGTGAGCTACCGTGCAATTCAATCTTTCGATCACACAACATCTCGAAAAAGTCATGGGTATAAAAATATGTCAAACATAAATACCTAGCCATATGTATCTTGATCTGATAATGATGACTCCATTGATGAATCAGTAGAAACCATTTCTACTATTCATCCCTACTCTGGCCAGAGACTCTTAGAGTCACCATCTTATGGGATCATATAGGATGTTCTCTCCTCCTACAAGGAGTGATTGATTCCTTATTGACCACTCACAACCTCCATGCACACTTTGCCATATCCAGATTATCTCACACATATCTCAAAGTGGTGTGCTAGGGTATAAACTAAAGTAAGGGTCCATGCACACAGGGTACCATAGTGATCTCAGGTCAAAGGATCACATGCATCACTCTCACTGAAGAACCATCTGCTGACATGCTGTAAGACTCCATCAAATATTTTTCTATGGGTCTGTTCAGTGAACTCATTCTCTAATGAGTACCTACATCCTTATATTAGTATCACCACACAAGTGGTTGTGAGATCAACCATCCTCTCCATCAAGCATACATAGGATGTACTAGTCTTATCGGAGTTATCGATCTCCGACTCGATGATCCAATGACTGAAAATATTTTAGATTAAAAATATCAAGATTTTAGATCTCACTAGCATGATCTCATCATGGTCCTAAAATCATTGTCCTAATCTATGAGGTTTATTATAATCATATAAAAATGATACAGCAAATGATAAAACATAATACCTCATATCCATAAAATAACTAATGTCATACTAATGAGCAGAAAGATAATGAAAAAATATCTCATCACATCCTCATACAATTGGCTTATAGGGCACTATTCTTTCAATCTCTCACTTGCGCTAAAGCCAATCGCCCCTATACCTGATGCCCATGCAATCAGGATGGCGATTACAATGCTGTTGTGTATGGCTTAGTGAATTGATTCATTATGATGTTCTTAATATTAATTCATTTTATGATCATATCATAAATGAGGTGAAAGTGCCTAGGATGTGCGTGGGTACCTAGTGAGACGACACCCAACTTAATGATGAATCCTTCATCAGGCAACTTTTCTTAGCAATCTTCACTAGTAGCAGTTAACCGAGTCAAACATAATTTGCTACTTGGAACTCTTCCAATTCACTGCTCCTCTAGTACTTTTCAAGTACTATGAGAATGCTTTTCAAAATTTTCATAAGATCCTATCATAGATCAGTCTGAAATCAATGATTATGCACAAGGCATAATACATATCAGACTTGGTACATTGAATGTATGGGTAAGTAAACACCTTTACACCCATTCATGTTGAATCCTTTCAACTTTAAATCTATGTACCTAGACTGGGACAAGCCTAATCATCCATTTACATCTATCCCTATAGACACCACATTTATTGATGCTTAACCCAAGTCTTTTTCATGAAAACTTTTATGATAAGCAACTTTTTGATTGAGTGCAATATCGAGACTACCTTTTTCAATAAGCTATATGTCACCTACATACATAACTAAGAAGTTAGTGGAACTCCCACTTATCCTCTTGCACATACATATGATTCATGTATATTTGATAAAGTCAAATATTTTGACTGTCCCACCAAAAATAGAAGTATCCACTCCTCATAAACTGCTTGAATTTATAAAAGCATTTGCCCTCCCACTAGAGACAACTTCTCTAGATGGTGTATGGCAATAACAAAAATCTGAATAGGTATCCCTGACAGCAACCTGTTGGGTCATACCCATAAGTGCTTCAACCATAGTCCATATTTGGTTGATGTACAGGGAGTTGATTTCAGATGTCAAGATTTCAGGCCAACTATTAGAGTCTCTACTCATAACATTCTCCGAATGAGTCAAGAAAAACATCATTCACAATGATGTATAGTGTACTACCATTCATAATGACAAATCCATATTTTGAGTACTACATTACTCACTCGAATTGATCTTTTGGTGAGGAGATGTGTATCATGGTCGTGCCTCATCACTGAGCACATCTGGTTAAGGATTAACTTGCAGACACTCCACAGGTTAAGATAGGATAGTTTATAGATCTTGAACTTCTCAAGTTCAATTATTCTCCCACTGTCCCCTTTTAGAATTTTTTTTTTCTAAAAGATGGCATACCTACTGAAAAAATATTTTTTGTCAAGTAGGGTGGTAGAAATAGTATCTCATACTATTCTTTTAGGATAACTTATAAAATAATAAAAATCTATTCTAGCATAAACTTATGTACATCAACTCTTTTCACAGAAGTTGGACAACCTGCCTTTTGTCTTTTTCATATCTCATATAGAGTGCTTGTAACAGATTTTTATAGTGTTTAATTCATATAGTAATTTTTTAGATATTTCTCAAACAGAGACAATAATATTTGTGAAGTATTTTAGAAAACACATCATATTACATATGATGTGTAATCTCTGGATCAAGATATTTTCAGTCTTCGAATATCCATATGTTCAAGACCTAATACCTTGCTAGCCCTGAGATATATGACCGTCACATATTTATTTTTTATTCTCATCAACATGAAGAATAATATTGAGTAACAGAAACATAAGACTATAACCATAAAATTTATCATAAGGAGAGTAACTTTTACACTTAACATTAATTTCAAATCTATGTTACAATAACATAGGGATTGAAATAATATTTCTAATAAATAATGGTCTACTAGTTTCTGGATAAATGGGTTTCTACAGTCTTAGCATCAATGGACTATCCATTAGTACCAAAAGATAAGTAGTCACCTCACCTCAGCTTTATAGGTCCAGCAAACACTTTGCATAAGTGGAACCTATATAAGGTATCACATACCTAAAATTTTAAAACTGAAACACTCAATGAAATATTAATTTGTATTACATACAAACTATTAGTAGATGCAACTTTTGTATTCTGCTATTACTTCATGCTTGCAAGATAATTTTTATAATTTATTGCTCATTGATGTTGTAACGATATTAGATACCTATAGTGAAGACATTCTTCACCTTCTATTCCTTAACCATTTCATGACATTTAATCAATTTTAAAAATATCCTAAATAGTGAATGTAAAGATGCAAATATGAATATAAGAATATAAAAAAAAACTACTTGAGATGACATGCACAAGTTAGACGAAGATTTTTATCTAATTGTGTCTCACACTATTTTAACAAATTTTATAGCCCTCAAGTATGAAATCGAAGAATCGTATCATGAAGTTTCTTAGTGGGGTTGAGATCTCAATTTCTCATAAAAAGTTTTGTGGATAGCACAACAAGCTCCTATAAGTTTAAAGATAAGTAATTTTTTTACTAATTGCATCTCATGCAACTCTCAATATAATTTTTGCCTCTAAAATACTTATAGCCTTATGGATAGTACAACAACTATAGTATTTTAGTTAAGTCAAACTCTTCAATCTTATATGGTCATATCTACATAATACCATCCTTGTGGATAGCACAATAAGATAGCACTACCAAATATACCATAAGCATCACTAGGTCAACATCATACCAATCACTATAGCAAGTTTTCTGGATAGCATAATAAACTCACTACAGTTTTTGATATACTTTAGTGACTTTGTATGAGCTAAATATAATTAGCTTCATAATGCACCAAGACAGTATTAAGCCAGTCCCCACAGTAAGCCTTGTGGATAGCACAACAAGCCTACTATGGTTCTTGACATAATAGTCACTTAGAATGAAGGCATGGGTAGTGTTTTTAACACTTCGTCATTAAAACTTAATATAATTTAACTGAGGGACTTAGGTCTCAAGTACATTCTAAATATTTAGAGATACATTATATGCAATGTAAATTTAAATACTAATTACCAGCATATTTGAGCATATCAAGAAAAATAAATAGTTATGGACTTTGAAAAATCATCCGAGCCACAGGATGATCTAAGGGTCTAACTCTAGGTGCATCATAGATTGAACTATCTCATGGTCAATCTTAATGCATCTCTACTCTCCAAAAATTTGGTAGTCCAGTCTTCATCACCATGAATACTTGATCTTTATTTGAAAATAAAAAAAAATAATTTTCATCTATTCTCAAATAACTTTTTTTATAATTTTATATCATTATATAAAAATCTCAATCAACAATTGAGAATATAAAAAAGAGAGGTTCAGCTAATAATATAATGCATCAGGAATGCCTAGCCCCTATTGCAACTCTTGCAGATGCATTAATATAATCAGCCAACAGATAAGCATTTATGCATATATCCATCACATGGATGTTCTACGGTCCATAATAAATCAACATAATATTTCAAAATAATTATAAAATATTATAACAAACTACTCATATTATTTCAATTGTGATATCATTCAAACACATGTCAATTATGATGTTCAAATTATATGGGCATAAGACCCATCTAGGGTTTTCAATTTGAATTCAACACTTGACCCAATTTTAACTTTTAAGTTAACCATTTGTCATTTATTTAAGTTGATTTGATCAATTCTTAGGTTAAACTTAATTTAATTAAGTTAACTCAGATTCGGTCACCTATAACTCAAACCCTAATCAAATTAGGTAAATGACAATTTTGATTAACCAAAATTAAACTTAGCTTTTCATCAAATTAGAACAATGATTTTGATTTAATCTATAATCATTAAACTTTAATCATATTAGAACAATGAATTATAATTAAATCAATTCATCAGCAAAAATCCTAATTGATATCTGATGCATCCTTTTCATGATCAAAATTTTTCGGCCCCACGCATGCCTCGGGCAACAATCAAGATGGTCGACCCACAATGGTGAGTCTCTGATAACATGATGGTCGACCATTGGATCTTAAGTAAATGCATCAAATGCAAAAACCTTAATCCTTGGCCATGTACATTCATATGCAGCATTCCAAGGCCCCCGCACATCACATGCATTGGATTTCAATTTCATCAAAAATAGATCATAAGATTTAAATTAAACTTGTCACACAAGTCTATAAATCATGAAATTTCATATCCAAGATTTGATCATGGAATGATAACACTTTATCATTAATAAAAATACATCAAAATCATCAACAAAATATCGATCAGAAAAACTGATTTTGACATAGTTTGAACTGGATCTAATCCATATCATAAGAATAACATGAAATTTGATTGAATCAATCAAGGATGACTCTGATACCACTGTTGGATTCTGATGATGCAGCGAAATATAGATTTCAAAATTTTTTAACATGCATTAAATAATAAAATTAAAGTTTAACAATTAAATATAACCATCGAAATTCAAAACCCTAGGAACTCCTTGACGATTACAATCAAATCACAAAAATATGTAAATCAGGAAAAGACTAGAAGTCATATACCACCATGAAGACCACGAACTGGTGATTTTAGGATCTCCACCAGACTCTAAAGTAGAAGCCCTCTAATGATGATCCACACAGGATTGATCAGGGCCCTTTCCAACTCGTCATGGTGCTGCAGTCTTCTTCGTAAGTGCGCTGTCGATTGTCCTTCGCAAGAATACGATGCACCATTACTTGTATGCCTTCATGACCTCCACTAGGACCACTCTAGAAACCTTTTTCCAAAGTATCAAACCACACTCTAATCAGATTTTATGTTCAATACATAAACAATCTGATTTTAGGATAAGTATCTCATACTTTTTTTTTTCTTCCTCTCTTCCTTTCTATTTTTCTCTCCCTTACCCTTTCTATTTTCACTTCTTATTTTTACCACCTCTTCCTCATCTAATCGCACATCCAAAATAATTTTTGGATAGATTTTATGCCATATGGGGCACCCCTTAAATAAGGGATAAAGAGGCACCACACAAGACACCAAGGGACGCCAACTCTTGGCGTCCCATCTTCCTTACATGCATATATAAATTTTTTACATGTAAACCCAATGAATATGGTATGGAGAAAGAAGAGTTTCATCTATAGAAGGACTCCTCCTCTACTAAAAAAAATCTGAACACCATAAAATGGTGCGTGGAATAAAGGGAGAAATTAATTGGTGCAAACACATTCCATGTACCATCCCTTTGTTTCCATAAAGAATAAATTCTTTATATAGAAACTTTAGGTGTGGAAGAGCCTTCAAGTAGAAGGACTCCTCCACTTCTACACCAACAATTATCAAGAACCATCATATGGCATGAGGAGGGAAGAAAAAATGTGTGGAATATAAAGGGAGTTAAGAGTCCCATGAGAAATGGACTCTACATTTCTCAACGCCATAAATGGGGCATCCATATTCAAAATGGCATGGAGTTCCTTCCTAGTGAAGGACTCCCTCTCCTCTTCCGCATCCCACATCCCAAGGTGCCATCCATTATTATGCATGTGGTTTGACGTGGAGGAGGTTGATTCCATGTGGAACACTTCTACAAAATCAGATAAAACCAACTAATAAATTAGATGATTCAAACTCAATCACATTAGGTCAAGGCAACAAGACTAGGTTAGCACAAACACCTTTGCACTGAACCCAATTGAGAACTTAGATTAATTCATGTGCTAGCAATTCAATTAACTCATTGAATTTATAATAAATTTAAATTAATTAAATCAAGATCAAATTTTTATTGTATATGACATATTGGGTTTCAAATCTAGCCAGCAGTGGATCAAAATTCTCGACGTAACCCTAATCTCATTGGATTAGGTTAGCTCGAGAGTCCCAATCAACTAGGACTCTTCCTAATTGATTCTCAAATTAAATCTTTCTAATTCTGGAGAGTTCACAAGTCAAGATTGATATCTAGCAATGTGTCATGACTATCTGAAAGATTTAAAATTTAGTAAAAATATCAAAATTATCCTTTCATGGTGAGTTACCATGTAATTCAATCCTTCGATCGCACAACATTCTGAAAAGATCATAGGTATAGAAATATGTCAAATCCAAATACGTAACAACATATATCTCTATCTGATGATGATGACTCGATTGACAAATCAGTAAAAATTATTTTTACTGTTCATCCCTGCTATGGTCAGAGACACTCAGAGTCACCATCTTTTGAGATCACATAGGATGTTATCTCCTCCTACAAAAAGTGATCGATTCCTTGTTGACCACTCACAACCTCCATGCACACTTTGCCATACCTAGATTATCCTATACATATCTCAAAGTGGTGTGCTAGGAAATAAATCAAAATAAGAGTCCATGCACACAAGAAACCATGGTGATCTCAGGTCAAAAGATCACATGCACCACTCTCACTGAAGAATCATCTGCTGACATGCTGTAAGACTCCATCAGATGTTCTTCTGCGGGTCTGTTCAGTGAATTCATTCTCTAATGAGCACCTACATCCTTATATTAGTGTCACCACACAAGTGGTTATGAGATCAACCACTCTCTCCATCGAGCATACATAGAATGTACCGATCTTATCAGAGTTATTGATCCCTGACTCGATGATCCAATGACTAAAAATATTTTAGATTAGGGCTATCAAGATTTTAGGTCTCACTGGCATGATCACATCATGGTCCTAAAATAATTGCCCTAATCTATGGGGTTTATCATTATCATATAAAAATGATATAGAAAATGATAAAATATAATACCTCATATAAATAAAACAACTAATGTCATACTAATGAGCAGGAAGATAATGAAGAAATGTCCCATCACCTCTCCATGCGATTGGCTTGCAGGGCAATATTCTTTCATGAAGCCCCCTCTCACATACGGGCATTGAACACTGTACAGGAGGTTTTATATATCTCCACACCCTCAAGGGTGCTGAAAGACATTTAACATTTGAATGATCTGCTCTGGCTGCGCATCCTCGAACTTACGGCTAAGTTTGTCATTTATAGCTGCCCTCATCACACAATGCACAGTCATTCGATCATTGAGCCACTTCAAGTGTCTCTCATGGTACGAGGAGCATTGGCAGCAGGTTCTTCAGGTGCCTCATCTGTAAGGACATACAGAATCCTCTCTTACTCTAAGACGAACTTCAACTTTTGATATCAGTTATCGAAGTTGGGTCTGGTGAGCTTGTCACTGTCCAACAACGTATGGAGGGATAGTGTGTTGGCCATAGCTAAAAGAAAAAAATAAAAGCCTGTTAGTATATGAATTATTTTTTAATTTCAAAGATATGGACTTTAGTCTAAAGGTTCTTCCACTATTTTGTATGAATTGATAGCCTCTACCTCCAACTTGAAGAATTACATTAATTACTTAGTGGGTACTAGAATTCACACAGACTACATTTGGGTCCGAGTATGGCTCAGCCAATCATAGTGCATCCATGGGTAGGTTCATAATCAATTATTTCTCCAAATAATTTATAGCAATTAGATTTTGCCCCAGACATCCCTTCAGTAGGTGTGTGGTTCCTCCACAGAAAATCTTAGTTAGGTCCAACCATTAACGTAACAACTCTAAGTGCATGCAACAAACGAATGTCTACATCTGAGTATGGCTTCGGCAACCTGAGCACTGATCTGAAGGTGCAGTAAGATGGTCATATGATGAATGATAATTCTAATGTCTAATAACATCAGACGTGTGGCACCTCCAATGCCTATTTGGAATATTGGACTCTTTATCACACACCTTAATGGGAGGCTATGAATAAGTTATCACTATAACTATATCATTTTATGGACCTAATAATTTAGAAGATTTGATTTCATTGATCTGAGAATAAGAGAAGAAGTTGATCTATAAGCAGTAAATTTTTCCACTGATTTCACCAAGTCATGTAGAGGATTAGACACAAGTTGGTCTAAAGACACTTGAATCAGTCATACTGATTAAGCTTGATGGTATGGATCAGCACGAATCGACTAGTGACCTAATTAAAATATAATCTTTCATGTTGGCTAGATAAGTAAGATCAGTGGGAGGAATATGCCATTAACTCATTGTAGATGCATCTAGGTGAGTAGCTCCCAATTAAAAATCACTTGATCGAATTTGCCAAACTTACTTTAGACATCAACTGATTAATTAGTTTTGATTTGATCCACCAGAAGATTTAGGCTCCACCATGGAGCCATGATCATAGTCCATTTATTAAGGTAAAAAATATAGACTTGATCAAACTTCAACTATTAAGGTAGATCTAGAGAAATTCTGACCTAATCTAATTCAACTCTTGATTAGATTTAATCAATTTCTCTACTAAGTCTATATATGTTTCTAACCCTAGATCTAACCCATTAAATGGACCTAATTCATTCTAACCTATTATCTATCGATTTATATGGTGTCTTAATGATCTTCAATTCTCAAATCTAGATCATTCAAACTTAATTCAAAATTAAGTGTGTGAAATGTGTGTTTCAGTCCATAGAACTATTCTACCAAGATTTCAAGTGAGGCATACCATATGTTTCAACTCATGAAAATAAATTTTCATAATGTGTTTAACAATTAAACATACATAAGTATGATCTAAACATCATACATACATCACATGCATCATGACAACTTTAGATCCACACCAATTACATCTAATGTAACATGCTATTCAGATTCTAAAATAATTTTATATCTGAATTCATTTTATTATAATGAATCATAAATAATTTTAGATATAATCTAAATATATTTATGATCAAAATAATTTATAAGAATCTGTTCACTTTTTTCTTCATGAAATCGGATCACAATGACACCCATACACATCATAAGAGAATCCATCGAATGGACAAGAAAGGAAGATTAATCCTTTCGATCTTTTATAATCAAATAGTCTGGTGATCTCATCAATCTAAGTACTGGATTACTAAGATTTAAAATTTAATTTTATATTTAATCACATCAATATGAAATTTTGATAAAATAATTTATGTCATGAACATGTCCTTGATCTTATCAATCATATTTTTTATCTAATCTAATTAGATTTGATGCATCATATTAGATCTAAAACACATATTATACTAATTATAAAACTTCAATTTTAGATCTGATATCATATAAAAAATTAATTAGATACAAAAATGAATGCATAAGAATTAAATTTTTGGTTAAATCTGTTTTGATATAGTGCTGAATTTCATTAGAATTCATATTTAAAAATCTATCAAAATATATTCAATTCAGATCTAAAATAAGTCCCACTTCATAACTAAAATAACAATATTAAAATTTTATAAAAATAAATTTTAAATAAATTTTAAATCAGATTGTTATGCTAATAAAAATTCAACAACAATAAAATTCTATTATAACAAACTTATAACAACCTTAATCAACCATTGATTAGGCTCATATAATCCAATCAAAATCCGATCATAAATTTTATTTAAATAAATTTAAATTAGATTTAATATTTAACATTAAATTTTAAATACATACAATATGTAAATAATATTGGGTTTCAGTGGCGCAGTGGAAGGATTAGGTGTTTAAAATTTTTATTAAAAATATCCGATGCACCGAAAACCCTAATACCCAATAACTCTTGACTATATGAATCAAAGTATAATAAAATAAATTTAGATTAGAAGAATATCTATAACGCTAATCTAATTTTCATGAGGCATCCAAGTGTCCACCCTCCAACAGTGATCTACATGAAAATTAAACCAAGGACAGCGCTCCTTCTTCACCTTACTTTAAGAGTTCTAGCCCCTAGAACTCAACCAGCCACCAATCGATCAGATCTTCCTCTAGACCTAAGTCTGAACCTTTTTGAACCATCCACTAGACTTGCCTACTTTTTTCTAGACCTCTTAAACCCTTAGAGCTATTAAGATTACGCTTGTCTTAAAAGAACAAGCCTTATCCTAAAACCTAGAGTTGTAAGAGAGGGAGTGGATAGGGGATGTAAGAATTAAATGATCATCCCATCTGCCATCCCCTATTTATAGCACAAGATGAGGTACTAGCAGAGAAGGCACACCTCATCTAGAAAGGTATATCAAGTCTTCATATCACTTATCTGAGAGTCTTTAAACAGAAGGACTCTTCAGGGGGTGATACGTTGATTCCTACCTTCTCACACGCACACACCCAGAATGAGATGCTTTTTGCATCTCTTCACACATCAAATTAGTGTGAAAGTTTGCTACATAAACCTTTGTTCAAATATGAAGGCCATCACTAAATGACACATTATTTAGATAAGAGTTCATATGTGAAAAAGACTCTTCACCAAAGAGACATGCGAGCACCTTCTCCCTATTGCACGCGCGCACGCCCAGAAAAGGGTGTGAAAAGCAACCTTTCTTAATCTGATAATCTTTTAGATTTTTACCACATGATCAACACTTAAAACTGATCCTAATCACAAAAATTATCAGACAAAAAGTTGCTTAAGACTCCCTAAACAGATGGAGTTTTCACATCCCTTCATGCGTCCAAAAAAATTATTGCATGCAGCAAAGCTTCAAGCAATTTTTTCACACACAATCTGGTAGATTTTTCATACTTTAAAAGTGTGCTAGGTGGCTTATCATCTGATCTATTTGTCATAAAAAATAGAGGCCCAAAACAGAAGGATTCTTAGTCCTTCTCCACACCACAAATAAAGTGCACATGCATTCTGCATATTAGTGCCAAGAGTCCTTAAGTTGGACTCTTAGTTATTTGGCGGGTACACTAGATATAGTGCCTCTTTCTAGCTACTTCTAGGTGGCTTGACCTGATCCAAATGCTTACCAAATTAGGCTAGCAAATGAGCAAGGAATGAGACCAAATTGATCTTTAAAAGAGCTAGGGATTCCACACGTGCTAGCATGCTTACCAGAACCCCGATTGAATCCAAAATTCTAATTAATATTTTTAAAAAGTAGGCCAATTTTTATATGTGTGTGACCCATTGGGTTCCACAGCTAGCTAATAGTAGGTCTGGGTGCAAGTTGACCTAATTTGATTAGAATTTAATCTAACCGATTTAGGTCCAATCGAGCTAACCCGATTTCAGTAATTAGAACTCTTTCTAATTGGTGTTTGAATTAAACTCTTTAATTTGATCAAAAATCTATAGATCAAGATTGATATCTAGCAACATATAATGACTACTCAGAAGATATAAAAATTTAATAAAAATACCAAATATGCCCTTCAGTGATAAGTTACCATGCAATTCAATCTTTCGATCATTCCAGCACCCTGAATATGTTCATGAGTATAGAATCATATCAAACTCAAATATATATTCATATTGATTCTCAATTAACTAATGATGACTCCAATGAAGAAGCATTAGAAACTCTTTCTAATCTCCTTCCTACTTTTGGTCAAAAGATTTTTCTTGAGTCATCTATGAATGAGAATACACAAGATGCGATCTCCTCTTACTAGGAGCGATCGATTCCATGTTGACCTACTCACAATCTTCGTACATACTCCTACTACATCCAGAACACCCCGTACATGTCTTAAAGCCATACTTAATTATGAACCAAAATATGGATTCATGTGCACAAGATTTCATAGTGATCTCAGGTCTAAGGATCACTTGCACAACTTCCACTTAGAGAACCATCTTTGACATGCAAGTAAGGCTTCCATAAGATGTTCTCTTTCATCGAGTTAATTCAGTGGACTCATTTCTCAAATGAGCACCCACAACCTAGTATTAGTGTCCCACACAAGTGGCTAGTGAGATCTACCACTCTCTCCATCGAGCATACATAGGATGTGCCAGTCTATCTGAAATATTGATCTCTGACTCAATATTCTTACGATCAAAAATATTTAAGATTAGGATTTTAGGATTTTAGGTCTTACTAGCATGACCTATTCATGTCTCCTAAAATCATTATCCTAATCTTTGAGGTTCATCATAATCTTAGTCATAATAAGAAACAGCTAATATGATGAATCAATACCTCATTTTATTATCAAATAATAAATATCATTACATAAGTTAAAAAATTACGAAGAAAAGTTCAATCGTAATACACTTACGATTGGCTTATAGGGCACTTTCTTTCAATCTCCCACTTGCACTAAAGCCAATTACCTTTGTATCTCAATCCCATACAATCAAGATGGAGATCAAATAGCTGCGTGGTATGGCCTTAGTGAATGGGTCTGCTATATTGTTCTTTGTATCTACTCATTCGAGGGCAACATTTTATCTCTCTATAATTTCTCGAATGAGGTGAAAGCGTCTGAAGATGTGCTTGAATCTTTGATGAGATCTAGATTTCTTAGCTTGAATAACGGTCCCAATGTTATCATAATAAAGTGGCATCGATTCTTCAATCTCAGGAACTACTCCTAAATCCATGATGAACTTCTTCATCCAGATAGCTTCCTTAGCGGCTTCACTAGTAGTGATGTACTCTGCCACAGTAGTTAAGTTAGCTACTATCTGCTACTTAGAACTCTTCCAACTAACTATTCCATCATTTAGGGTAAACACGTATCTTGATGTTGACTTACTATCATTTGGATCAGATTGAAAATTAGAATCCGTATATTCCTCTAGTTTCAACTCTGATCCTCTTCCATAGATAAGAAAAATATCTTTTATCCTTCTTAGGTACTTTAGAATATTTTTCACAGCTTTCCAATGATCCTCCCCTAGATCAGCCTGAAATCTACTAGCTACACCCAAAGCATAAGCTACATCAGGCCTAGTACATAGCATGGCATACATAATTGATCCACAGCCAAAGCATAAGGAATTTCACTCATCCTCCTACTCTTCTGGTGTCTTTGGACATATTTTCTTTGAGAGACATATATCATGACTTGCAGGTAGGTGACCTCTCTTATTAGCCTCCAAATTAAACTTTTTTAATATGAGATTTATGTACCATGACTGGGATAAGCCTAACATCCTTTTAGATCTATCTCTATAGATATTTATACCCAGTATATAGGATGCTTCACCCAAGTCTTTCATGAAAAACTTATTCGATAGCCACGTCTTGACTGATTGCATTATTGAGATATCATTCTCAATGAGTAGTATGTCATCGACATACAAAATCAAGAAGACAACAGCACTCTCACTTATCTTCTTATACACACATGGTTCATCTTTATTTTTGATAAAGCTAAACTCTTTGACTGTCATATCAAATCGGATGTTCCAACTCCTCGAAGCCTGTTTTAATCCATAGATGGATCTCTTTAGCTTGCATACTTGATTTGCCCTCCTCCTTAAGATAAATCTCTCTAGCTGAGTTATATAGACTTCTTCCTCTAAATTACCATTGAGAAATGCAATCTTGACATCCATCTGTCAGATCTCATAATCGTAGTATGCTGCTATAGCAAGCAAAATCTTGATGGACTTGAGCATAGCCACTGGTGAGAAAATTTCATCATAGTCAATTTCTTACTTTTGTCTGAAATCCTTCGCCACCAACCTAGCTTTGTAGGTTTTTACTTGGCCATCTGCTCTGATCTTCTTTTTGAAGACCCATTTGCACCCTATTGGGGTCACACCTTTAGGTGCATCAACCAAGTTCCACACTTGGTTGGTGTACATCAAGTCCATCTCAGATTTCATGACTTTCAGCCATTTGTCTGAGTCTCTACTCATGACAGCTTCTGAATAGGTCAGTGGATCATCATCTTGAATGATATTGATCGAATTGTCATTCTCAATGATAAAACCATATCTCAGAAGTGTTTGATGTACTCTATCTGATCTTCGAAGAGGAGGTGTGTATTATGGATATACCTCATCTTTAGGTACTTCTGATTGAGGATCTTCTTGTGGTCCAACTACTGGTATTTCTGGATTGATTTGCAGATCATGAACTTCAGTAAGTTCAATATTCCTCCCACTACCTCCTTCTTGGATGAATTCATTCTCCAAGAAAGTGGCGTGCCTACTATAAATACTTTTTGATCAGTAGGGTGGTAGAAATAGTATCCATTAGTTTCTTTAGGATACCCTACAAACCTACACTTGTCTAATTTAGCACTAAGCTTGTGTCCAAAAATATTTTTGACATAAGCTGGATAGACCCAAATATGAAGATGTTTAAGGTTAGGCTTCTTTCCTTTTCATATCTCATATGGTGTGCTTACAATAGATTTTGAAGGTACTTTGTTTAATATGTATGCGGCAGTCTCTAGGACATATCTCTAAAAAGATATTGGGAGATCAGTGAAGCACATTATGGACCGCACCATATCCATTAAAGTGCGATTTCTCTTTTCTACTACACCATTTAACTGAGGTGTATAAGGAGGGGTCCATTTAGAGAGAATACCTTTACTTTTAAGATAATCAAGAAATTCACTGGATAAGTATTCTCCTCTTCGATCAAATCGAAGAACCTTGATACTTTTTTCAATTTGTTTCTCAACCATACATTGATACTCCTTGAACTTATTAATGGCTTCAGATTTATGTTTCATAAGATACACATATCCGAACCTTGATAAATCATCTGTAAAGGTAATAAAATAAGAGTATCTACCTCTAATCTGAGTTGTCATTGGTCCACATACATCCGTATATACTAGGGCTAACAACTCACTTGCCCTCTCTCCATGTCTAGAAAATAGAGTCTTGGTCATCTTACCTATGAGACAAAATTCACAAGTTTTGAATGATTCATAATCATACGGGTCAAAGAATTCTTTTTTGTATAACTTATTTATCCTTGACTCACTAATATGACCAAGATGGCAAAACTAGAGATATGTGATATTCACATCTTCTTTCTTTCTTTTCATATTTCTTTCAATATAAAAAATATTTTTATTGAGTGTAAGAATTAAAAGATTGTTATTAATATAACCACTGCCATAAAAGTCATTAGAAAAGAAAATGGAGCATCCATTTCTCATTAGCCTTATTTCATAACTTTATTTTAATAATAAAGGTATAGAAATAATATTTCTAATGATCTTTGGCATGTAATAACAGTCTTTCAATACTAAAGTTTTGCCTGAAGGTAAATCAAGCATATAGGTTCCCACAACCTCTGCACTAATAGACACTCCACTTGTGCCATAAAGCTCGAGGTCACCTCTTTTTAGACTTTTGATATTCTGTAGTCACTGTAATGAATTACAAATATGTGATCCACAGTCGGTATCTAATATCCAAGTATCAGAGTCTGAGCCACTCAATGAAAAATAAGTTTGTATCATATACATACCTTTTAGTGCTATACTTATACCCTGCTTCAAACTTATAAGATTATTCTTGCAATTATACTCTCAATGTCCAAACTTACCACAAAATAAATAGCTAATATCCATATGGACATCTTTTGCCTTCTCATTATTACTAACCATCCCAAGATCAGAAATATCTAGAACATTGGAGTTCTTCTCTGATATGAATCTAACTTACAAGTTTCTCAACCCATCCACATAGTTAGGATCGGTCAACATATTTTTATCTATAGTGTTATGTAGTAAAAATAAAGAAGCCATAATGCAGACTTAAATCTGCATAAATAAAGAACAGTAGTATAAGCAAACCACTCAAGTTGGATATGCATTATGCATAACTAGTTGAGGACTTTTAAAACTAGTTATGTCTCCCACTATTTTATCAGATACCATAGCCCTCTCCTATGGCAAACAAAAAATCCTAATCTGATTTCTTAATGGGGTTGAGATCCTAATCTCTTATTGAAGCCTTGTAGATATCACAATAAATCTCAATAAGTTCAAAAGTAGAAAAATCTATCTAATTGCATCTCATGCAACTCTCAACATAAACCTTACCTCTAAAAATATACATAGCCTTGTGGATATCACAACAAAATATAGTATTTTATAGTTAAGTCAGACCCTTCATTTTCATACAATCATATCTAAAAAATATTGTCCTTGTAGATATCACAACAAAGCAACATATCCAAAATATACCGTAAAGCATCTAATATGCACCAAGACAAACGCACATCAATCTTCATAGCAAGCCTTGTGGATATCACAATAAATCTACTATGATTTTTGATAGGATATTGACTAGGCATGAAGGAAGACATATATAGTGTTCAAAATACTAAGCTACCATCATTCAAGATTCGAACTAATCCAATTGACTAGAAAAGTGTTAAGATTGATGGGGTCCTCCCGTTGCTTTTCTTAGACACCAATAAAATTGTCCAGGCCAGCAACGGAACCAATTAAATAATCACCATACTTGAAATACTCCTTAGACACCAATTAATTAATCGATTTAAAAAAATAGGCCAGCTACTGGTTCACAACACTATGACTTAATATAATTTTTATGAGGACTTTAATGATCTCAAGCACATCTTAAATCAATCAATCATAATGATGCACAAATATAGTTGTATCTTAAAAATCATAACAATTAAACATAGCATCCAGTCATATCTCTAAGATATGAAAAATATAATCATACAATATGATTATAACTAGTATTTTAAGCATATCATAAATGCATGAAGTTCTAATAATATGCATGAATACAAAATATCCTTTTCATAGTTCTTCTCCTTGGGACATCACAGTGGCACCCCTACACGCCATAAGAGTACCCTATTGAATAGGAAGAGAGGGTCTATGAACCCTACTTGTTCTTATGACTGGACGGCTTGGTGATGAACCTCAATTAGAGTACTAAGCTACTAAGAAAATTTTATACATACATCATGTATTTTATATTTAAAACATATCTCTAAGACATACGAGAGTTTGGATGTTCAATCGGGTTCAACCCTTGAGCCGACTTGAACCAAACTAAAAAATCATGCTTGATCACAATCAAGAAAATAATTTAACCTTTGATTATATAGATCAAGATAGGCTCTGATACCACTGTTGGATTTCGATGGCACAGTGGAAGGATTAGGTGTTTAAAATTTTTATTAAAAATATCCGATGCACCAAAAATCCTAATGCCTAGAAACTCTTGACTATATCAATCAAAGTATAATAAAATAAATTTGGATTAGAAGAATACTTGTAATGCTAATTCAATTTTTATGAGGCATCTAAGTGTCCACCTTCCAATAGTGATCCACATAGAAATTGAACTAAGGATAGCACTCCTTCACCTTGCTTCAAGAGTTCTAGCCCCTAGAACTCAACCAGCCACCAATCGATCAGATCTTCCTCCAAACCTGAGTTTGAATCTTTCTGAACCATCCACTAGACTTGACCGCCTTTTTTTAGACCTCTTAAACCCTTAGAGCTATTAGGATTAGGCTTGTCTTAAAAGAACAAGCCTTGTCCTAAAACCTAGAGTTGTAAGAGAGGGAGAGAGGGAGTGAATAGGGGATGTAAGAATTGAATGATCACCCTATCTACTGTCTCCTATTTATAGCACTAGATGGGGTGCTAATAGAGAAGGCATGCCTCATCTAGAAAGGTATAACAAGTCTACATATCACTTATCTGAGAGTCCTTAAACAAAAAGACTCTTCAGGGAGTGATACATCGATTCCTGCCTTCTCACGCACACACACCCAGAACAAAATGCTTTTTGCATCTCTTCACACATCAGATTAGCATAAAATTTTTCTATATAATCCTTTATTAAAATTTGGAGGCCATCACCAAATGACACATTATTTAGATAAGAGTTCATATGTGAGAAGGACTCTTCACCGAAGAGACACGCAAGCACCTTCTCCCTATTGCACGTGTGCGTGCCCAGAAAAGGGTGTGAAAAGCAACCTTTCTTAATCTGATAATTTTTTAGATTTTTACCATGTGATAAGCACTTAAAATTGATCCTAATCACAAAAATTATCATATAAAAAGTTAGTTAAGACTCCCTAAACAGAAGGAGTCTTTGCATCCCTTCGCATGTCCAAAAAAAACTATCATGTGCATAGCAAAGTTTCAAGCAATTTTTTCACACACACTCTGGTAGATTTTTCATACTTCAAAAGGTATGCTAGGTGGTTCATCATATGATCTATTTGTCATAAAAAATAGAAGACCAAAACAAAAGGATTCTTAGTCCTTCTCCACACCACAAATAAAGTGTGCATGCATTCTGCATATTAGTGACAAGAGTCCTTCTTAAGTTAGACTCTTAGTTATTTAGCGTGTACACCAGATATGGTGCCTCTTTTTGGTTTCTTCTAGGTAGCTTGATCTAACCAAAATGCTCACCAAATTGGGCTAGTAAATCAGCAAGGCATGAGACCAAATTGATCTCTAAAAGAGCTAGGGATTCTACACGTGCTAGCATGCTTATCGGAACCCCGATTGAATCCAAAATTTTAATTAACCTTTTTAAAAAGGGTCCTTGGCTAATTTTTATATATCTATGACTTATTGGGTTCTACATCTAACTAGTAGTAGGTCTGGGTGCAAGTTGATCTAATTTGATTAGAATTTAATCTAACCGATTTAGGTCCAATCGAGCTAATCCGATTTCGGTAATTAGAACTCTTTCTAATTGGCATTCAAATTAAACTTTTTAATTCAATAAAATATCTACAAGTCAAGATTGACATCTAGCAATATATCATAACTACTCAGAAGATATGAAAATTTGATAAAAATATCAAATATACCCTTCAGTGGTAAGTTATCGTGCAATACAATCCTTCGATTATCCCAGCACCTTGAATATGTTCATGAGTATAGAATCATGTCAAACTCAAACACATATTCATATTGATTCTTAATTAACCAGTGATGACTCCAATAAAAAAGCATTAGAAACTCTTTCTAATTTTTTTCTACTTTTCACCAAAAAATTTTTTCTGAGTCATCTACGAATGAGAATACACAGGATGTGATCTCCTCTTACTAGGAGCGATCGATTTCATATTGATTTACTCACAACCTTCATACATACTCCTACTATATCCAGAACACCCCAAATATATCTTAAAGCCATGCTTAAGTATAAACCAAAATATGAATTCATGTGCACAAGATTTTATGGTGATCTCAGGTCTAAGGATCACTTGCACAACTCTCACTTAAAGAACCATCTTTGACATACAAGTAAGGCTTCCATAAGATGTTCTCTTTTATCGAGTCAATTCAGTGGACTCATTTCTCAAATGAGCACCCACAACCTAGTATTAGTATCCCACACAAGTGGCTAGTGAGATCTGCCACCCTCTCCATCGAGCATACATAGGATGTGCCAGTCTATCCGGAACATTGATCTCCGACTCAATGTTGCTACGATCAGAAATATCTAAGATTAAGATTTTAAAATTTTAGGTCTCACTAGTATGACCCATTCATGTCTCCTAAAATTATTACCCTAATCTTTGGGGTTCATCATAATCTTAGTCATAATAAGAAGCAGCTAATATGATGAATCAATACCTCTTTTTATTATCAAATAATAAATATCATTACATGAGTTGGAAAATTACAGAGAAAAGTTCCATCGCAACACACTTGCGATTGACTTATAAGTCACTCTTCTTTCAAATAATTCAAAAAAATTCAGTCATGCATCTATGTATCAAAATCTGGCTCTGATACCAATTGAAGGGAAGAAAGACTGTTTCTCGCAAATAACCAGGATTGCATCTAAAAATTTTTTATATATCTAACTAAATAAAGATCAAATCTATACCTGAATTGTAGTAGAATGGGGATCAAATCTTCAGAATCTGGATTCAAGCCTTTACGTAGACCTGGATCTGCAGGCCCTCTACTTTGCACTCATGTCAGACTCCATCGAAAAGTGGATGATGCCTCACATCAGCAAAGGGGATGCCCAAGGAGGGCCCACGGCTTGGAGAAGAGGGGCGGCAAGGAGGAGGACATGCCAAGGGGAGGGGCACCCCACTAGCTCTCATGCCTCTTTTTCTCTTTCTCTCTTTTCTCACTTTGATTTCTATGCATCCATAGGTAGAGACTCTCTCTATTTATAGATGATTCTTATGACCTAATAAGAATAGGACTCCTAATTCAAACAAGCTTTGAATCAATCTACAACTTATCAAAGGAGGACTCCTACATGAGATAGGATTGGCACCTTATATGGTACCCACTTTGCACCCATGCCCATATCCATATGGGATGGCCCACAACCAGCACTATACTAGGTATTGGTAGGTCATGATGGTGAGAGAATCTCAGTGGAAATGGGCTCTAAGGATCTCATCCAAAATAGGTCTAATTCGAATCTAATTCGAAGCGGGTTCGAAATCTAATTCGAAAGGCTATCAAACCTAAACTGTTCGAAATAATTAATCTAAAATTAATTAGTACTTAAATCCAATCTCTCATAGGCTCCTTGGATCATACATCAAAAACTGTTCATCCCCGAGATAGAACTTGAACCTCATGTGTAGTACTAGCAATATATAGTCAGTTCTTCAATCTCATTTGACCCATAACTTAATTTTCAATCAAATTAGTTTATATGTTCAATCAAATCAAATACTTACAAATTAGACATATAAACATAGGTCAATACTTTTCTATATCATCTGACTTGTGTGCATAACTCCATAGGTTTGAACACTAAGCCGGTAGCACAGGAACCATTTTCTACACCAATCGATGATACCATCTAGCAATGGTTTTCAATATCCAAATATGTCAAATAATTACAAAGAAATATTTCAGAACCTATGCATATGGTTACCACATAATTCATCCTTTTGACCTTGAATGCTCCAAGATGATCTACATTTAACTATCAATCCAGAGTGCTTCATCCATATTGTATTTCAACCTTTCAAATCCATCTCATAGATTATCCTAGCCAAGACTTTACTAAATTGAAATATAGTGATACATCGCTTCTATAATCTAGAGGAGTCAATCCCATCTTGATCCACACACAGACTTCGTAAGTATTTGACTGTACCCAGTAGCCTTCCGTCACTACTTTAAAAATCCAGATAGTCTGACAGCAAAGCACATTGAGTTGCTTGCAAGTTACTATGGTGATCTCAGATTTGAGGGACACTTATGCCAATACGCTCCACAGACAGCTCTTAATAGTAGAATACTCAGCAGGTGAGTCATCTATTCAGTGACGATGTACTCCTATATCTCACCTGTATGCCATACCAATGTCACCACACTCCTTGATTAAGAGGACAACCAACCCATATGACACACAATAATCTTCACTCAATAAACGTCATCATCCTGTAATGACGCATTATTTGGTCAGAAATATATTTAAGAACTATATGATAAATCCTCTCTTTATCATTACTAATATAGTTCGAAGGACTTCATCACAACACAAGAGTTCTACAAGCAAGATGTAACTTTGTGATGAATAATGCTAAAATAATATTTATTTATTAATGAATAATTCATATATAAAGAGAAACTTAATTGCCAAATGATTGATTTTAGGACACAATTCTCAATATAGACTTGAGCATGGCTATAGGTGAAAAAATTTTTTCATAATCAATACCTTATTTTTATTTAAAATCTTTTACCACCAGTCCAACTTTATAGGTCTCTATCTGGCCATCTGCTCTAATCTTCTTCTTGAAGATCCATTTGCATCCTATTGGGGTCACACCTTCAGGTGCATCAACCAAATTCCAAACTTGGTTGGTATACATGGAGTCTATTTTAGATTTCATGGCATTAAGCCATTTGTCAAAGTCACCATTCATGACAGCTTCCGAATAGGTCGAAGGATCATCATTCTTAATGATGTGGAATGTATTGTCATTCTCAATGACAAATCCGTACCTGAGTGGTACATTATGCACTCTACTTGACCTTCAGAGAGGAGGTGTATGTGAAAGGAATATGCCCTACAAGTCAATCAAAATTTGTATTTTGATAAGTTTTTCTTATAATCTTTTAGACTCATGTAATTGATACTTTATAAATAAAATATATTTTTCATCATATATTGCACCTTAATTTTGTAATGATTATGATGATCATAAATCGGGATAATGACTTTATGATTATAATGAGATCATATCTATGAGACCTAAAATCCTAGAAATTCTAATTTAAAATATTTTTAGTCATAGGAGCATTGAGTAGGGGATCAATATTTTGGATAGACTAGCACTTCCTATATATGCTTGATGGAGAGGATGGCTGATCTCATAAGCCACTTGTGTCAGACACTAATATAAGGATGTGGGTGCTCATTAGAGAATGAGTCCATCGAATTGATCCGACTTAAGAAACATCTTATGAAATCTACTTACCCATCAAAAGATGTTTTCTTATAGTGGAAGTTGTGCATGTAATCATTTGACCAGAGACTACCATAAAACATTGTATATATGAATCCATATTTTGGTTCATACTCATTCTCATAACTTAGTCATGTATGGGGTGATCTGGATATGATAGAATATGTATGGAGGTTGTGAGTTGGTCAACATGAAATCGATCACTCTTGGTAAGAGGAGATCGCATCCTACTTACTCTGATCAATTGATGATTCAGGAAGCTTTTGATCAAAATAAGATAAAAATTAAAAATATTTTCTAATATTTTATTAATTGAATCATCATTAAAGATCAAAAGAAATATAAATATGATATTGAATTTGACATCATTCTATATCCAAAGTTATATTTAGGATACAAGGAGATCGTAGGATCGAATTTTACGATAACTTTTTATTGAAAGATATTTTTGATATTTCTATCAAAATTTTATATCTTCTAGATAGATATAATACATTGCTAGACATCAATCTTGTCTTATAGGTTTGATCAAATTAAAGAGTTTAATTCAATCATCAATTAGAAAGAGTTCTAATTGCTGAAATCAAGTTAGTTTGATTGGATCTAGATCGGTTAGATTAAATTCTAATTAAATCAGATCGACTTGCACTCGAATTCACTGCTAGTTAGATGTAGAACCCAATGAGTCACATACAAAGAAAATTAATCAAGGGTCTAATTGGATTAGATCATATTTGCAAAATAAACATACTAGCACATGTTGCAAATCCTAGCTCCTTGTTTCAAATCAGATTCGAAATTGATTTCTGTTTGGGCTAATTAAATTAAAATTAATTCAAACCAATTTTGAGTTTGAGTTGGATTAGCCCTTGGCTACATGTATCAAAGATTTAGAGTCAAGTAACTAGGTGCCCACACATCAAGAATTTTTCTTGCGTGTGGGATGCATTTTTGTGCACAAAAGACCAAGTGGCATCCTATGAGATGGGACGCCCCTTCCTCATTCTTATCCAATGGTTCTATGGTGAAATTATTTTTTGAGAATTGTGATTTCTTTCTGAGCACAAAAGAGTCCTTTTGTTGCTAAACCACCTTCTAGTTTAATCATGAAAATTGGTTGAAGTTTGAAAACTAGCCAAGTTAATCCATGCGCCTAACCTAGAGTCTATGTTGTGAAGGAATCTTAGCTAATTGTCACGCCTCATCTTAATCTCAAACTTTTTCCACACCAACATCAATTTAGTGCCTCAATTTTGGGCTATTGGATGGACAAAGTTGTTCTGATGAGTGGTGGAGAAAAAATACGCCTAAGAAAGCCTCGCGATGCATCAGAAAATTATCGAGAAAAATATTTCGAAGAGTCTTTCTATGTAAAGCATTTTTTAAATTTTTTTCTGATGATTGCCATGTGTCAAAAGGTTCCAGATAGGCATGAAATTATTGGGAATAGTGTCCCAAAGCCAATCGTCAGTCTGTTGATGGTTGTACTCTTTATTGTATTAGTATATGAATTATAAATTAATAAAAATTATTTTGATATTTTTTCATCCCAAATTATTTCATCTTCTAATGAACTCCTATATTGTGGTGAAGTCCTTAGGAATATTTAGACTCGACAAAGGAGGATTTATCATTTAGTCCTTAAACCAGTTCGCGACCAAATGATACGTTGTTACTAAGGATAACAACGTTTATCAAGCATAGGTCGTTGTGTGCCATATAGGTTGGTTGTCCTCTTAACCAAGGAGTGTGGAGACACTGGTATGGTATACAGGTGAGATGTAAGGATACATCTGCACTGAACGTGACCGACTTCGAAGCTATTTCTACTGTCAAGATTTGCTCCGATGAGATATGGGTATAACTGTCCCTCCGACCTAAGACCGCCATGGTGACTTGCAAGCAACTCACTGTACTTAGGCACTAGACTACCTGAATTTCTAATTCAGTGATGGAAGGATGCTGGGTGTAGTCAAGTACTTAACTTGTCGGTGCATGTGTCAAGATGGGATTGACCACTCCAGTTCAGGAACTGTGTACAGTCGTGTTTCAATTTAACAAAACCTTAGCCAAGGTAGTCCTAGTGAGGAGTCACAAGACTGATTGAGTTGAGCATGACTCGGATGATCTAATCGGGGTTGACAGTTTAACCCTGAGTCGTCCTAAACACAGGGGTCAAAAGGGATGAATTATATAGTAACCATATTCACGTAGGTTCTGAGTGTTGCGATTGAGACTATTCGACCTATCTGATCATCGGGTACCATTGCTAGATGGTCACTTCGATTAGTACAGGAATTGGTTCCTGTGCTACCGGCGTAGGTTCGAACCTGTGGGGTCACACACATTAGAGGTTCCTATCTGATCTGATGGTTGATGAAGAGTCCTAATATTCATGAACTATGAGTCTTACGTGTCTGAAACTCTGTGATTGACAATCAGAATTCTCTGATCATAAGTCCCACACATTTTGGGTACCAGGATCAAGAGTCCCACTGGTTTGGGACTCTTCGATCAAGGTTTCATATTGATGGACTTTGATACCCGATTGCCCATCAGATTTGGACTCAATATTTATGAGAGATTTAATTAGTGATTTGATCACTAATTAACTCAATTTGATTGAGTAATTATTTTTGGATCAAGTCCAATTGAATTGGATTCAGTTGGGTTTGACCCGATTAGGTTAAGAGTTGACCTAATCATCGAGATGGTTTGGTCCCTGATTTGATCAGGGGTTGGGCTTAGTCAATTCTTGATTTGATTAGGATTTTATTGAGCCTAGTTGAGCCTAATTAAGTTGGGTTTAAATTGGTCTAATTGGGCCTAACTTATTTGGTTCAATTAGGTTGGTTTAAATAATGAAACCACCTTGACCCAAACTCCCTGCGCCACCTCACATCCACTGCGCCCATTTGAATTCATGAGAAGGAATTTCTCATTAATTTTTTCTCACACAAAGCCCTCCCCATGCCCACTTTTGTGCACTATATGGATGGATAAAGCTGATTAGTTAACCATTCAAATTCAAAGTGTGTTTGAATTTGAATGGATAACTTATCTCTTGTGCCTTCATGCTCCACATAACTTACACGAGAAAAGATTTCTCGTGAAGCCTTTCCATGCACAAAGAGTCCACGCCCTTCTCTTCTCATGCCATAAGTGGATAGGGATGAGTTGGTTTGCATTTGAATTCAAACTCGATTTGAATTCAAATGTGCAACCACTTATCTTTATCCTCTCACGTGGATAAGACATGTTCGACGTTGTTTTAAAAAGGGGAGAAAGGTGGGACGTGCATAAGAAATTTTTGGAGAGAAATTTTGGGATGTGAGAAACCTTTCTGCATGAGGTGAAGGTCCAAAACCTTCCGAGAGAAAAAGAAAGAAAAGAAAGAAAAAAGGGTGCAGAGTTTTTCTTAGTGTACCCTAGGGTTTCAGCCTGGGATTCAGGAAGTGAGAAGGTGAGCTACGTGTTTCATGAGCCCACCAAATTTTAGGGAGATCTTCAACATCCTCTCAAGCATGTCTGCTTATGATCCAGAGCATCCAAAGAATTGACAGACATCGATCGAAGGAGTTTGATCAGCATCAGCCGTCAAAAGGGCTCTACAACAAGCTAGCACTCGTGAGGAGCCAATCAGATCGGGAGCCTTGTGTGGATGATCCATAGAGGCCAGACACCCTATGTGGCTATGTTACAGCAATCAGAGCCTCCCGACAGTGATCAGATTATGGAGATCGACTACCCGCGTAAAGGTATTGTGTTCTGAACACATTACAGTAAAGTGTTTACTGTTCAAATTCAAATTTCAAATTTAAATGCATGCATGCTGTATATCATATTTAGATCCTAGTGTAGAGTAAACACATATTAATTAATTAGATTAATTAATATTTTCACTGTAAAATCATAATTTTGAAAAAGTTTTAAAATTATCATTTTACCCCTGCACTCAAATTTTGCTTCAAATGGTATCAGAGCAGGTTTTAAGATATGATATATGAATTTGCATGTGTAGATTAAGTTGTAATCTAAAAGTTTAAATTTGAAATTTAAAATTTAAAATTTAAAATTTGAATTTTGAAAGTTGTTCGAAATTCAAAATTCAAAAGTTTGAAATTCAAAATTTGAAATTTGAATTTTGAAATTCGAAATTCAAAATTCAAAAATTTGAAATTCAAAATTTGAAATTTAAAATTTAAAATTTGGTTGAAATTTCAAATTTGAAATTCAAAATTTAAAATTCAAAATTTGAAATTCAAAAATTTGAAATTTGAAATTTGAAATTTGAAATTTGTTTGAAATTTGAAATTCAAAATTTAAAATTTGAAATTTAAAATTTAAATTTTGAAATTGGTATATTTAGATATACTTGATCCAAGTAGCAAGTAATCGAATTTGGTTGGTTGCCATGGCTGTCCAGTCATAGGAGAAAAGTAGGGTTTAAAGGTCCTCTCCTCCCATTCGATGGGGTCTCCTATGGTGGTAGGGGTGCCGCTGTAATTATATCCCATGCAGATGAAGCAGCGAAAGGACTTAATTATAAAGGTTCAATTATAAAATTTATCATGAATGCGTTAGATTAGATCTAAAGGAATATTCATGATTTATTTTGATTGAGTTATTTTTTGTTATGTAATTAGCAATAGGATTGCTATTTATGAAATGTGCTGATCTATTTGTGAAATGAGTCAACATGTTTGGTAAACGGAAAATAAAACCTTTCAAATTTAAAAATTATTTTCGAAATGCCAAACCCTGATCCATCAGTCCAAATACTTAATTAAAAGAATTAAGTGTTGTCAAATTTGTCTAGAATTGTGAATTAAGACCTAAGACAATTGCATAAACTTGTGGGTCAATGGATTAGATGGATTAGATCCATAATTGGGTTAGACCTAAGGTTAGCTTAAAGAAATAGACTAAATTAGAGTAATTGGTCAAATCTAATCAAAAGTTGAATTAGATTAGGTCAAGGACACTCTAGACTCAACTCCAATAGTTGTAGTTGAATGGGTCCATGTCTTTAACTAGACCAAGATGGACTTAATTCATGGCTACATGGTGGAACCCTATTTACTAAGTTGATCCAATTAAAACTAATGAACCAGTTGGTGTCTAAGGTAAGTTCGGCAGTTTGACCAGTGGTTCTTAAGTGGGAGCTACTCGCATTGATTTGATCTCTGACGAGTTAATGGCATATCCCCACCACTGATCTCACTTACCTGGCCAACCTGATGAGTTAGGTTTTGATTAGATCACTTGGTGATTAGGGCTCACCCATGTCATTAGGTAAATCGGTGTGACTGATTTAGGTGCTCCTAATGCCGGCTTTAATTAAATCCTTTTTTAATCTAACTTGGTAAAGTCAGTAGGAGGATTGAAATTGGCTGAAAATTTACTCTCTTCTATCCTTTTATAAAATCTTCAAAAATTATTAGGTCCTAAAAATGATTAAGTTATAGTGATAACTAAGTCATAGCCTCCCATTAAGTGAGTGATAATGAGTCCATTAGTTTAATAATCATTGGAGGCCCAAAGGCCTGGTGCTTATTGACTAATGGAATTATCATTCATAATATGATAATTTGGTTTGGGTCTTTTTGATGGTGGTCAGGTTGGCCGGCCAAAGTCGGGCCTGATCATTTATTGGTCCGATTCACCAAATCAAGTCATGTTAATGGTTGGACCTAACCAGATCTTTTCAGTGGAGGCCAAAGCCTACTGATTAGGTTCAGGGGCAAAATAAATTACTAGAAGTTGTTTAGGGAAATAACTGGTTTTGAACCTACCCATAGATGCACATGGGTTGACCAACCAAAGTTGGGCTCAAGTGTAGTCTGTGTGGATTCTAGTACCCACTAAGAAATTAAAGTAATTCTTCGAATTGGAGGTTGAGGCTACTAGTTCGTAAAAATATTGGGAGAAACTTTAGACTAAAGTCCAAGTCTTTAGTATTAATAATTTATGTACTAATAGAGGTCTGATTTTTCTTTATGCAGCTATGGCCACTGCCCTATCGCTCCAGTCATTATTAGATAATGACAAGCTTATGGGACCTAATTTTGATAGCTGGTGAGCATGATCGAATCTTTTATGTTGTAATGGATCCAGCACCCGAGGAGCCAGCCCCGAATGCTAGAGGGACGATTCGAGACACTTACCAGAAGTGGCTCAACGATCGGACCACCGTTCGATGCATAATACTGGCGACAATGAATGATGAGTTTAGCCGCAGGTTCGAGAATGTCCAACCGCAGGAGATGCTTCAAATGTTGAACGACTCCTTTGGCATGCCTGACGACATTGAAAGGCACAAAACTAGTTATGCCATTTTCAATGCTCGGATGAGGGATGGGGCCTCAGTCACTGATCATGTACTGTACATGATCGAAATGATTGAGTGCCTAAGTAAACTGGGCTTTCCCCTGCATGAGTAGCTCGATAAGGATGCGATCCTTAATTCATTGCCCAAGTCCTTCCTCCCATTCCTTACTTATTTTCGAATGACAAAGCCTACAGTGAACTACCACGGCTTGTTGGGGTTGCTTCAGAACTTTGAGAATGACCACCAGCTCCATAAGGAGTCGATGAATGTTGTGGGAGGGTCTTCTTCTGGTCGTCGACTCTTTAAGAAAGGGAAGAAGAACAAGAAGAACAAGAACAAGAAGGTGCAGCCGCATGCTGAGACATCTACACAGAGTCAGACTAAGAAGCACAAGCCCGACCAGAGCCAGACAGAGTGCTCCTTTTGCAAGAAGCAGGGGCACTGAAAGAGGAACTGTCCTCTATACATTGCCTCCCTGGACCCAAACAGGCCGAAGAAGAAGCAAGGTAATTATATGATAACACCTTGCAACTTTTCTATTTGTGATACTATTGCCTGGGTATTGGATACCGGAAGCCCTTATCATATTTGCAATTCGATGCAGGGTCTGCAGGTCAGTAGGAGATTTGATGATGGCGAGAGGTTCCTGAACGTTGGAGATGGAAGCAAAGTTCCAGTTCTAGCTTTAGGAATCATGAACCTTTTAATCAATTCTCTTAATGTAATTCTAAGTGAATGTTACTATTGTCCAAGCTTTTTGTTAAATATTATTTCTGTAGGCCTTTTGGCCATGTACGGTTATCAATTTTTAATAAAAGAAAATGTTTGCAATATCATTTTGAATGGTGTTACAATATTTGTTGGACAACTAAATAATAGAATTTACTTACTATCACAACCTGTTAATGTTGTTCAAATCTTCGGTAAACGTCCTAGAATAGATAATGTGTCAGATGTCTACCTTTGGCACTGTAGACTAGGTCATATCAATAAGAACAGGATAAACAGGTTGGCTCAAGAAGGAATTTTTGAAGTTGGTGATTGTGAATCACTTCCAACCTGTGAGTCATGTCTTCTTGGGAAGATGACCAAGTCACCTTTTACTGGAAAAGGTGAGCGAGCCAGTGAACTCTTGGGTCTGGTACATTCTGATGTATGTGGACCCATGAGCTCAAGTGCAAGAGGTGGATATTTCTACTTCATAACCTTCACAGATGACCTATCGAGGTATGGGTATGTCTATTTAATGAAGCATAAGTTAGAATCGTTTGAAATGTTCAAACTATTTCGAAATGAGGTAGAAAAATAAACGAGGAAGTATATTAAAACTCTTCGATCTGATCGAGGAGGTGAATATCTTTTCAATAAGTTTTTAACATATTTAGGAGAATGGGATTCTCTCTCAGTGGACTCCTCCTGGAACACCACAGCATAATGGTGTGTCTGAAAGGAGGAATCAGACCTTGTTAGACATGGTCTGATCCATGTTGGGGTTTGCTGGTCTGCCGATCTCCCTCTGGGGATATGCGCTCGAATCGACTTGTTACCTTCTAAATAGGGTTCTGAGTAAGTCTGTAACCAAAATGCCATATGAGTTATGGATAGGACGTAAACCAGTACTCTCGTACCTTAGGGTTTGGAGGTGTCCGACTTATGTTAAACGTTTAATTACGGACAAGCTTGGACCTAGGTCTGACAAGTGTAATTTCATAGGGTACCCAAAAGAGACCAAAGAGTATTATTTCTACCTAGCTGATGAGCAAAAGGTGTTTATCAGTCTTAAGGCAATCTTTTTGGAAAAGAAGTTCCTTGGTGAAGGGACTGTTGCCTTTAAGGTCAAACTTGAGGAAGTTCGACAGGTGGAAAAATCGACACAAGTAGCTAAACCTGAACCAGATTTGATTAGATCAGATCCGGAGCCCATTGTTCCTGCACCCTTAAGGTGATCTGGTAGAGTACCACGTCAACCGAATAGATACTATAGTTTCTTGGTCTGGGATGGAGATCCTATCGAACTTGATGAAAATGATGAGGATTCGATCACCTACATGGATGCAATACAGAGACCTGACTCTGAGAAATGGCTAGAGGCCATAAAATCCGAAATGGAGTCCATGAAGGTCAACGATGTGTGGACATTGGTTGACCCACCCGAAGGAGTAAAACCCATAGGGTGTAAGTGGGTCTTTAAGAGGAAGAGGGGTGCAGACAGAAAGGTGGAAACTTATAAAGCCCATCTGGTTGCCAAGGGATATCGTCAACATTATGGTATAGACTATGACGAGACGTTTTCTCCTGTGGCAATGCTCAAATTCATTCGGATTATGCTTGCGATAGCTGTCCATCTGGACTATGAAACCTGGCAGATGGATGTGAAGACAGCTTTCCTAAACAGAGAGCTGGATGAAGAGGTGTATATGATACAACCTGAAGGGTTCACATCCATAGATGAGTCTAAGGTGCGCAGGCTACAGAGGTCTATTTATGGACTTAAGCAGGCATCCCAGAGTTGGAACATACGTTTTGATAGGATGATCAAGATGTATGGCTTCATTAAGAATGGAGAAGAGCCCTGCATTTATAAGTGGGCTAATGATCCAGTAGTAGTATTTCTTGTATTGTATGTGGATGATATTCTCTTAATCGAGAATGATATCCCTGCATTACAGGGAATAAAGATTTGACTGTCGTCACAATTCTCCATAAAGGATCTGGGAGAAGCTTCCTACATCCTAGGGATGAGAATCTATAGGGATAGATCTAAAAGGTTGCTTGGCTTATCCCAGTCCACATACATTGATACTATGCTGAAAAAGTTCAGTATGGAGAATTTCAAGAAAGGCTATCTACCGATAGGCCATGGAATTTCTCTCTCGAAGAGGGATTGTCTGACACACCTCAAGAGAGAGAGCGTATGGATAGAATTCTATATGCTTCAGTAGTGGGATCTATCATGTACGTCATGACATGTACACGATCAGATGTGGCATACTCACTAGGGGTAGTGAGTAGATACCAATCTAATCCAGGGGAGAATAACTGGAAGGTTGTTAAAACCATCCTGAAGTATTTAAGAAATACTAAGGACCAGTGACTTGTTTATGGTGAATCAGACTTGAGACTTATAGGATTTACAGACTCTAGTTTTCAGTCTGATCATGATGACAACAAGAGTGTGTCGGGATTTATTTTTACCCTTAATGGTGGGGCTGTCTGCTGGAAAAGTTCCAAGCAGCACACAGTGGCTGATTCAGTTTGCGAGGCGGAGATGTCGCTGCATCAGATACTGCCAAAGAAGCGGTGTGGCTGAAAAAATTCATCATCGAGCTCGGAGTAGCACCCTCCCTTGTTGGTCCAGTTCTACTTTACTGTGACAGCTCTGGAGCCATTGCTCAGGCGAAGGAACCGAAGGCACACCAGCGGACGAAGCATATTCTGCGCCACTACCATCTCATCCAAAAAATCATGGATCGAGGTGACATCGACCTTCAAAAGATCGATGGGAAGGAGAACCTGATCGATCCATTCACTAAAGCCATTGCGGTGAAGGAGTTTGACGACTTCAAGTCGAAGATGGGTATTAAATACTACACCGATTGGCTTTAGGCCAAGTGGGAGATTGTTGGGAATAGTGTCCCAAAGCCAATCATTAGCCTATTGACGGTTGTGCCCTTTGTTGTATTAGTACATGAATTATAAATTAATAAAAGTTATTTTGATATTTTTTTATCATAAATTATTTCATCTTCTAATGAACTCCTGTGTTGTAGTGAAGTCCTTAGGACTATTTAGACTCGACAAAGGAGGATTTATCATTTAGTCCTTAAATCAGTTCGCGATCAAATGATACGTTGTTACCAAGGACAACAATATTTATCAAGCATAGGTCATTATGTGCCATATAGGTTGGTTGTCCTCTTAACCAAGGAGAGTGGAGACACTGGTATGGCATACAAGTGAGATGTAAGGGTACATCTGCATTGAACGTGACCGACTCCAGAGCTATTTTTGTTATCAAAATTTGCTCCGATGGGACCGCCACGGTGACTTGCAAGCAACTCACTGCACTTAGGCACTGGACTACCTGAATTTCTAATTTAGTGACGGAAGGATGCTGGGTGTAGTCAAGTACTTGACTTGTCGGTGCGTGTGTCAAGATGGGATTGACCACTCTAGTTTAGGAGCTATGTACAGTCGTGTTTCAATTTAGCGAAACCTTGGTCAGGATAGTCCTAGTGAGGAGTCACAGGACTGATTGAGTTGAGCACGACTCGGATGATCTCATCAGGGTTGACAGTTTAACCCTGAGTCGTCCTAAACACAGGGGTCAAAAGGGATGAATTATATAGTAACCATATTCACGTAGGTTCTGAGTGTTGCAATTGTGACTATTCGACCTATCCGATCATCGGGTACCATTGCTAGATGGTCACTTCGATTAGTACAGAAATTGGTTCCTGTGCTACCGGCTTAGGTTTGAACCTACGGGGTCACACACATTAGAGGTTCCTATCTGATCTGATGGCTGATGAAGAGTCCTAATATTCATGGACTATGAGTCTTACATATCTGGAACTCTGTGATCGAGAATCGGGATTCTCTGATCATAAGTCCCACACATTTTGGGTACCGGGGTCAAGAATCCCACTGGTTTGTGACTCTTCGATCAAGGTTTCATATTGATGGACTTTGATATCCGATTGCCCATCAGATTTTGATTCAATATTTATGAGAGATTTAATTAGTGATTTGATCACTAATTTACTCAATTTGATTGAGTAATTATTTTTGGATCAAGTCCAATTGAATTGGATTCAGTTGGGTTTGACCCGATTAGGTTAAGAGTTGACCTAATTATCGAGATGGTTTGATCTCTGATTTGATCAGGGGTTGGGCTTAGTCAATTCCTGATTTGATTAGGATTTTATTGAGCCTAATTAAGCCTAATTAAGTAAGATTTAAATTAGTCTAATTGGGTCTAACTTATTTGGTTCAATTAGGTTGGTTTAAATAATGAAACCACCTTGACCCAAACTCCCTGCGCCACCTCACATCCACTGCACCCATTTGAATTCACGAGAAGGAATTTCTCATGAATTTTTTCTCATGCAAAGCCCTTCCCACACCCACTATTGTGCACCATATGGATGGATAAAGCTGATTAGTTAACCATTCAAATTCAAAGCGTGTTTGAATTTGAATGGATAACTTATCTCTTGTGCCTTCATGCTTATCCTTCTTGTTCGCCACATAACTTACACGAGAAAAGGTTTCTCATGATGCCTTTCCACGCACAAAGAGTTCACATCCTTTTCTTCTCACGCCATAAGTGGATAGGGATGAGTTGGTTTGCATTTGAATTCAAACTAGATTTGAATTCAAATGTGCAACCACTTATCTTTATCCTCTCACACGGATAAGACACGTTCGACATTGTTTTAAAAAGGGGATAAAGGTGGGGCGTGCGTAAGAAATTTTTGGAGAGAAAGTTTGGGGCGTGAGAAACTTTTTTGCTTGAGGTGAAGGTCCAAAACCTTCCGAGAGAAAAAGAAAGAAAAGAAAGAAAAAAGGGCGTGGAGTTTTTCTTAGTGTACCCTAGGGTTTCAGCTTGGGGTTCGGGAAGTGAGAAGATGAGCTACGAGTGTCGTGAGCTCACCAAATTTTAGAGAGATCTTCAACATTCTCTCAAGCACGTTTGCTGACGATCCAGAGCATCCAAAAAATTGACAGACATCGATCGAAGGAGTTCGATCAGCATCAACCGTCAAAAGGGCTCTACAATGAGCTAGCACTCTGAGGAGCTGATCAGATCGGGAGCCTTGTGTGGATGATCTGTAGAGGCCAGACACCCTGTGTGGCTATATTGAGGTGATCAGAGCCTCCCGACAGTGATCAGATTGCGGAGATCGACTACCCGCATAAAGGTATTGTGTTCTGAATACATTATAGTAAAGTGTTTACTGTTCAAATTCGAATTTCAAATTTAAATGCATGCATACTGTATATCATATTTAGATCCTAGTGTAGGGTAAACACTGTTAATTAATTAGATTAATTAATATTTTCCACTGTAAAATCATAATTTTAAAAAAGTTTTAAAATTACCATTTTACCCCTGCACTGAATTTCGCATCAGGAATTTCATCAGGGGGTATGAGAATTTTTGATGGATGTAAGATGGTGCGTGGAGAGGGTGCAAGATAAGTCTGAAAGCAACTTATTGCTAACTATTTAAAGGGGATGCGTCGGGAATTTGTTTCATTTAGATTTTCAAATTTTTCTCTTCTTTCTTACACCCTCTCCCTATTATCCAATTAGTCTTTTCTTTCACTTATTAGGACAAGTCCAAAATTGTAAAGACAAATCTGATTTTTGGACAAGAGCCTAGAAAGAGATTAAAGGAAGACAAGGAGAGAAGAAAGGTAGGGATAGGAAGGCTAGGAGGAGAGGAAGGTCTTGAGGTCCTAATACCTAAGAAAATTCTCAAAGTAAAAATTTTGGAGGAGAAATCATCTTAAGGAGTTGGTGTCCTGATCATAGCCCTATGTGGATCACTATTGGAGGGCGAACGCTTGGGCGCCTGGTAGAGGTTCTATTGGATTTTGGAATAAGCATTGCAGGTATTCTTCTATAACTTAAATTTTATTATAAATATATTATATATGATTGTTAATCATCAAGGAGGTGTTGGTTTATGAGTTTAATATTTAAGATTTCATAATTTAAAATTTTTTTGAAATCCATTATGCTTTTACTGTGCATGTCCACCCTGAAACCCTATAGTGTGAAGTGGTTGTGCCTCAACCATAGACACATCTGATTGAGAGTTAGCTTGCTAATTCTGGATAGATTGTAGGACTTGAATTTTTTCAAGTTTAACTGACCTCCCATTGCCTTCTTCTTGGATGAACTCTTTCTCTAAGAAAATAGTATGCCTACCAACAAATACCTTTTATTGAGTAGGATAGTAGAAGTAGTATCTTATACTCTTCTTGGGATAACCCATAAATCTGTATTTTTTTGATCTAGTACTAAGCTTATGTGAATCAATATTTTTCACATAAACAGGGTAACCCCAAACATAAGATGTTTAAGACTGGGCTTCTTTCCTTTCTATATCTTATATGGAGTGATAGAGATAGATTTTGATGGTACTTTATTCAAAACATATGCCACAGCCTCAAGAGCAAATCTCTAAAAAGAGATTGGAAGATCCGTAAAAGATATCATAGACCGTACTATATCTAATAAGGTATGATTTCTCCTTTCTGTAATATCATTTAATTATGGAGTATGAGGAGGTGTCCACTAAGAGAAAATATCATTTTATTTTAAATGATCGAGAAACTCACTAGTTAAGTATTCTCCTTCTCAATCAGATCGAAGAGCTTTAATACTTTTACCAGTTTATTTCTCAAGTATTTTTTGATGCTCTTTAAACTTGTCAAAAGCTTCAGATTTATATTTTATTAAATACACATATCCAAATCTAGACTTATCATCAGTAAATATGATGAAGTAGGAGTATCCACCTTTGGCTTGAGTCGACATTGGACTATAAATATCAGGATGTACAAGGTCCAAAATGTCACTCATCCTTTATCTATATCCAGTAAATAGAGTCTTGGTCATTTTACCCATAAGATAAGATTTACAAGTTTCATATGATTCAAAATCATAAGGATCAAAGAATTTATCTTTGTATAACTTGTTAATTCTTGACTCATTTATATGATCAAGTCAGTAGTACCAGAGGTATGTGACATTCATATCCTTTCTCTTCTTTTTCTTCATATTGTCAACATGAAGTACATTATCACTAAGCGATAGGAATAAAAGATCATTATCAATAAAGGTATTTTCATAAAATTCATTAGAAAAATAAATAGAACAACCATTATTCTTAGCTTTTATTTCAAAACCTTATTGTAATAACAAGGATATAGAAATAATATTTCTAATAATTTTAAAAAATAATAATAGGTCTTTAGTTTCAAAATTTTGTCCGAAGACAACTTCAAAATCTTGGTTCCCATGGCTTTGGCCTGGATGGACTCTCCACTAGCGCCAAACAACATAAGGTCACCTTTATTGAGACTCCTTATTTCCTGCAAATTCTGCAATAATTTGCAAAGATGTGAGCCACAGGCGGTATCCAATATTCAAGAATCTAAAATTGAAGTACTTAATCATAAGTTTGTTTGTATCATATACAAACCTTTAGCAACATTTGCTTCTTTATGTTTCACAGTTGTAAGGTATTCCTTGCAATTCTTCTTTCAGTGCCCATTCTTGCTGTAGTGATAGCAAGTACCTTTGGTGGAGACCTTCTTCTTAGAGATGCTAGCCTTAGGGTTCAACTTTTTTTTTGAACCCTTCTTGTCTTTTTTCTTGTTGATCTTATCTACAAAAAGAACTTGAGCCTTTTCACTTTTAAAATAGTTCTCTGCTGTTTTGAGCATATTCAACAGTTCAGATAAACTAATATTTAGTTTGTTCATATGATAGTTAATGACAAACTGAGAGAAGAAATCGAAAAGTAACTACAGGATCAAATCCATACTAATCTCACCATCCATAGCAAAATTTAGTTGTCGCAGATAAGTGATCAAATCAATTATCTTAAGGATATGAGTTTGCACAGATGCGCCTTCGATCATTCGGATATGGAACAACTACTTAGATATCTCATATATAGTAGTTTGGCTTTATTCTTCATATAACTCCTTTAGATTAAGGAGTATAGAAGAAACATCCATATCCTCATACTACCTTAGAAGGTCATTGTTTATTGAGACAAGCATGATATACTTAACAGTCACACTGTCATCCTTTCATATTTTATATGTGGTCCTTTCCTCCTCAGATGCATCTTCTCCGATCGTATCAAGTGCAAGTGAATCCAGTATATAGGAGACATTCTCTTTTGTAAGAACTATTCAAAGGTTTCTCAACCCATCTACATAATTTCATCCGATCAATTTATTTGCATCTAGTATATCTCGAAGTGACAATGAGGATGCCATTTATGCAGTTAATCTATAATAACAAGAACATAATATAAGCGGACAACTCATGATGACATGCATAACTAAATTAGAACTTTTGTCTAATTGTGTCTCTCACTATTTTAATGAATTTTGTAGCCCTCAAGTATGAAAAATGAGAAACATCATTATGGTTCTAAGTGGGATTGAGATCCCTATCCCTCACAAACACCTTGTGGATAGCACAACAAGCATTCATGAGTTTAAAAGTAGGTAACTCTTTACCAATTATACTTCATACAATTATCAATATTTTTTTCTTGCCTCTAGATTATTCATAGTCTTGTTGATAGCACAACAAACTATAGTATTCTAGTTAAGTTAACCCTTCATTCCCATATAGTCATGCTTAAACAATGCTGCTCTTGTGGATAGCACAATAAGGCAACACTATTTAAATATGCCATAAGCATCAGTATGACTTAGTCAACATCATATCAATTTTTATAGTAAGCCTTGTGGATAGTACAATAAGCTCACTAAGATTTTGACATACTCTATTGACTAAACATGAAGGAAGACTTTTGTAGTGTCTACATTACTAATCAATCCAAGTTCAAAACTCAATAAAATCAAATTGGTCAGGTAAGTAGGTGGGAGGCTCCCCACAGCTTTTCTAAGACACCAATAAAATTGGTCAGGCCAGCATACGGACCTAATTAGAAAATCACCTTTAACACTTGCCTAAATACTAATTGATCAAATTAATTCGATATTTTATTTGTAAGTGAATCCTGACACTACTACTTAATTTGATTTTTTTAGAGGGTTTTGGACTGGTCTTAGCACATCCTAACTACTACATAATATGTAATATACAAATCATGCTATTCAACTTGCTTTTTCAAGTTATAATATCATTGATATTATCATGGCAAAAAATGATTACAATAATCACAAAAGGATGTACAATTGACTTAACATATAACAAGTTCAGTCAATATAAAACAAACCCTAATCGAATTAGGCATGTAATATACCCTTAATCAAAATGATTTAAGCACCAAACAACCATGAATCAATAAATTTCATATTATCATAAATTTAAAATTTAATAACTAAAATTTAAATCCATGGTTCAAAAAAGTCAAAAATAATTTTTGATTTTTAAGATCGATACTAGAAATCAATGCAATATTTTGGCAAAATATGAACTAGATCAAACCTATATTATAACTTTTGCACTTGTATGATCGAATCTAACAAGGGTAGCTCTGATACCACTATTGAGTTCTGGTCATGCAGTAGAATATGAATTTTAAAAAATTTTTGATATGCAAATCGAAAGCTTTAACAATTAAAACTATCGAACTGAAACTCAAACCTTAGAATCACCTTGTAGATATTGAACAAAACAAAAACCAAGCATGCAAAGAGTTAGAAACTTCTACTTTCTCAAAAGAGCAGTATGGTAAGAAGGTGATCTCCATGAAACTTCAAAGTAAATATCCACCAATGGTGATCCACACAGATGATGGTCAAGGTCCTTTCCAACCGATGCACCGCTGCCACCTTTTCTTCACAAGAATACTACAGGCTTCTTTTTCAAAGAACGATCACACCAATGCACTATTGCCTTCAATTTCTCACTAAGATCACACCAAGAGAATTTTCTTAAGAAGTCTCACAACTTATAATTTGATTTTATGCTTCAACACATGAAAAAATCAAATCCTAAGACAAGCACACCTCATTTGCTATTTTTCTCACCTCCATTCTTTCTATCTTTTCTACTCTATTTTTTGTTATCTTTTCTTTTGATTTTTTTCAATTTTTTTTTTTCTTATCACACACCAAGGGCTCTGATTTTTCACCAAAATCCAGCCTATTTCCCAAAAATGGAGCCCAAGGGGGGTGTGAATTGGGTCTCTTAAAATTTTTAGTGATTAGTGCTCACAAGGAATGTGCTCAACTTGATGAGTGAGGTGAGTTAATTAACAATGACAAAAGATCAAATATAATTAACAAGTGAACAAGTATGGAGCACAACAAGGAAGAGAAAATTTGCAAGCACAGCAAACATTAAGGATTTATAGTGGTTCGTTGCTAATCTTGTACCTACATCCACTCTCTAAGTCCCAACTTGAAAATTCAATCTACTAAAAGAATTTTCAATTATAACACATCGGATTACACCGACCCTTACTATCCAAGCAAGAATGCTTATTTTTTGGTTACAAGCCAACCCACAAACCTTCAGATTACAGGTTCGGATCAACCTATCTGAGTTTTGGAATCCTCCAAAACTCAAAACACAAAGTCCAACAGTAAATGAATAGAGTACAGAATTTTCAAGACAAAAGAGCTCCTTAAATGAGCATAATAAAATAATAAAAGTATAATACTCAAGGAGTAGAAGCCTTTATTGGACACCCTCAGATGATTTGAATACTTGAATGTAGCTGGAAAGTAGTTGGTGAGCTGATTGAATGCTTCTTTTTCTCTTTCTAGGATTTTCTTTCTCTTTCTTAAATTTGAACTTGAATACCTTAGTTGTTCTTTTTATTTTCCACCTCTAGAAAGCATTTATAGTCTTCATTATGTATTGAAAGTGTCTTAGAATCAGTTAAGAGCCGTTGCGCATTAAATACATCAAAAATGAGCTGAAAACTAGCCGTTACATATGTCTGCACCACAGTGGGTCGATCCATGGGTCGATCCAATTGGCCAGGCAGAGAACCATACTCTCTGTCTTGATCTCTAGCTCTCATGGGTCGACCCATGGATCATCCCACTGCATGTCAAAGGCCAAGACAGGTGCTGTCGACTCTTCTTTGCAAAGGGGATGACCTAATGGGTTGCCCCATTCTGTTTTAACCCAGTTTTTCATACATTTAAGTATCGAAACATACCAAAACACTATCAAATACTCTTAAATAGATTTGAATGAGCTTGACACTCTCAAAAGGCTTCAAAATCGTCTCCAACTTGTAAAATCTTCAACTTTGGCACCCTTGAAGAAGCTTTTCAAACTCAACATTTTTTAGACTATCTGAAACCACACCAAAGTATCTTTCAAGGATAAGAAACTTATTAGTAGTCTCCTCAAATGATTTATGACCATCAAAATCAATTCATAGGGCAATAATCTCTCTCTTTTTAATGATAACAAAATATTTGAGTGTTCACAAAGAGAGATCAATAAAGCACAAAATATTAAGTTTTTAAAGCACTTGAAAGTTAAAAGAACATGCCAAAGGATGAACACAAGTTATAGAGAATCATGAGTTCCACACTATCAGCAAGTTATGATGTTTTAAACCATACTTTCCCATTTTTGCTGAAAATTGCTTCTGAAATATCAAAGTTTTGCCAAAAAATATTTCTAAAAGCAAAATTCTCCCCTTTTCTTATAAGAAAAGACAACATAATCATTTTGCAAAAATACTTACTTTCTTTCTCTCCCCCTTTCAAGTCACATAACCAACTTGCAAAAATAGTTACTTTCTTTCTCTCCCCCTTTCTAGTCACATAACCAACTTTTATTTTCTTTCTCGCCCCCTTTCTAGTCACATAACCAACTTTTACTTTCTTTCTCGCTCCCTTTTTAGTCACATAACCAACTTACAAAAACACTTACTTTCTTATTCTCCCTCTTTTTGACATCATCAAAAATGGATTAAAAAGAGTTTATAAATAGTAAAATTTTTAATAAGTGAAAGAAGTAGGTTATGGGCTACGGTCCTACAACAGGTCTCAGAGTAATTTTTAATTGAATAAAAATTTATTCATAAATATCTAAGAAGTCATAATCATAAGTTAACAGCCCAAAAGATGATAATAGATAACCTCATTTAAATACAACAAAATAGGAGGTTACAAAAGTCAAGTACAAGATCAAGTCACAATACATCCATATATTACCATATATATCTATAATCATAAGGTTCTCATACAGCTAGTAGTATGACACCTAAAGCAGCTAATACAAAACAACATAATCATGATCAGGGAGACTAGGCATCAGGCTCATGATCAGAAAGAAAAAAAATAAGGAAACGACTTCGAAGTAGAATCATGACCACATCTGCCTCAGCCTCGACTGGATGATCTAGTTCGAGTAAAAGAGGTCGGGGGATGCAAGGCGATAGGCTGAACAAGGGTAGGCACAGTGGATACAGAGGGTTTGGACTAGAGCTAAGTCTTAATGGCATATAGCTGAGATAAGACACCTTTCATTGAAACTCTGAGCCCCTCAAGATTAGATGAAACAAAATCCCTCGAGTTTCTAAAATCAGTCCAGATCAACTCAAGTGTCGATCTGAGCAGACCATGAAGTCTCTCTACCTCTTGAGCAAGATCAGCGAACTAAGATGAAGAACTACTCGAGGTGCTTGCTCCTACTGATAGTGAAGCAAAGACCAATCTGATCTCCCTCTCTATATCGAAAAGTCTGCCACTGAACCTGAGCATAAAGCCCTCCATACTCTCCAATCTGGAGCTCTGGTCAGTCAACAACTGTACTAAGGAAGAGATATGTGGCACAACTAAAAATTTCGATGAGGAAGTAGAGAATGAGCTTGACTGAGGAGGCTGATACTGCTGCTGCTGTATCTACTGAAAGATCTACTATTGAAATTGCTGGAACTGTTGAAGGAGCTGCTCCTGAAACTGCTGCTGCTGGATGGAAAGAATGTCTGCTACCCGCTCAGCTAGCAGTCCCATCTCATCCTCTTCCAATCTAGATGATGATGGCATGGCACGGCTCGTAGATGGGGGTGCACTAACAGAAGGATCTGCCTCAGGTTCCGACACAAAATGAGTATCAGGACTCGGCCTGGGCTTAGATGGTGATGAGGGACCCTCCCCCTCAGCATGCTCCTCCTCATCCTCCACAACTATAGTGAAGGAAAAACTGCCTTTTTTCCTGTGTAGGATCTTCCAGATTTCATCAAATCTGGGATGGAATAAATTTTAAATTTTATCCTACGCTATTTCAGATCTAATGTCTATTAGATCTAATTTTATTATCTGATATTTTAATTTCAAAATTAAATCTAAAAGGTTGACAAACATAGACATACCTCAAGGGTAATCTAATTACCCTGTAGATGATCGCATCACTGCCTGAGGTTCTGATGTAGCCATGCAAGCGTCTGGCCTCTATCAGTATCCACTCAGGTAGGATCTAGAATGTCTTCTCCTCATGATTCTATTCTCCAAAAATCAGATCTAAATCTGATTAGGAAGATCTTCAAAAGTCTTCCTGAAGTTGGAGCAGCAGCCTGTCGAAGAAGTCCTGCAGCCTTCTATTCCAGGCATCACCATGCCTCACACCTATGCCAGATAAATGTACAACTTCTTGGACATGAAGAGGGGAGAAAGGAGAGCAGGTAGGACATGGAGAAGAGGAGAGGGGGTGGCAGTCAATGGGTTTTTTTGCATAAAACAAGTTCTGCCCCGAAACCCTAGGTGCAGCAGGGTTTATATAGACCCTGTATGCTGCGCAGTGCCACATCATTCGACCAATCAAAAAATTTTAATAAATTCTGAAAAAATTTTGATTGGTGGAGTGATGTCATTTGATCACATCAGATAAGAATCCCCATACTCTCTCCTATGTTAACACCAACAATGGATAGGCTCAAATAGAGTGGCGCCGAAGAGTCCATGTTTATCTGGACTCTTTGGTTCTTATCCATTTGGGGCGCCCACTTAAATCCAATTGGGCTCATGCCATAATCTGATTATGGCACCCAATTTGATTAGGTTTAGGCATGTGGACACTCCACAAAAATCCTCCAATAAGTCCTCTTCAGTTTAAGACCCATATGTCAACTTTTGACAGATGTCCTAAAATGAAATTGGCAGGTGCTAAAAATTAGCAGGTGTTGTCTTAAATTCATCTCATGAATTTAGACAAGTTTTTTTTGAGCTAGACAAGCTTCATTTAAACTGAGAGAAACTTTTTCAAGGTTCTCTGGATGAGCCAGATCACATTTGGCTCAGTAGAGACAAAAAAGATTATACGAGGAGAAAGTTAGGCTCAATCGAGTGCTAGCATGATTTCCTTGAACCTAATTGGATCTTATCCAAATCAATTGGGCCAGTCCAATTGATGACATCCAGACCCTAACCCTTATTTGTGTGACCCAGTTAGGTTCAATTCTGTATGATAATGAGATATGTCATGATCTCATCATCGACATCATCAAAACTCCTTTCGATGGATCAGAACTCTTCTGATTCAGACAATTAGAATGATCGATCATTAAAATCATTCTAATTGCTCTCAAAATCCATCAGTGACATCTAGCAGTATGTGGTGGCAACCCATCAGAACTGAAGATGAACCTCTCGGTTCAGCTATCTGTGTGATTGAGTTCCTCTATCATGAGTCCCGACTGAATTAGGGTTAAGGTGAACTCGTCAAATTCAACATCAGTCATATGAATCAATCAATCGATCCGAATCCAATGTGAAACTCCAATGGAAAACTCTTTTCCATTATTTCACTCTGCTATGGCCATGGGCTTAAGGACACATTCTTTCGATCACTATAGGACTACTCATCTCATCTACCGAGGTTGATAGATCCCATCTTGATGTGATCTGGTTCCTACAATGAATATGCTACAGCCAACATACACCTCAGGGTTCCGGATGGCTAGGAGATCGAGTTATGGTGTAGTCAAACTATAACACACTCAAGATGAACCGACGATGCACCTCAGGTCAAAGAACTAGACACACAACTGCAGCATCGAGCTAGTCATCGACGAGAAGGTAGATTTCCTTATGACTGCTCGAGGTGGTCACGCTCAGTACTCTCATTCTCAACGAATACCTATACTCTTGCTTCAGTATCTCCATACCGTAGACTCAAGACTCATCTACCCTAAGAAAGCGATCGTACACCAACCTTTCGGATCGATCACCATCCTCGTGATGATCCTATGGTCAGAAGCAGTTTATGAGTTAGTTATGTAAATTCATGTCTTAAATTTTCAACTCTTGAAAATATGAATTAACATGTCTACTAACTCAAAGGATGTATCACAGACACAATGTACACAATGTGATAGAAGAATAACCCTTTTATTCATTTATAGTCAAAATTATAATTTTACCCTTAGATTTGTATAGGAATGTGTCAGCCGATCTGGCATCTAGGGCACACATCTAACAAACTCCCACTTGACCTAATGCCAATTGGCTACATATCTAAGTCCCATCTTCTCAAGGTGGGCTTCGATCTTCTGTTGGCCCAATGGCTTAGTCAGCGGATCTGCCACGTTGTCTGAGTCGACTCTTTTGACCTCGACATAACCCTTTTTGAGGTAATCACGGATCAGATGGAATCGCCGCTCGATGTGCTTGGACTTCTGGTGAGATCTTGGCTCCTTAGCTAGGGCTATGGCACCATTATTATCGCAGTAAAGAAGGATAGCATTCGATAATATCACTCCAAGCTCTGCGGCAAACTTCTTATACCAGAATACCTCCTTCGCAGCTTCCGATGCGGCAATGTACTCTACCTCCATGGTAGAATCTGCAATCACCGTTTGCTTGGAACTCTTCTAGCTGACTGCACCACTATTGCAAATGAACAGACTCCCAGATGTCGACTTTCGATCATCTATACCAGACATAAAGTCTGAGTCTGTAAATCCCTAAATCTGGAGTTCTCCATTCCCAAAGACTAGAAACATATCCTTAGTCCTTCTCAAGTACTTAAGGATACATTTCACAGAAGTCCAGTGCTCTTCGCCTGGATTCGACTGATATCTGCTTGTGACACTCACAGCATGGGCTATATCAGGTGTGTATATAGCATGACATACATAAGGCTCCCTATTGCCGAAGCATAAGGGATCTTGCTCATGTGTTCAATCTCCTCAGGTGTGCTAGGGCACATCTTCTTGGAGAGATGAATGCCATGTCTAAAAGGCAATAAACCTCTTTTGAAGTTTTTCATGCTAAACCTCTTTAGCACCTCCTCTATGTACATCTTCTGTGAAAGTCCCAGCATCCTATTTGGTCTATCTCTATAGACCTTAATACCCAATATAATGGATGCCTCTCCTAGATCTTTCATAGAGAACTCCTTAGACAACCATATTTTGACTGAGATCAATATGAGAATGTCATTCCCAATTAGGAAGATGTCATCCACGTATAATACGAGGAAGATAACTGCGCTCCCACTGACCTTTTTGAACACACATGGTTCCTCCTCGTTCTTAATGAAACCAAACATTTTGATCACATCATTGAAATGAGTATTCCAACTCGAGATGCTTGCTTAAGTCCATAAATGGATCTTTGCAGCTTGTAGACCTTGTGATCATCATCACTGGATGTGAATCCAAGCCCCTATTCCATATAGATATCTTCCTCAAGATGTCCATTTAAGAACACTGTTTTCACGTCCATCTACCATATTTCATAATCAAAATAGGCTGCAACAGCAAGCAATGTGCGGATGGATTTTAGCATGGCTACGGGCGAGAAGGTATCCTGATAGTCAATGCCTTCACGCTGACTATAACCTTTCGCTACGAGCCTAGCCTTGAATGTCTCTACATTCCCATCTGCCCCTATCTTTCTCTTGAAGATACATTTACATCCAATAGGTACAATACCTTTAGGTGGATCTTCCAAGGTCCAGACTTGGTTTGAGTGCATCGAGTCAATTTTTGATCTCATTGCCTCTAACCATTTCTCAGAATCGTTATCTGATATCACCTTGTCATAGGTCTTGGGATCATCACCATGAACCCCATTTCCCATGAGGAACATTTCCTCTACATCCTCTTGTATGGTAGCTAGGTACCTTTCAGAAGGATGGAAAATCCTAGTCGATCTACGAGGTGGAAGAGGTTGTGTTAGGACTGGTTCTAATTGATTGGGTTCCTCAGGTTCTTTAGCTCGTTGCTCTTGGGAGACATTCTCCTTGAGCTTAATTATTTTTTCGATGCCACCATCTTGAATAAACTATTTTTCAAGAAAAATAGCATTTCGACTCACAATCACATTGTGGTCTTCCAAAATATAAAAATAGTATCCTAATGACTCTTTAGGATATCCTATGAATCAAGCTCTAAAAGACCTGAACTCTAACTTGTCCGTCTGCTGTCTCTTGACATGAGCTGAACAACCCCAAATTCTGAGATGATTCAGACTTGGCTTCTTACCATGCTATATCTCATACGGTGTGGTAGGAACGGTTTTAGAGGGAACCCTATTCAATACATAAATTGCTGTCATGAGACAATATCCTCAAAGAAAATCAGGGAGGTCTGTGAAGCTCATCATGGAACGGACCATATCTAATAGGGTCTGATTTTTTCATTCTGAAATCCTGTTGAGTTGAGATGTTCCAAGTGGAGTCCATTGTGAGACTATGCCATTGTCCTTAAGATAGTCTAGGAATTTTTGACTAAGGTATTCACCTCCTCGATCTGATCGAAAAACCTTAATGGGCTTTCCTGTTTGCTTTTCTACCTCATGTCTGAATTCTTTGAACTTTCCAAAGGCTTCAGACTTGTGTTTCATTAGAAATATATATCCGTACCTAGACATATCATCGGTAAAGGTAATGAAGTAGACAAAGTTGCCTCTAGCCGGCACATCAAATGGGCCACACACATTCGTATGTACTAGGGCAAGTAGGTCTGTGGCCCTTTCCCAATGTCCCACAAAAGGGAGCTTGGTCATTTTGCCTTGAATGCATGATCTACAAACTGGATATGACTCAGAAGTCAACAGATTCAGTAGCCCGGATTTTTTCAATTTGTTAACCCTGTCTTCCGCTATATGACCTAGCCTTAGGTGCCACAGATACTTATCATTTAGACTATCTCTAGGCTTTATAATTCCTATGGCATTCAAATTTTGCTCAATATTAAAAATAGATACATCAACATGTAACTGATAGAGACAATTAATAACAAAACCATTTGCAACTTTATTATTTTCATAAAAAATGTTACAATGGTCCTTATGAAAGCTAATCACATAGCCTTCTTATGCTAAACATGAAACAGAAATCAAATTTTTGCTTGCTGCAGGCACATAATAACAGTCTCTTAAAACTAAATCTAATCCTAACGGTAATCGCAGAGGGTAGGTTCCCACAGCCACGACAGTAACTCTTGCTCCGTTTTCGACGTGTAAGATCATCTCCCCATCCCTCAGCCTCCTGCTCTCCTCAAGACCCTGCATAGAAGTGCACAAATGAGCACTAGAACCAGAGTCAAGTACCCAACTGGATGCAGAAGAAACTGTAAGGTTAGATTCGATAATGAGCATACCTCCAGAAGGACCATCCTTCTTGTTCTTCAGGGTGGCCAGGCACTGAGGACAGTTTCGCTTCCTCTTATTCCCATCCACCTTCTACTTCTTCACAGACTTCTTTTTCTTTCCAAAAGACTTTCTCTTGGAAGAAGTCTGCTCCACAGTAAGAACTGAGCCTTTTGAACCTCTCATTGAAAGCTCAGTCGTAACCAGCATATTCATTAACTCGGCCAAGGTACATTACATCTTATGCATATGATAGTTCATGATGAACTGACCATATGCATCGGACAAGGACTGAAGGATCACATCAATCTAAAAATCCTTGTCTAAGATGATACCGAGCTTCTCAAGCTCCTTAAGATCCTTGATCATTGTCAAACAATGATCTTGGACTGACTGCCCATCACGCATCTTGGCCTTAAAAAGTCTTTGACAGACTTGATACTTGGCTACGTGACTCTGTTCACCAAACAACTCTTGTAGGTGAGCCAACATTTGGCGGGTAGTCAAAATATTTTCATGTTGGTGCTGCAAGTCATCAGACATTGCACCCAACATGTAGTACTTGACTTTGTTATCATCGTCCATCCACTTTTCCAGAAACGCTCTCTGTTCAGCAGTCGGACGTGCTGGCATGGCAGGTGGGTCCTGGTCCAAGACATGGGTCAATTTTTTAAAACCCAGAATAATTCTGTAGTTCCTCAACCAGTCCTTAAAATTTAGTCTAGTCAGTTTATGAGTGTCTAGAATTTTGATCAGGGGATTTGAGGCAGACATGTTTTCTGTAGAGAGTCAAAAGTTTCTAGTTAGATTTTGTAATCAAACTCAACCAATTTATTTAGGGTTTTCCTTTTTAAACAAATTAGGCTCCCACTATTTTTTTAGATCCCTACACTCCCTTGGTAGAGATGTGAAAATCTTCGTGATTAGTAATTTCTAGTGGGTGGTGCAGTCTTACCGACTGGTTCATCACCTCACCTAACAGTTATTGATGATGGGTCAACCGATGAGTGGACAACTCTTGTCCAATGATTCTCTAATCATGGTGCACCCAAAATTTGGTCTCTAATTCATGAAGCTCACCGTATCTGGGATATTGCTCCAATCCTTAGTTAAGCCAAAACCCACCATTTGCACGAACTAGATTCCTGATTGGGTCCCTCACCGTATCCGAAATATTGAGCCCAACCCATCCTCTAATCCATAGCATCCAATGCCTAATGGACATGGTTGCATCTTTTTGGTGCAACTGAGCCACTATAACCAGTCGAGAACAATCAACCCCGAAAAGGGCCCGCACATCCACAATGGTGGAAGACCTAGACTTAATATTTTTTTAGGGAGATTTGATTTAGGTCTCTTTAAACTTGACTCGATATAGTCATAACAATTATGACTAACCTAGTGGCATAGGTTAGCTCGAATTGTTAGCCACCTCAAATCAGAACTGGATCGACACATATGGCCAGGTAAGTGAGATCGGTGGAAGAGATATGCCATTAACTCAACAAGAATGCATTCGAGTCGAGTAGCTCCCAATTAAAAACCAATCGGTCGCATCTGCCGAACTTACCTTAGACACCAAATTGTTGAACCAGAACTAATTGGGTTAGCCTACAATCCAGACTCTAACCTCTGAGCCAAATTAAGTCTTAACTTGATCGAGTCACATCTAAATGTGATTCAACCTTGACCCAGACTTAATCCTATTAGGCTGGTTAATTATTAGCTTTCATGATCCTACCTAACCAACTCTTGATTCGATTTGATCAACCGCTAGACCTAATTGAGCTACCCAAGCCCGAACCCAATTTTATGAAAATATCTTAGATCTGAAATTCTCAATTTTAGACCTAACTTAATTTCATAAACTTAATACATTAATTAAATTTAGGTTCATAAACAAAACATATAAAATAAATCTTAGGGTTTCAGGATCTAGGGTTTTGCAGAAAAGTAAGTTTTGATTTCTGATTAAGGATGAACGCGTGGCACCCCTACACGTCATATGAGTGCCCCATTGAATGGGAGGAGAGGGCCTTTAAACCCTACTTCGTTCTTATGACCGGACGGCCATGAGGAACACCTTAACCAGAAATATAAATTTAACTACAAAACTAGTTAGATCTAAATTAACATATCACATATACAATTTAAGATCTAACTAATACATGCTTTGCATACATCTCATGTATCAAAAATCAATCTAATTAATATGCTTTCAGATTTAATACATCACATGTAATATCTGAAAAATAAGATTTAAATTAAACTATTCAAAATTAAATCTATTCTAGACAAGTTACTAGATCAGTTCTACAACTAGTCTAGGCATGTAACAGCTTAATTTTATGAAAAAATTAAAATTTTATTTTTTATTTTTTGATCTAGTTATAACACTTATAACATCAAAAAAATAGAAAATAAATTAAATTTAATTTATATTTTAATCTCATTAAAATATAAAACTTAAGACTATTCATGGATTCAACTAATCCTAGTCTAGTCATGCATCTCATGCATGTTAGATCATCTTAGATTTAATTTTAAATATCTAAATTTTAGATTCTATTATATCTGATGTGACATCTGAAATTTTTTAATATCAGATAAATTAAAATTAAAATCAGATCTAAATTAGATCTGAAATAGAGCCAACAACCTGGCTCTGATACCACTTGAAGGAAAAACCGCCTTTTTCCTATGTAGGATCTTTCAGATTTCATCAAATCTGGGGTGGAATAAATTTTAAATTTTATCATACACTATTTCAGATCTAAATATATTAGATTTAATTTTATTATCTGATATTTTAATTTTAAAATTAAATCTAAAAGGTTGAGAAACATAGACATACCTCAAGGGTAATCTAATTACCCTGTAGATGATCGCAGCACTGCCTGAGGTTCTGATGTAGCCACGTAAGTGCCTGGCCTCTACCAGTATTTACTTAGGTAGGATCTAGAATGTCTTCTCCTCATGATTCTATGCTCCAAAAATCAGATCTAAATCTGATTAGGAAGATCTTCAAAAGTCTTCCTGAAGTTGGAGCAGCAGCCTGTCGAAGAAGTCCTACAGCCTTCTGTTCCAGGCATCACCACGCCTCACACCTATGCCAGATAAATGTCCAACTTTTTGGACATGAATAGGGGAGAAAGGAGAGCAGGGAGGATATGGAAAAGAGGGGAGGGGGTGGCAGTCAATGGGTTTTTTGCACAAAATAAGTTCTGCCCCGAAACCCTAGGTGCAGCAGGGTTTATATAGACCCTGTATGCTGCGCAGTAACACATCATTCGACCAATCAAAAAATTCCAATAAATTTTGGAAAAATTTTGATTGATGGAGTGATATCATCTGATCACATTAGATAAGAATCCCCATACTCTCTCCTATGTTGGCACCAACAATGGATAGGCTCAAATAGAGTGGCGCCAAAGAGTCCAAGTTTATCTGGACTCTTTAGTTCTTATCCATTTGGGGCACCCACTTAAATCCAATTGGGCTCATGCCATAATCTGATTATGGCACCTAATTTGATTAGGTTTAGGCATGTGGATACTCCACAAAAATCCTCTAATAAGTCCTCTTCAGTTTAAGAACCATATGTCAATTTTTGACAGATGTCCTAAAATGAAATTGGTAGGTGCTAGAAATTAGTAGGTGTTGTCTTAAATTCATCTCATAAATTAAGACAAACCTTTTCTAAGCTAGACAAGCTTTATTTAAACTGAGAAAAATCTTTCCAAGGTTCTCTAGATGAGCCAGATCACATTTGGCTCAGTAGAGATAGAAAAAATTATACGAGGAAAAAGTTAGGCTCAATCGAGTGCTAGAACAATTTTCTTGAACCTAATTGGATCTTATCCAAATCAATTGGGCTAGCCTAATTGATGACATCCAGACCCTAACCCTTATTTGTGTGATCCAGTTAGGTTCAATTCTGTATTGTAATGAGACATGTCATGATCTCATCATCGACATCATCGAAACTCCTTTCGATGGATCAGAACTCTTCTGATTCAGACAATTAGAATGATCGATCATCAAAATTATTCTAATTGCTCCCAAAATCCACCAGTGACACCTAGAAATATATGGTGGCAACCCATCAGAACTGAAGATGAACCTCTCAGTGTAGCTACCTGTGTGATTGAGTTCCTCTTCATGAGTCCCGACTGAATTAGGGTTAAGGTGAACTCGTCAAACCCAACATCAGTCATATGAATCAATCGATCGATCCGAGTCCGATGTGAAACCCCAATAGAAAACTCTTTTTTATTATTTCACTCTATCATGGCTATGGGCTTAAGGACTCGATCTTTCGATCACCATAGGACTACTCCTCTCATCTACCAAGGTTGATAGATCCCATCTTGATGCGATCTGGTTCCTATAATGAATATGCTACAACCAACATACACCTTAGGGTTTCGGATGGCTAGGAGATCGAGTTATGATGTAGTCAAACTATAACATACTCAAGGTGAACCGACGATGCACCTCAGGTCAAAGAACTAGACACACAACTACAGCATCGAGCTAGTCATTGACGAGAAGGTAGATTTCCTTATGACTGCTCGAGGTGGTCACGCTCAGTACTCTCGTTCTCAATGAATAGCTATACTCTCACTCTGGTATCTCTACACCGTAGACTCAAGACTCATCTACCCTAAGGAAGTGATCGTACACCAACCTTTCGGATCGATCACCATCCTCGTGATGATTCTATGGTCAAGAGCAGTTTATAAGTTAGTTATGTAAATTCATGCCTTAAATTTTCAACTCTTAAAAATATGAATTAACATTCCCACTAACTCAAAGGATGTATCACAGATACAATGTACACAATATGATAGAAGAATAATCCTTTTTATTTATTTATAGTCAAAATTATAATTTTGCCCTTAGATTTGTACAGAAATGTGTCAGCTGATCTGGCATCTAGGGCACACATCTAACATATAGCTCCTCGACCCTTGGTCCAATGACCATCCACTCTAATGAAACCCATACGTCAAAGAAAATGATCATTGTAAGTGTCAATGTTCAGCAGCCTGCACACAACCTCCCCCTCAAAAGTCATACCAAACTATCTAAAAACATCTATCAGGGCCATTCCATAATGTAAGGGAGCCTTGGATCTATTTAAGACCTCCCTCATGGCATCAATCATCAAAGACGAGAGATTCTATGGAGACTCAAATATAACTTGGTGCATCAAACATATATCCCATCCAGTCATCAGGTCTTATCTTCCTCCTCTGGGGAAGAAGATCCTAGAGATCATGTGGTGGAGTAGTCTCATCTCCACACTCAAGTCTTTTGCCTCTATCTTCATGAAACCTTCAACATCATCTCTCCCTAGGATGGACCTGAGTCTATCCTCTTTTTCCTAGGAAGCTCATCAAGATAGCTTTCCACATAAGGCATATGAAGCAATCTACCCAACCCTGCAGTATTCAAGACAATTTCAACACCCTTTACAACAGGTCTTAGAACTCCATCATTAAACACTAGGTTAGAGTAATTTTTTAACTATGTCTATGCACACTGGCTCAGACAAGCAACAGAAGAACCTCCGTCTTTGTTTAACTATCTTCTCTCCAATTGAAAAACTCTCTCTTCTTAAGAAACTAAAATCTATATTCCTCTCTAAAGCAACTTTTCTGGCAGAAAAAGGAACCTTACTTGGAGTCCTAGGAGGAGAGGCTTGAGCTAGGATCTGAGCCACCTTCTTTCTTTTTTCTTCTACCTCTGGTGGCCTCACAGATTTCTTTCTTTGGGGTAGCCACATCTTAAGAGCCATTTGGTACAGTGAGGGCCAAGGAATCAGTCAAGAGAGGAATAGAGGGTGAAAGGATAATGGGGATGAAGAGAAATGAGGGATTTAGAGATGGATGGTCTACATTTAAGATTTTTGAAAGGAGTATTTCAAGGGTATTGTGCCATGTTCCCCGGTGTGTGGAGTACCTCCTACCAGGAGATCAGTGAAGAAAACTCCTTGGAAGAGGATGAAACACGTTGATGAAGAACAGCCTTTCTGGTTGCAGCAACCTTGTAAATCCTGTTGGCAAAATTTTTTTCTTCGATTTGAAACCCCTTCTCCATCAGATCTGAAATTCACCTTTTGAAACCTGGAAGCACACTTGATGAAACCTCCAAAACCAAAAAAATTAGGACCTAGAACTCCTCTTGGGTGGCCAAGACGGGGCGCTCAAAACAAGGGCATGCAAAAGAGGCAACGCTGGTTCCTTTCTTTCCTTCATGGGTTGGCAGCCAAGAAACCCTAGGTTTCTTGGCTCTAGGGTGTGGAGAAGACTAGAGAGAGAGGGGAAAAGGAAGGAAGAGAGAGAGAGAGTTCTAGGAGAAAATGATTTGATTGATTGAACCCTTCATACAAACCCTAAATACAAAGGTATTTATACAAGATCAATGTGACCAAACCTCAAAACTCCCTTGGCTAACTTGATATGAGATTTGTGCTAACCCAAATCCATTAGACCCATGATTTGAACAAATCTCATCTACCTAGGACTCAAATCTAGCCCAAAATAAGTTAGCCCCTTGAGGCTCAAGTCTCCTGAACCTCAAGACCCGAAAGGCTGACAACTTTTCCTCCTAGGACCCAAACTAGTCCTAGAAACACCATGAGCACCTCATGGACTTTGGACATTGGCCTTAGCCTTGATCCCCTGAGCCTTGGGAGCACCACATGAGGCCTAACAATCTCCACCTTGGTGCTCCAAGGCCTCAGCCAACTCCATCCTGTCCATCAAGCATATCAATGTCACATATCTTCGAAAGCTGTCCCATGGAAGAACCTTTGTCAGTGCATCCAGTGGATTCTCCTTGGTGTGGACCTTCACCAGCTCCACCTTGCCTTCTTATACAAACTCTCTGATCCAATGCTATCTAATATCGATGTGCTTCATCCACGCATGGTAGACAGAGTTCTGTGCAAGTAACAGTATACTCTGACTGTCACAGTGCACCCTGACGGCCTCTTGTGCAAGGCCCATCTCTAATGCCAAACCCTTCAGCCATAGGGCCTCCTTCACTGCCTCCGTAACATCAATATACTCTACCTCAGTGGTCGATAAGGCCATGATGGGCTGCAAGCATGATCTCCATGAAATTAGACCTCCAAATATGCTGAATACAAAATCTATCGTCGATCATCGAGTGTCCACATCTCCACCAAAATCAGCATCTACAAACCCTCCTATCAGCCCCCGAGCCTCTTTGGATGTGTTGAAGAGTCTCTTAGCACCTCCTCACTATCCATAGTAGATACTGACTCCAATAGTACCTGCCAAGTACCTGAAGATCCCCTTCAGTGCTCGCCAGTGCTCCCTACCAGGCTGCGCCATGAACCTGCTAACCTAGCTCATTGCGTGGACGATATCCGGCCTATAACATACCATGGTGTACATAAGGCTTCTCACACCAGAGGTGTATAGCACTCTCTCCATCTTCTGAGCCTCCTCCTTAGTCTGTGGCAACATCATCTTCGAGAGTCTGAAGTGCCCGGCAAGTGGCAACTCCACCGATTTTACTTCCTTCATCTTGAACCTCTCTAAGACCTTCTTGATGTAGCCTCCTTGAGATAAATGTAGCACTTTCTTGGCTCGATCTTTAAAAATTTCCATGCCCAAGATCTTCCTCGCAGGCTCCAAATCCTTCATCTCGAACTCCCGAGATAAGGCTACCTTCAGTTCCCGCACAATCTTCCTACTCTTGCATGCTATAAGCATGTCATCCACATACAAGAGTAGAAACATTCTAGACCCATCCTCTAAAGATTGAACATAAACACAAAGATCATACTCACACCTGAAAAGCCCGATGCTCCTCACATAGGAATCAAATCACTTGTACCATTGTCTCGATGACTGCTTCAGTCCGTACAATGATTTCTACAGCAAACAGACCTTCCCTTCTGCTCCTGGCTCTTGAAACCTCGGTGGCTGCTCCATATAGATGCTCTCCTCCAGATGTCTATGGAGGAATGCCATCTTGACATCCATCTGCTCCAGCTCCAAGTCTTGAGCTTCTGCGATGCTCTACAACATCCTAATGAAAGTATGTCTAACGATAGGAGAAAAAATCTCGCTAAAGTCTATGCCTTCCTTCTGAGAGTATCCTTTAGCTACTAGCCTCAGCTTGTATCTGATACCTCCTTGCTCTGAAGGCCCCTCTTTGTATTGGTAAATTCATTTGCAACTAATGGGTTTTTTCCCTTGTGGCAACTACACCAATTGCCATGTTTCGTTCTTGTGGAGAGACTGCATCTCCTCGGACATTGCTTGGACCTATCTCTCTCTGTCCTGACACTCCATAGTCTCCTCGTAGGCATAGGGGTTCCCAATCATAGTCACCAGGGTATATGACAATATCTTCTTGAAGCCATATCATTCCGATTGCCTGACGTTCTTTTTGGGCTTGTGCAGTGCAACCTCGATGTCCATCCTAGGTCCAGCTTGCTTTTGCTAGACCTCTTGACTTCTATTACCTGTCTGAGCTCTCTCCACTTGTGGAGACACATCTGAAGAGTGCTTCACCTAAATACCAAGTCCTCCCGATGCACCTGCAAGAGGCAAAAGAGAATAGGATGTAAGTTGTCAAGCGCTGCCCTGTTGAACCTCCTGTTGCTCCTGCTGCTCCTCCATGCCATCTCATCTTTGGAGAATTGAATTTTCATCGAAGGTGACATCTCTACTGATGATGACCTTCTCCTCCAAGGGATCCCATAGTCGGTATCCCTTAATTCCTCATGGATACCCCAAGAACACCATCTTCCATGACCTGATGTCTAACTTGGTCCGCTCACCAGCACTGATGTGCACATATGCCGTGCACCCAATTACCCTTAAATGGCTCTGCCCAATTCTCCTTCTAGACCATTTTTCCTCTGGAATACCACCATCTAATCTTGTGTGAGGTGATCGATTCATCAAATAATAGGCTGCATCTACTGTATTAACCCAGAATGCCTTACGAAGCCTTGCCTGCAGCCTCATGCACCATGCCTTTTCCAAAAGAATTTTGTTGATCCTCTTGGCCACCCCATTTTGCTGAGGAGTCTCTCTTATCAAAAAGTACCTTTTGATGTCACACTCCTCACAAAAAATATGAAACTCTTTGCTAGTGTACTCTCCGCCATTGTCAGACCGCAGACAGTTCAAGCTCTAACCTGTCTCCTTCTCCACCTCAGCTTTCCACACATTGAATTTGGTGAAAACTTCTGATTTCTCCTTCATGAAGTAAACCCATACCTTCCTTGAGAAATCATATATAAAGGTCAAGAAGTATCTTACCCCATTTCTGGCTGAAATCGGGGTCTATCCCCACACATCAGTGTGAACTAGTTCTAGTGGGGTTGCACTGCGGGCTAAACTGCTAGCAAACTGCACTCTTCTCTACTTTTCCATCTGGTATGGCTCACATACCTCTGAAATACCTCCATCCAGATCTGAAATCAGACCATGCTTGTTCAGCTCTTTCATCCCACAATCACCCATGTGGCCTAGGCGGTAGTGCCACAACCGATGAGCCTCCTGCTGATCCTGCACTACAGTTGCTGCATCAGATTCTCCGATCACCACAGATCTTTTCAACTTGTAGAGATTATTTTCCATCCTTCTACCTCTCATCACCACCATGGCTCTATTTGAGATGTTCAAAACTCTACTTCTGGCTTGATTGCTGAAGCTGAAGCTGCTCTGCTCCAAATAGCCCAGTGATACCAGATTCTTCTTCAATTCTGGGATGTGCTTCACATTTGTGAGAGTCTGCACCATTCCATCAAACATTCTCACCCGAATACTCTCTATACTAGCAACCTTGCATGGGTGATCATCTTTGAGTGTCACGGTCCCCTCATCAATCTTGGTGTATGTCACAAACCAAGATCGGTTTGGGGTGTAGTGATGCGAGCAGGCTGAATCTAGGGTCCATACATCTGTGTATCATCTATGACCATCAGATACCACCAAGATGTCATCCTCCACCTCCTGATTAGCCACCATGCTCAGCACATCAGATCATCCCTTGTCTCCCTTCTTGCTCTTCCACTGTGGGCAATCTCGCTTGAAGTGCCCGATCTCATTACACTTGTAGCACCGAGCATTTTTCTCACTTCTACTCTTTCGGGTCTTTGATCATCCCCTTGACTTGCCACTTTCTTTTTCTCTTCCTGACCACTCCTCCATGGCCAAGCCCTCTTGGGGAGCTTCATCCTTGATCTTCTTTTCCCACTGTTCATTGGAGTGCAGCACCGAGACCATGTCTTCATATTCCAGAGTCTCCTTGCCATACAACAGCATCGTCACCAATGGATCATAAGAAGGGGGTAGCGAGCATAGCAATAATAGAGATTTATCCTCCTCCTCCATCTTCACCCCAACGTTCAGCAACTCATTGTACATCTGGTCGAACCTCTGGATATGACCCAAGATATCTCCGGCTTCCTGCATCCGAAGGCTGTACAGTCTCTTCTTTGACATCAGCTTGTTGCACATATTTTTTTCTACATACATAGTGTGCAACTTTGATCACAAACTCTTCGGAGTCTTCTCCTCTAACATCGAATAGAGAGCCGCATCCATCAAACATCCTCTAATCATTGAACAAGCCTTCTTCTCCAGGAACATCCATTGACGATCCGACATCCCTTCAGACTTTTCCTCCAATGCTTGATCTAGATCTGCCTGAACCAAGAGATCTTCAACCCTAACTTTCCACATAGAAAAGTTTTTTTTTCCATCAAATTTTTCAAAATAAACCTTCATGTTGCTTGCCATAGCTGGATCCAAACCAAATCACAACAGAAACTCCAAGGAATTTGAGAAATACCTTGACAGAGATCTTGCTGAAATTTCAGCTTTTGAAGATCTTCACCTTCTGGTGTCTCGTTCTCCCTCCACGCAACACGAACTCTGATACCACTTGTGGTGAAACATTCTCAGGTGTGTAGAGTACCTCCCACTAGGAGATCAATGAAGAAAAACTCCCTGAAAGGGGATGAGACACATTGAAGAAGAACAAACTTTCTGGTTGTAGCAGCCTTGTAAATCCTGTCGGCAGGATTTCTTTCTTCGATTTGAACCCCTTTTCCATTAGATCTAAAATATACCTTTTGAGGACTAGAATCACACTTGATGAAGCCTCCAAAACCAGAAAAATTAAGACCTAAAACTCTTCTTGGGCGCCCAAGAGGGGGTGCTCAAAACAGGGGCATGCAAAAGAGGCAGCACTGGTTTCTTTTTTTCCTTTTTGGGTTGGTGGCCAAGAAACCCTAGGTTTCTTAGTTCTAGACCATGGAGAAGACCAGAGAGAGTAGGAGAAAGGAAGAAATAAAGAGAAAATTTTTAGAGAAAATAATTTTATTGATTGAATCCTTCATACAAACCCTAAATACAAAGATATTTATACAAGGTCAACGTGATTCAACCACAAAACTCCCTTGGCTAACTTGATATGAGATTTGTGCTAATCCAAACCCATATACACCATGATTTGAATAAATCTCATCTACTTAGGACTCAAATCTAGCCCAAAATAAGTTAGCCTCTTGAGGCTCAAGTCTCCTGAACCTCAAGACTCGAAAGACTGATAGCTTTTCATCCTAGGACCCAAACTAGTCCTCAAAACCCTATGAGCATCTCTTGGACTTTGGACCTTGGCCTTAGCCTTGGTCCCCTAAGTCTTGGGAGCACCATATGAGGCCTAACAAAGGGTTTGATTAAGATCAAGAAAGAATGGATTTTGATCATGGATCGGCCAAGAGAAAGTGTCTACCCAAGTTTTTTATGGTAGATTCTAGAGATTTTTGGGCTGATTGAAGGTTGGATTTAGGGATTTATGACTGATGGGAAGCTTGGAGAGGGGTTTTAATTTGGGATGAAGATAGAGGAAGATGAACAGTAGATGAGCCGGTCCTTTTGAGATTTTAAGAAAAAGTTAAACAGATCGACCCACAATCATACCTTACGAATCCATTTACCTGACAATTGGGACATCCCATGGGTCATCCCATTAAGAGTTGGTTCAGACGATGTAGAAAAAATTCAAAAAAAAAATTAAAGAAAAAAAAATTAGGAAAGACTTGAATCGACGTAAGATGATCTTGTAGAACTCAGATAAATTTTGGTATGATTTTTTGATGAACAATTTCAACGAAAAAAGATCCGAGATCATATCTGAATAATTATAATAATTTTTAATTGGCTTAAAACAAATCTCAAATAAAAAGTAGATGCCATGTAAATTTAAGATGATGAAGTAAAAAAATTTTGGAAGGATTTTGAGAGAAGAACCATGATGAGAGATCAAGCAAAAGGATCTAAGATGCATAATTTTCTCTTAATTTTATAAAATCTATCTTCATTTAATACTTTAATGAATATGTCAGCTAATTTTTCTCAAAATTTATATATTCAAGTATTACATTATTATTTTGAACATATTTTCTTATAAAGTGATGTCTAATCTTAATATGTTTTGATCTAGAATGTTGGATTGGGTTCTTAGTCAAACTAATGGCACTAGTATTGTCACATCTTATAGAAATGTCTTCAAGTTCAATCTCAAAATCTATGAGCTATTGTTTAATCCATAAGATTTGAGCACAGCAACTTTCGACTGCAACGTACTCGATCTTGACCGTAGACAATACCATCAAATTTTATTTCTTGCTAAACTAAGAGATTAAGTTGACTCCTAGAAATTGATAAATTTTACTAATACTTTTTTGTCTAATTTACATCCAACAAAATCAATATCTGAGTAACCTATTAAATCTATAGAAGATTGCTTAAAAAAATCAGAGTCCTAGATTTTGTATTCTTTTTAGGTATTTGAATATTCTTTTAATAGTATTCAAATGTGATTCCTTAGGGTTAGACTAAAATCTAGCATACATACATACGCTGAACATTATATCAGGTCTACTGACAGTAAGATATAACAAAGAACCTATCATGTCTCTATAAAGCTTTGAATCAATAGACTTACCATGTTCATCCTTATCCAATTTACAGGAAGGGGTCATAAGAGTACTTACACTCTTGGAGCTCTCCATCTCAATTTTTTTTAATAATTCTCTTGTGTACTTGCTTTGGGTGATGGAGATCCCTTCCTTCATTTGCTTGATCTGGAGTCCGAAGAAGAAGGTGAGTTCTCCCATCATGCACATCTCGAACTTTCCCTGCATAAGCTTGGTAAATTCTTGACACAAAGCTTCATTAGTAGATCCAAATATAATGTCATCAATATATATTTGTATAACTAGTATCTCTTCATCTTTTCTTTTTATAAAAAGAGTTGTATCTACTTTTTTTTTTGAAAAACTATTTTTTAATAAAAACTTAGTTTGTCTTTCATACCAAGCCCTAGGGCAAACCATACAAAGTTTTGTTTAATTTAAATACATGATTTGGATATTTATAATTTTCAAAGCTTAGAAATTGCTCTACATATACTTCTTCAGCAATATAACCATTTAGAAAGACACTTTTAACATCCATTTGAAATAGTTTAAAATTCATAAAATATGCATAAGCAAGCAATATTCTTATAGCTTCTAATCTAGCAACAGGTATAAATATCTCATCAAAATCAATTCCTTCCTGTTAGTTATATCCTTTAGCAACTGGTCTTGCCTTATTTCTAATTACATTGCCAACTTCATCTAGTTTATTCCTATAAACCCATTTTGTTCCAATTATTGGATGGTTTTTTGGTCTAACAACAAAAGTCTATACATTATTTCTTTCAAACTGATTTAACTCTTCTTACATAGCATTAATACAGTTATGATCTTGTTCAGCTTCTTCTATTGTCTTAGGTTTAAGTGAGAAACAAAAGCTACATAATTATATGCATCTCTAAGAGAAGATCGAGTTCTTACCCCTTATGCCGGATCACCAATGATTATTTTTTTGGGATGATTATGGACATACCTCCATTTCTTTGGAAGATCACTTGTATCTTGAGATTGTTCTTGAATATTTTGATCATTGATGCTCTCATCCTCATGCTTTTCTTCCAACTCGTCTTTATTTTACTCATTTGAGTCTTTGATAGTGAGCTCTTTCATTCTTTCTTCTATGATACCTGCATCATCAGCATCCTCTCTCTTCTTTGATGGAAGATCATAAGTCTCATCAAAAACTACATGGATTGACTCTTCCACTACTAGAGTTCTTTTATTGAAAACTCTAAAAGCTCTACTAAAAGTGGAATAGCCAAAGAAGATAGCTTCATCAGATTTAGTATCAAATTTTTCTAAGCTATCTTTATCATTATCTAAAATAAAATAACGGCAATCAAAAATATGAAAATACCCTATGTTAGGTTTTCTACCTTTTCATAATTCATAAGGTATTTTTTTTAAAATTGATCTTATTAAAGCATGGTTTAGGATGTAATATGCTGTGTTGATATCTTCTGTCTAAAAATATTTTGGGAGATTGCTCTCACATAGTATGGTACGGATTATTTCTTCAAGAGTTCTATTTTTTCTTTCTACTATCCCATTTTGTTGGAGTGTCCTAGGTACAGAAAAATTATGATTTATATCTTTTTCATCATAAAATTTTTTAAAATATTTATTTTCAAATTTGGTACCATAGTCACTATGAATTGAAATAATTGGTAAACCTTTTCATTTGAGATTTTTCGATAAAACTTAGAAAAAACTGAAAATACTTCATCTTTAAATGCTAAAAATACGATCCAAGTAAAATATGAGAAATCATCGATAATCATAAAATCATATCTTTTACCTCTTAAGCTAGTTGTCTTTATAGGACCAAACAAATTCATATGTAAAAGTTCTAAAGGTTTAGAAGTTGAAACTATGTTCTTAGGTTTAAAAGAAACTCTTATTTGCCTACCTAATTGGCATGCATCACAAATTTTATCTTTTTCAAAATTTATCTTTGGCAAACTAAAAATTAAATCTTTTTTAATAATTTTAGGTAGTATGTGTATACTAATATGTACAAGCCTACGGTGTCAAAACCAACTAGTCTCATTGATTTTAGTATTCATGGCCACAAGACATTGCATGTTTTGTATGAAAAAATTATCCAAATCTACCATATAAATATTGTTATGCCTATGTCCAATGAACCTAATACTATCATCAAAAGGACTAGTTACAATAAGCATGGATGATTCAAAAACTACTTTATAACTTCTATCACATAATTGACTAATACTTAATAGGTTATGTTTAAAACCATCTACAAGCAAAATATTTTTAATACAAGTGGAGAGATTGATACCAATGTTACCTTTGCCGATGATCTTTTCTTTTCCATTATCTCCAAAGGTGACCATCCCTCTATTTTTAGCATCCAAGGTGATGAATTGAGACTCATCACCAATCATGTGTCTTGAGCATCTGCTATCAAGATACCACTTTTGCTTCATTGCTTGAGATGTAAGACATATCTCATTTTCATGTGTCATAAGGTACAGGTTAGCTTCTTCATAGAATTTATCATCTGAGGTAGAATCATCACTATCACTCCACGTAGCCATCATTATCCTTTACTTCTTGAACTTCTTCAGACCCTTTTTAAGCTGGGGACTGTCCGATCTAAAGTAGCTCGGCTTCTTACACTCATAACAAATGACGGACTGTTCTTTCTCTTTTTTTTTACTCGATTCTCCCTTAATTGGTGGTCTTCTCTTGATCCCTTATATTCTTTTCTTCATAAACCATCTAAATTTTTTTGTGATCAATGCCAAATGCTCATCATTTTTACTGTTTTCTAATTTTTCTGAATCTTCTTCTTCTTGAAATATTGATTTGAGGATAATTATCTTTTTTTCATTTAGTCTCTTCTTCAAAATGCTACATCTTGGTCAGCTCGTGGGTCATGAGAGATCCAAGTAGCTCCTCCAAAGGTAGGATGTTTAAGTCCTTGGCTTCTTGAATTGTCGTGAACTTTGCCTCCCATGATCTTGGTAGAGACCTAAGAACTTTTCTTATAAGGTCACTATTAGAATAACACTTGTCAAAACTCTGTAGACCATTTATGATATCAGTGAAATGAGTAAATATTTATATTATTGACACATTAGGTTCCATTTTAAACAATTCATAATTGTGCACAAGCATGTTAATTTTTGACTCTTTTACTTGGTTTGTGCCCCCATGTATAACTTCTAACCTATCCCAAATTTTTTTAGCTAAATTATATGTGAAAATATGGTTAAATTTATTTACATCTAACAGTACAAGATATTCATGGCTTTAGCATTGAGCTGATCTATTTTCTTGTCAAACTCATCCCATTCACCTTCCGACTTAGGGAGGAACATGCCATCAATCAACTTAGTAAGTGTGTGAGGTCCATTCATTATGATACTTTACATATCATAATCAAATATTTGGATAAATATTCTCATCCAAACTTTTTAATAGGTGTAGTTGGACCTATTGAAAAGTGGAGGTCGGTTGGTGGATTGCCCCTCAGCTAGAGATGTGTCAAATTGGATTGCCATAGATCTTTAGCTCTTGATGATTAAATCAAGCAAGGGCTAGAGCACTGAGCTCTGATACTACTTATTTCTCAGATATGGAGCCCAAGAGGGGGGTGAATTGAGTCTCTTAAAATTTTTAGTGATTAGAGCTCGCAAGGAATGTGCTCAACTTGATAAGTGAGGTGAGTTAATTAACAATGATAAAATATCAAACATAATTAACAAGTGAACAATTATAGAGTACAACAAGAAAGAGAAAATATGCAAGCATAGCAAACACTAAAGATTTATAGTGGTTTGGTGCTAACCTTACACCTACATTCACTTTTCAAGTCCCAACTTAGAAATTCAATCCACTAAAAGGATTTTCAATTACAACACATCGGATTACATCGACCCTTGCTGTCCAAGCAAGAATGCTTGTTTCCTAGATACAAGCCAATCTACAAATCCTTCAATTACAGGTTCAAATCAATTTATTTAAGTTTTGGAACCTCCAAAACTCAAAACTCAAAGTATAATAGTAAATAAATAGAGTACAAAATTTTCAGCATAAAAGAGCTCCTTAAATGAGCACAATAAAATAATTAAAGCACAATACTTAAAGAGTAGAAGCCTTTGTTGGACACTCCCAAATGATTTGAATATTTGAATGCAACTGGAGGGTGATCGATGAACTGATTGAATGCTTCTTCCTTTTTTTTTAGAATTTTCTTTCTCTTTCTCAAATTGAGATTGAATACCTCAATTGTTCTTTTTATTTTTTACCTCTAGAAAGTATTTATAGTCTTTATTAAATCTTAAAAGTATCTTAGAACCAGTTAAGAACCGTTGGAGTATGTTTAATGCATATTAAATGTGTTGGGTATAAAATACCCCCCAGTCGAAGTTCATGTCAGGACTGACCCTCCAGGGATTCTACCGACGTTCGACCTTCGACGACATCTTTCCGAATCTCTCTGGCGGCCGAGCCTCCGCGACATTCTCAAGTTCTACCGACGGATAAACTCCCACCAGTGTAGACCGGATTCTCCATGACAGGCGGACTCCACCCAAGTTTCTGTGGTGGTCGACCACCTTCTAGTCTTCATCCAGACTCCTACGGGAGCCGGACTTCTTCCACGAACTCTGGCTGTAGGTAGTCTTCATCCAGACTCCTATGGGAGCCGGACGTCTTCCCCAAACTCTGACTACAGGTAGTCTTCATTCGGACTCCTACGGGAGCCGGACTTCTTCCCCGAACTTCGACTGCAGGTAGTCTTCATCCGGACTCCTACGGGAGCCGGACTTCTTCCCCGAACTCCGGCTGTAGGTAGTCTTCATCCGGACTCCTACGGGAGCCAGACTTCTTCTCCGAACTCTGGCTGCAGGTAGTCTTCATCAGGACTCCTACGGGAGCCGGACTTTGTCCCCAAACTCTGGCCGTAGGTAGTCTTCATCCGGACTCCTACGGGAGCCAGACTTCCATCCAGAACTCCTGTTGCAGGTAGACCTCATCCGAACTCCTACAAAGGCTGGACTCCGAACTTCTACCACAAGCGATCTACTCCGAGCTTCTGCTACAAGCGGTCTACTTCAAATTTTAACTACGAGCGGTCTGCACTGGATTTTCACTGTAAACCTTCACCCGAGCTCCCATTGTGGATGCATTCCTTTCGGATCTCCATTGCAGACAGGCTTCGATCGAGTTTCCTCGACAAATGATCCCCATCCGGGCTTCTACAGAGATCGGGCTCTGACCGCACTCTTGTAGCGGATAGATTCTGGACAAACTCCTACGGCACACGGACTCCAGCAGCTGGACCCCTCCAGTGGATGAACCTCTCCAGCACCATCCGACATCCACTGCCGGTCAACCCTTTGTCGAATTCTACGTGAAATCGAACTTCATCTACGGAAAGCCTCTGGCCGAGCTCCTACAGCAAATGGCCCTCGCTTGCAATATTAATAACCAAGGCACCCAACGATAGAAGGCTCGCCAGCAACATCCGAGCTCCTCTCAGATGGATAGCGGCCTCTCCCCGCCAGACACCTCAACCGAGCTTCGGCCGACAGGCCTGGACTCCTTGGCAGACCATAGTAATGGCCATGACTCTGCCCCACTCCCTGCGATGGATTCTGCGCGGCTTCACCACTCCCTGACAGGCCATAGTAATGGCCACGACTCTGCTCCACTCCCTACGACGGATTCTGCACAGCTCCACCACTTTCTGGCAAGTCACGACAACGGACACTGCTCCACTCCCCATAATAGGCTCCACATGGTAGGCCACGATGATAGCCATGACTCCACTCCACCACTCTTCGTAACAAACTCCTCCTGGCCCCGAACGGCCCACTATCAGGCAGTTACAAACGTCGCTATCAATCTGTTGCACCCTCCACCTATAAAAAGGGGACCCCAGATACATTATTCTTTAAGCTCTAATTTCTATCTCGAAACTCTACTAAAATTTCTATTCGAGCACTCCATTCTTGTTGAGGCAGAGAACTGACTTGAGCATCGGAGGGTCTTGCCGGAGCAACCCCAACTCTGGTTTAGACTTCCTTTGCAGGTCCCGATGGTGACCGCGACTCCCCCGACTCCAGCTTCTCCGACGCCGGCGGATTTTTGCACCAACAGGATTGGCGCTAGAGGAAGGGGCCTGTGTCTTCACAGTACCCTTGTTCTTAAAGGAGCGCTCAACGGGACCGCCTCCAGTCATCTTCTCCGACATCTTCTCTTCCAGTTTCCTGCCTGATCTCCACCTGATGCCTCCCCGAAGGGCATCCTCCAATCGATCGATGGCCTCTGCGGCCAGATCTCAGTGGACTTCGCAAGCTCCGACCCCGTCTCCGATTTCCCAGGCTCCTCTTCCTTCGACGGCAGTAGTCGGCATGGAGCAGTCTGATGATCGGCTTCCGATCGATTTTACCAACACCATCTCGGGAGAATCCCGACAGGAAATAACCGGTGTATTGATCGGACCTCCCAAGCGGCAAAGGACTGAGGAGTCCATAACCTTTACTGAGGAAGATGCTCGGGGAGTTCAATTCCCTCATAACGATGCGGTTGTAGTTTCCTTAAATATAGCTAATTACGATGTGCACCGCATTCTTATCGACGATGAAAGTTCGACCGACATTTTATTCTACGACGCCTTCTCAAAAATGTCCATCTTTGATGGTCATTTGGGGCCGATTAGCTCCCCCCTGGTAGGGTTTACCGGTGATGCTATCCCGATGGAGGGGGTAATAACATTGACTGTAGCTGCGGATCGATATCCAAGACAGTCCAGGGCTTTGGTGGATTTTTTGATGGTGAAGGCGTCGTCAGCCTACAATGCAATCTTCGGCCGACCTGGCCTCAACGCCCTCCGGGCCATGGTGTCGACCTACCATCTGAAATTGAAGTTCCCTACTAACTAGGGGGTTAGATAAATCAAGGGAGACCAAGCCCTGGCCAGACACTACTATAGCATAGCCTTGCAAAGAAGTGACCGATCTGACCTCTGTTCGGTTGATGGATTGGACACCCGTGATGATCTCGCTGAGAAAAGGGGCGGGCCAATCGAAGATCTGGTTTCGATCCCTTTGAGTGATGGGAATACAGAGCATGTGGTGAAGATTGGCTCCAACCTGGGGGAAGAGGTGCGAATGCAGCTCATTGATTTCCTACGAAAGAATGTGGATGTTTTCGCTTCAGTTCTAGCAGACATGCTGGGGATTGACGTAGAGATCATAGAACATCATCTGGCCATCGATCTGAAGCATCGACCGACGAAAGAAAAAATCCGAGGTCATGCACCGAAAAGGCAAAATACGATAGCCATAGAAGTGGATAAACTCCTGAAAGCCGGATTCATTAGAGAGGTCAATTATCCTGACTGGATTTCCAATGTTGTCCTAGTCAAAAAGGTAAACGTCAAGTGGAGGATGTGTATAGACTTCAAAAAACTAAATAAAGCCTATCCAAAAGACAGCTACCCTCTGCCCAGGATTAATCAACTGGTGGATGCAACCTCGGGCCATGAGCTTCTCACCTTTATGGATGCATTCTCCGGCTATAATCAAATCAGAATGGTGCCAGAAGATGAAGAAAAGACTGCTTTCATTATTAATTGCGGTCTTTACTGTTATAGGGTCATGCCTTTCGGCCTCAAAAATACAGGTGCAACCTATCAGCGGCTGGTGAACAAAATCTTCAAGGAGCAGATCGGCCGCAACATGGAGGTCTACGTGGATGACATGCTTGTGAAAAGCAAATCTTCAACGAACCACATCACCGACCTCGAGGGGACCTTCGGCGCACTCCGAAGATATAAGATGAAGCTGAACCCAACTAAGTGTGCTTTCGGAGTGACCTTGGGGAAGTTCCTGGGCTTCATGGTATCGGGGCACGGGATTGAAGCCAATCCGAAGAAAATTCATGCCATCTAGGAGATGGCTGTCCCGAAGTCGATAAAAAAGGTTCAACGCCTTACAGGGAGGGTGGCAGCCCTGAATTGCTTCATTGCGAGGTCAGCTGAACAATGCTTACCCTTCTTCCAAACCCTCAAGCGGTCGAAGGACTTCTGTTGGACCACGAGTGTCAACAGGCATTCGAAGAATTAAGGAGCTTCCTCGGCTTGCCTCCGCTATTGGCAAAGCTCGAGCTCAGGGAGGAGTTGTTCTTGTACCTGGCGGTCTCCCCTATGGCCCTCGCAGCAGTTCTTATCAAGGAAGAAGCAAAAATCCAACGACCGATCTACTACATCAGTCATATGTTGAGAGATGCCGAAACCAGGTATACCAAATTAGAGAAACTAACTTACGCCTTGTTGATTGCAGCCCAGAGGCTCCGACCTTACTTTCAAGGGCACACCATAATGTTTCTCACCGACCAGCCGATTAAGGCGATTCTGCATCGATCGGATGCTTCCGGGAGGATAGCGAAATGGGTGATCGAGCTCACAAAATTCGACATCAACTATCAACCTAGGCCGACAGTAAAAGCCCAGATATTGGCAAATTTTATAGTACAATGCACTATCTCAGAGGAGGCCGAGCCTGCACAAGGTGAAGTTGACGGCCTAAAGTCCCGACCGAACCCCTCTGAAGAAGAAATAGACCCCCCTGATTGCTTTTGGGCCCTCTATATGGACGGATCCTCCAACATGTCGGGCGCAGGTGCAGACCTGATTTTGATCAGTCCAGAGGGGATTGTCATGGAGTACGCACTGCGCTTCGAATTCCCTATAACGAACAATGGAGCGGAATACAAATCTCTGGTCGCAGGATTGAGGATGCCAAAGAATTAGGAGTAGATCGGCTCCAAGTTTACAGTGACTCCTAATTGGTAGTGGGACAAGTCAGTGGAAACTACGAAGCACGGGAGGACAGCATGGCTAAATATCTTGAAAAGGTAAAGGAGCTTGTCCCCGCCTTTAGTAGCTTCAACATCAGGAAAATTTCAAGAATGAAAAATACCAAGGCCGATCTTCTCTCCAAGTTGGCTACACTGGCTCTGGCTGAATTGCCCAAGGGTGTTCTCTTTGAAGTTCTGAAATGCCCAAGTATGGAAGAATCACGATCTGTGATAGAAATTGGCCATGAACCCAGTTGGATCGACCCACTGGTGGCATATCTCAGAGACGGGATTCTCCCTCGTGATGCAAAAGAGGCTCGGAAGCTCAGAAATCAAGCCTCCCGATACATCCTTTATGAGGATAAGTTGTACAAGAGATCATACTCTTTGTCCCTTTTAAAATGTCTCCAGCCTTCGGAAGCCGACTACGCCTTGTGGGAGGTGCACGAAGGAATCTACGGAAGCCATCTGGGGGCTAGACCCTTATCCCACAAATTGCTCCACCAAGGGTACTACTGGCCGACAATGTATCATGACTCCAGTGAATACGTCAGAAAGTGTGACCGATGCCAAAGATATGCCATCATCCAGAGACAGCCCTCCTCCGAGCTTACACCCTTGAGTGCCCCATGGCCGTTTGCGCAATGGGGAATGGATATCCTTGGACCCTTTCCTGTGGCGTTGGGGCAGAGAAAGTTTCTTCTGGTAGCAATTGACTATTTCACCAAGTGGGTTGAAGCCGAACCACTGGCGAAAATCACAGAAGCTAAAGTGCAAGACTTCATCTGGAAGTCAATCATTTGCAGGTTTGACCTGCCGAGGATCCTAATTACTGATAATGGGTGGCAATTTGCGAGAGTGAGATTCATCAAATTTTGTGAAGACCTGAACATCTCTCACAACTTCACATCGATAGCCCATCCTCAGGCCAACGACGAAGCCGAAGTGACCAACAGAACTCTGCCGCAAGAAATCAAGACAAAGCTCAAAAAAGCGAAGGGAACTTGGGCAGACGAACTCTATCATGTATTGTGGGCATACCGAACTACCCAAAGATTGCCCACGGGGGAGACCCCCTTCGCTCTAGCCTTCGAAACGGAGGCTATTATCTCAATTGAGCTTAAACTCCCGTCGGCACGAGTCATGGCATTCAATGAACGTCACAATTCGCAAGGCCTTAAAGCCAACCTCGACTTGTTAGAAGAAAAGCGGGAGATAGCTCAAGTTCGGATGGCAGCCTACAGACAGAAAGTCGCCCGCTATTACAACTCCTGGGTCAAAAACAAAGCCTTTAGAGCGGGAGACCTAGTGCTTCGACAAGCCGCTGTCTCGCAACCTCAGGATAGAGGAAAGCTTACCCCAAATTGGGAAGGTCCGTACGAAGTCAAGGGGGTAGTCCGGCCCGAAACTTACTACCTCAAGGAGCTCAGAGGAGCAGACCTCCCACGACCATGGAGCTCGAAAAATTTACGAATGTATTACCGATAACTTTACTTTAAATAAAAATTTTATATCCATATGTCTTCTCTCTTGGCACGAGCCTATATCGACAGGACAATTGAAACAAACCATGTCGGGTGCAGGAGGAGAACTTCATCTCGACACAATCGAAGGCCCGGTTACACCTAGACCAGATGGGGGGAGAGGCCCTGCAACACCCATATGTGCCCCCACAGCCCTGTTAGGGACAGGAGGAGAACCTCGCCCTAATAGGAGCAAAGTCAAAGGTCCGGTTACACTTAGATCGGATGGGGGGAGAGGCCTTGCAACGCCCGTATGTGCCCCCTCAGCCCTATTAGGGACAGGAGGAGAACCTCGCCCTAACAGGAGCAAAATTGAAGGCCCGATTATACTTAGACCGAATGGGGGGAGAGGCCTTGCAACGCTCATATGTGCCCCCTCAGCCCTATTAGGGATAGGAGAAGAACCTCGCCCTAACAGGAGCAAAGTCGAAGGCCCGGTTACACTTAGACCGAATGGGGGGAGAGGCCCTGCAACGCCCATATGTGCCTCCACAGCCCTGTTAGGGATAGGAGGAGAACCTCATCCTAATAGGAGTAAAGTCGAAGGCCCGGTTACACTTAGACCGGATGGGGGGAGAGGCCCAACAACGCCCATATATGCTCCCACAGCCCTGTTAGGGACAGGAGGAGAACCTCGCCCTAACATGAGCAAAGGTGAAGATTCGGTTACCCTCAGACTGGATGGGGGGAGAGGTCCTGCAACGCCCATGTGTGCCCCCATAGCCCTATCAGGAACAAAAGGAGAACCTCATCCTAACCTGAGCTGAAATCGATTACATCGAAAATGGGGGAAGAACCTCATCCTGACACCAACTAAGGTCCAGTCATTCAAGACCAGATAAGAAAAAGGGAACCTTCTCAGCGGCCCCTCCACGCTCCCGCGACCCCACTAAGAGCAGAGGAAAATCCCTCACTCGAGAAAAGAAAAAGAAAAAGGAGAGGGGGGTTAAAAAAGAAAGCGACGAACTGCATCAGCGATGAATGAAAATCAAATTACATCAAAGATACAGGAAACCTCGTCTCAGTGAGGATTGGGGTTCTTATCAAAATCCCCGATCTCCAAGAGAGCTCTCAACACAGGCCAAGGATAAGACGGCTTCCTCAGGGTGACGGAAAGCTCAGACCTCCGAGCTCAAACTCTGAAAGGAGGCATCAAACCCGAGTGGCCCCGGATAAATCTGCAGCCATAAACAAAAGGATGGGTCAACACGACGGCAACCGGGTACCTCTGAACGGCATCGATATCGAGCAAGGCAAAAGCCGAAAGGAGCTCGACAAACGATAATTTAACACGTGAGTAAAAGAGGTAACGAAAAATTCCCTTCTCATGTCATTAATTAAGTATACATTACAGAGCCCTTGAGGCTAAAGAAGAAAGATGACAAGAAAAGCAAGCCGACGTGGCGATGACCAAGGACCTCCGGACGACATCGGCATCGAAAAAAGAAAAGGGGGAATACAACAATAGCAATAGTAAATGAAAGAAGTTCGGTAGGTGACAATTTGACGCAAAGTGCGGACAAGGTGACAAAAATCTCCTTTTCATTCTGGATTAACAAGGTGTACATTACAAAGCCCTGAGGACTGGAGAAAAAAGAACATTACTACAAGACTTGAAAAGAGTACATTAGAGACCGCTTCAAGCTTTCGACTTCTCCTTCTGGCTCCATCCTTCTCAGCAGTATTTCCCAATGCGTGTGATGAACCCATCGGCTCTCGCCCCCCGCCTCGTTCTGCTCCATTGTCGAAACCCCAACCCTAGGGGGAAAAGGGGGGGATAGAATTCAAGGGGTGGTGACAGCGACGGCAGCAGCAACGACGACCTATATTGGGAAAAATTGGAAGTACCTCGGAGGTCGTGATGACATCGGAGGCATGCACCACCACCGTGTGCTCCCCGACAACCACCATCCTAGGTACTTCGGCGAGGTCGGCATGCGCTACTTCCACCACCCCCGCAACAAGTTCTACTGTCCCACCATCAGCGCCGATCGTCTCTGGTCCCTCGACCCCGACGACGTCAAGAAACCCGCCACAGCTTATGACGGCAACTCTACCCCCTTGACCGGTGTCGCCCTGTTCAACTACTTTGAAATTCTCAGGTAGGATGCGCTCACCGACTGGTTCCATTATTAAATCCCTATTGTTGAAGGAATTCTCCCTCGAGCCCCCTTCAAAGCTGTGGGAACCCTCAGTGGCAGTTCGGCAGCCCCTGAACCTGCAAGCCACTGTCTCCCCCCTCCTACTCCTCTCGATCCGTAGCATCCTCTCGAGATTGACCTCTGGGGCAGGAGCCCTGGTGGGAGAACTCTCTGAAAGGGCTCGAAAGATTGAAGGCGGCGGGGAGCCGGCAGAGATGGCGAAGATTGGCGCGAAGAATGCTTGGGGTCGAAAAGGGCGTCGATGGGTGGCTAAATCCTCAGGTAGAAGAAAGGCATCATCTGGGCTCTCAAGCGAAATGAAATCCCTGGAGGGAAGGAGGGGGTTTAAATAAGCGACGGGACCTGGCACAGTTATGGTGGCGGATATCCCTAGGTCAACCAATGCCCACCACGTGTCCACTCACTGTGGCGTAGGGCTGGCTGCTGGTGGGACCATTATGGTGTGGCGCTTGGAATTATGCTCCAGCAGGAATTCTGAAAGGACTCTTCGGATCGCCCTAATTGGAAAAAGACTCCAGCACGCATGCATTAAATGCTAGGATTTTCGAGGACGGTCATGTGCAGGATTCAAGAGGGCAACTTCGGCTGTGAAAATTTCTCTGTACTTCCTTCATTCAAAACTCAATCTCGAAAGTAGGGAGACTGGTGTTGGGTATAAAATATCCTCCAACTGAAGTTCGTGTCAGGAGTGACTCTCCAGGGATTCTACCGATGTCCGACCTTCGACGGCATCTTTCCGAACCTCTCCGACGATCGAGCCTCCGCGACATTCCCAAGTTCTGCCGATAGATAAACTCCCACCAGTGTAGGCCGGATTCTCCACGACGGGCGGACTCCACCCAAGTTTCTGTGGTGGTCGACCACCTTCTAGTCTTCATCCGAACTTCTACGGGAGTCGGACTTCATCCCCGAACTCCGGCTGCAGGTAGTCTTCATCTAGACTCCTACAGGAGCCGGACGTCTTCCCCAAACTCCGACTGCAGGTAGTCTTCATCCAGACTCCTACGGTAGTCGGACTTCTTCCCCGAACTCCGACTGCAGGTAGTCTTCATCCGGACTCCTACGGGAGCTGGACTTCTTCCCCGAACTCTGGCTGCAGGTAGTCTTCATCCGGACTCCTACGGGAGCCGGACTTCTTCTCCGAACTCTGGCTGCAGGTAGTCTTCATCAAGACTCCTACAGGAGCCGGACTTTGTCCCCAAACTTCGACCGTAGGTAGTCTTCATCCGAACTCCTACGGGAGCCGGACTTCCACCCATAACTCTTGTTGCAGGTAGACTTCATCCGAACTCCTACAAAGGCCAGACTCTGAACTTCTACCGCAAGCAATCTACTCCGAGCTTCTGCTACAAGCGGTCTACTTCAAATTTCTACTACGAGCGGTCCGCACCGGATTTTCACTGTAAGCCTTCACCCGAGCTCCCATTGTGGATGCATTCCTTCTGGATCTCCATTGCAAGCAGGCTTCGGCCTAGTTCCCTCAATAAATGATCCCCATCCAGGCTTCTACGGAGATCGAGCTCCGACCGGACTCCTGTAGCGGATAGATTTCGGACGAACTCCTGTGGCACACGGACTCCAGCAACTGGACCCCTCCAGTGGATGAACCTCTCCAGCGCCATCCGACATCCGCTGCCGGTCGATCCTTTGTCGAATTTTGCATGAAATCGAACTTCATCTATGAAAAGCCTCTGGCCGAGCTCCTATAGCAAATGGCCCTCGCCTGCAATATTAATGCCCAAGGCACCCAATGGTAGAAGGCTCGCCAGCAACATTCGAGCTCCTCTCAGATGGATAGCGGCCTCTCCCCGCCAGACACCTCAATTGAGCTTCGGCCGACAGGCCTAGACTCCCTGGCGGACCATAGTAATGGCCACAACTCTGCCCCACTCCCTGCGATGGATTTTATGCGGCTTCACCACTCTCTAGTAGGCCATAGTAATGGCCACGACTCTACTCCACTCCCTGCGATGGATTCCACACGGCTCCACCACTTTCTGGCAAGTCACGACAACGGACACTGCTCCACTCCCCGTAACAGGCTCCACGTGGTAGGACACGATGATAGCCATGACTCCACTCTGCCACTCTTCATAACAAACTCCTCCTGGCCCCGAACGGCCCACTACCAGGCAGTTACAAACGTCGCTATCAATCTGTTGCACCCTCCACCTATAAAAAGGGGACCCCAGATACGTTATTCTTTAAGCTCTAATTTCTATCTCGAAACTCTGCTAAAATTTTCATTCGAGCACTCCATTATTGTTGAGGCAGAGAACTGACTTGAGCATCGGAGGGTCTTGCCGGAGCAACCCCAACTCCAGTTTAGACTTCCTTTGCAGGTCCCGACAGCGACCACGACTCTCCCGACTCCAGCTTCTCCGACGCCGGTGGATTTTTGCACCAATAAAATGCATCAAAAATGGGCTAAAAACTAGCCATTACGCACGTCTGCACTGCAGTGGGTCGACCCAATTGGCCAAACAGAGAACCATGCTCTCTGTCTTGATCTCAGGCTCTTAGAGGTCAACTTATGGGTCACCCCACTTCATGCTAAAGGCCAAGACAGGTGCGTGCTGGCTCCCCTTTACAAAGGGGATGACCTAATGGGTCGTCCCATTCTATTCCAATCTAGTTTTTCATATATGTAAGTACCAAAACTTATCAAAATACTATCAAACACTCTTAAATAGATTTGAATGAGCTTGACAATCCCAAAAGGCTTCAAAATCATCTCCAACTTATAAAATCTTCATCTTTGGCACCCTTGAAGAAGCTTTTCAAACTCAATATTTTTGGACTGCCTGAAACCATACCAAAGTATTCTCCAAAGATAAAAAACTTATTAGTAGTCCCTTCAAATAGTTTGTGACCATCAAAATTAATTCTTGAGGCAACACAACCCTTATCTCATAAGAGGTGCCCACTTTAAATAGGTGAAGAAGGGATGGCAAGGAGACCCAAGGGGCGACAACTCTTGGCGCTTCACTTTCTCACATAGAGAAATTAATTCTCTGATGAATTAAGTGGCACAGAAGAAGCTTCACATAGAAGGACTCTTCCTCTTTTGTGCCCCATAATTCTGGCATGTGACATTAAAGGAATCGATGGAAAACTAAGTGGTGGTTAAGTGTCTTAAGGAAGAAAGACACTTCCTTTTCTTAACGCAAAAAGAGGGTGGTGGCATTTATTTTTTTGGCATGAAATCAGAGTGGCGTGCAGGGGTACTTCTCCACTTGAAACTCTTTCAAATTGGATAGGGGTCCAATTAAAATAGACCTAATCCAATCAGGTGAAAGGCAATAGGTTCAGTTTAGCTCAAACACCTTGAACCTAACCTAATTAAAAACTTGGATAAATATAATGTGCTAACAAATCAAATTAACTCCTAGGATTTACATTAAATCCTAATTAAATCAAATCAAAATCAAATCTCAAAGTGTGTGAACCATTGGATTCCAAATCTAGCTAGCATTGTGTTGGAATTTGGAGTTTGGTGCAGCATATGTGTTTTAAAAATTTTATTTTCTAAATGTCATAGTGGAGAACAAGATTAAAATCTTTTTAATCTAAATTATGCATGCATAAAAATATAAAACCACATGGATCTATTTCATATACTAAAATTGATATATACAAAAATTCAAATTATGATCAAATCACATACCTGTTTCGCCATCTTTTTCTTCAAATCGGGATCTGAAAGAGAAGAGATTCTCTCTTAGTTACACAAGTGTTCAATTTTTATAAGTATTCACTCAAGATCATCTTGGAACAGTCCTCTTTAATCTAAATTTTTTTCTCCAAAAACTCAACCTACTGAATCTGAACGAAGTCTGGATTGCGATCAACACTTGATCTCTTTTCTTGATCTTCTTCCTCTCATCTTCTCTAGAGTTTTTCATTTCTTTATGCTACTACCAGATGCTAAAAACCAGCAAGAAAGAGGCACCCAATAGCCTTGGATGTGGAACACCTTAGGATGCACGTCCCAAGAGAAGGGGCATGTAAAACGGCCAAGAGAGAAGAGAAAAGGAGAGGAAGAGAGGGCGTGGAGACCTTCTATGGATGTGGGGGCTGTTGGTTTGGATGCTCTAGAAACCTTAGGGGAGGTCTCTTTAAATAGGCACAAGGATTGAATCCTATTCAATCATATTATTAGAAAATTGGGTAGGTAGCATGTGTAGATTTCAAAACTTTGAAAACAGGCAGTGAAAAATAAAATAGGTTAAATCTTTTAACCCCACATGCTAGAGATAAATCTAAACCTACTCAAGCCTAGGAGAAAGCACATGTCATCGATATGAAATTTAAAAAAATTTATGAGATCATATCTCATTACCTTGGCACAGGTAGATATTCACCGCTTCTGATGATCTTAGATTCGTAGAAGGTTGAGCCGCATACGTATCCGCCTCTACAGATATCCACCAGGATCTATCTCGAACTCTTTTCTTCTCGTAGAAGATTTTCTTCTCAAGAAGAACCTTGGCCTTGAAAGCTTTGACCAACTCCTTTGATCTTAACTGTAAGATCAACTCCTTGATCTGCAGCCTTCTGCTTCTTCTCCTCGATTCTTGATCTCTAGGTCACCAATACTTCTTCTTGGTGTGTGGAAGAGAGAGCACCCAACTTTTGGATGTGGAAAGGAAGAAAATAATGAGAGGAGGTGTGGAGATGGAGAGAGGGAGAGTTTTGTTGATAAAAAAATTTATTCTATGAAACCCTACAGACCACCCTTTATATATAGACACTACCCTAACATATATTAAGAACCCAATTATCTTAAAAAGATAGATTCTTATCTCATAAGAATCCTCTACCTTTTTAATCTGATTTATGCTAAATAAAATCAGATATAAAAAGTAATTAATCAACCCCTTTAAGCATATACAAGAGGCATCATGAGAATATATGTTAGGTAGTTGGTGCCCCACAAAGGGATCTCTAGCCAAAAAGAGATGGGACATGGACCCCACTCTCTTGCTTCCATGCCATGGCACATAAGAGGGGGTGGGCCCCTCAAGGATTTGGCACCTAAAATTTTTCAAAAAAAAAAAGATGCGCCACTCAATCTTCCATCTATTCCACATGCACACTTAGAGATAATCAGGAGATAAAGAAGAGATAATGTTAAGATAATTATGCCAACTAATTGACTTAATCAAATCCTCTTGAGCTCACAATTAAGAGTCTAATTAAATTCAAATAGATTTAGGTTAAGTTCAAGGCTATGGACTTGATCGAATCGAAGTTTCGAAAAGAATTAGGTTTAACCATGTGCTAGCATGGTTCTCATAAACATAATAGAAATTTAATAAATCCTAACCCATTTGGAACTTCATAAGTTCAATTGGCAAATTCGAGATTAAATCCCTTAATGTGTGATCCTATAGGTTCTATTCTATCTGGTAGTGAGATATATTGTGATCTCTATCACAATATCATCGAAACTTTTTTCGATGGATTAAAATATTTTCAATTTTACCCTTCGAGGGCCATCGATTATCAAGATAATGCCCAATGAGTCTCATAATCCATCAGTAACACCTAGTAGTATATAGTGGCAACCTAGTAGGATGAAAGTATAAATCTCTAGATGCAGTTATCGTATGATTCAGTCTTCTATCGTGAGTCCCGACTTGATAGAGGTCATGGAGAGCACGTCAGACCTCATCTCAGTCATATGCTAGATTGGCTTGACTCGAGTTCATTTGTGAATCTCACAAAAACTCTTTTTCAGTATTCATACTTTGGCCAAAAACTTTCTGAACTCAGTCTCACAAATCGCATAGGACTTCTTTTCTACAAAGATTGATAGATCCCATCTAGATGCATCCTTCTCCAAATAACGAACCTGAATCTACTAAAGCCAACATACACAGCAAGGATCCGAATGGATAGGGACCAAGAAAATGTGCAGTCAAACCTAGTAGCCTCACTGTGAATAGCCAATGACACCGCAGGTCAAAGGACCACTTATACCACTGCAGCATCGAGAAGACCATTGATGAGTGAGTAGACATCCTTGAGGTTCTCGTGTTGGTCATGCTTGGTGTAAGTTGTTCTCTAACAACTACCTGCACCTTCACCCTAGTGTCTCTACACTGCAGTCCAAGACTCATCTACCCACAAAGGAGGTGAACCATGCACCAATCTCAAATGGATTGATCACTGTCCTCCGTGATGATCTTTTGATTGGGAGAATTTAGAAATTAACCACTAATTAATGTATGTCTCAAATTCTTAACTCTTTAAGAATATACAAAAATCATCTTTGTTAATTTTTAGGATAAATCATAGACACATAAACATGATTGGAAAGAAAAAATCCTTTATTGTTAATAAAAAATTATAAGTACAAGTATAGGTCCAAGAATTACATAATGTGTCAGTCAATAATTGGCTTCTAGGACACAAATCCAACAAACTTTCACTTAACCTAAAGCCAATTGGCCATATACCCAAGACCCATCTTCTCAAGGTGAGCTTCGATCTTCTGCTGGTTGAGAGGCTTGGTCAGTGGGTCTGCCACATTCAGCATGGAGTCGACTCTCTGCATCTCGATAAATTTCTTTTCGAGGTATTCGCGTATGATGTGAAACCGCCGCTCTATATGCTTGGACTTCTGGTAAGACCTGGGCTCCTTAGTGAGAGCTATGATGCCGTTGTTGTGACAGTGCAGTGCAATGGCATCTGATGGCATCACACCCAGCTCCGTAATAAACATTTTGAACCAAAAGGCTTCCTTAGTAGCTTCAGAGGTGGCGATGTACTCGACTTTTATGATCGAATTTATAATGATCGGCTACTTGAAACTCTTCCAGCTAACCATACTATTATTACACAGGAAGATATACCCTAATATAGACTTTCTATCATCGACATTAGCTATAAATTCTGAATTGGTGTATCCCTCAACTTTCAGCTCCGATCCTCCACCAAAGACCAACATCAAATCTTTAGTCCTTCTCAAGTACTTAAGAATATTTTTAACAGCAATCCAGTGTTCTTCATCTGAATTCATCTGGATTTACCTGATATCTACTCGTGATACTCATGGTAAGTGCTATATCAGGGTGTGTACATAACATGACATACATGAGACTCCCTATTGCCGAAGCATAAGGGATCTTGCTCATGTGCTGGATCTCCTTAAGTGTGTCAGGGCACATCTTCTTGGAGAGATGAATGTCATGTCTAAGGGGCAAAAGATCTCCCTTGGAGTTTTTCATGCTGAACCTCTTCAGCACCTCCTTTATGTACATATGCTGTGAGAGTCCTATCATTCTCTTAGATCTATCTCTATCGACTTTTATATCAAAAATATAGGAAGCTTCTCCTAGATCTTTTATGGCAAACTCTTTTGACAACTATACTTTGACTGACGTCAGCATGGAAATATCTTTTCCAATTAGGAGGATGTCATCTACGTATAATACGAGGAATGTGATAGCACTCCCACTGACCTTTTTGTACACACACGGCTCCTCATTTTTTATGAAATCAAACATGTTGATCACATCATTGAAGTGAGTGTTCCAACTCCAAGATGCTTGCTTGAGTCCATATATGTACCTTTACAGCTTGCAGACCTTATGATCATTATCACTGAATATGAAACCCAGAGACTGCTCCATATAGATATCTTCCTCAAGATATCCAGTTAGGAAGGCAGTCTTCACATCCATCTGTCAGATTTCATAATTATGAAATGCTACTATAACAGTAGAGCACGGATGGATTTCAGCATGGCTATGGGTGAAAAAATTTCATGATAGTCGATGGCTTCGCATGGACTATAATCTTTCATGACTAGCCTTGCCTTATAGGTCTCTACCTTACCATCCGATCCAATCTTTCTTTTGTAAATTCATTTACACCCAATAGGTACAATACCTTCAGGTGGATCTAATAAGGATCAAATTTGGTTAGAATGCATAGAGTTAATTTCTGACTTCATCGCATCCATCCATTTCTCAGAGTCTACATCTAACATTACCTCATCGTAGATTTTGGGATCATTCCTAATATCCCCATCTTTCAGAAGGAATACTTTCTCTAAATCTTCTGTAAGAATACCTAAATATTTTTCAGGAGGATGGAAGACCCTACTTGATTTATGAGGTGGAGGAGGTATCACATCTACTGGCTCATTATTGGGTTCAGATCCTTGGACTTGATGCTCTTTAGAGATTTTTTCTTCGAGCTCAATCATCCTCCCACTACCTCATCTTGGATATACTCCTTTTTCATGAAGACGGCATGGTGGCTCACAATCACATTATGATCCTCAGGAAGATAGAAATAGTATCTCATAGTTTCCTTAGGATACCCTATAACACAAGCCCTAAAAGACCTAGCCTCTAACTTATCCGCCTGCTATCATTTGACATGGGCCAGACATTCTCAAATCTGAGGTATCCAAGAGTTGGCTTCTTACCGTACCATAATTTCAATGGTGTGGTAGGAATGGATTTAGAGAGAATCTGATTCAACAGATGAATCGTAGAAAGTAAAGTATATCTCCAGAGAAAATCAGAAAGATCTATGAAGCTCTTCATGTATTGAACCATATCTAATAGAGTCCGATTCTTTCTTTCGAATATCCTGTTGAGCTTAGGCATCCTTGGAGGTATCCACTATGAGACTATGCCATAATCTTTGAGATAGGTTCGAAATTCACCACTAAGATATTCTCCTCCTCGATCTGATCAAAGAATCTTTATGGGTTTTTCGATCTATTTATCTACTTCATGTCTGAATTCTATGAACTTTTCAAAAGCTTCAGACTTTCGATGCATCAGATACATGAACCCATACTATGAATAATCATCAGTAAAGATTATGAAGTAGATATAGCCACCCCTGGCTTGTACATCAAATGGACCACATACGTCAGTGTGTACCAGAGCTAATATCTCGATAGCCCTTTCCTCTTGTCCCACAAAAAGCAGCTTGGCCATTTTTTCTTTACAGACTGGATAAGACTCGAAAGTCAATGGTCCAAGAAGACCATCTTTCTTCAGTTTGATGAGTCTGTCTTCTCTAATATGGCCTAGCCTAAGGTGCCACAGATACTTTTGGCTGATCCTATCTCTAGATCTCTTAGACCCTATGACATTTACTATTTGCTCGATAATGTTTACACTTGCATCCGTATGCAAATAGTAAAGACCATCAATCAAGAAAGTACGTGCTACAAGTTTATTTCTAAAATAAATAGAACACATGTCTTTATTGAAATAAAAATTATAATTATCCTGTGCTAGTACAGAGATAGAAATCAAATTTCTACTGACTACAGGTATATAGAAATAGTCTTTCAAAAGCAAACTAAATCCTAACGATTATCACAGAGGGTAGGTCCTGACGACCACAACAGCAACCCTTGCTCTATTACTGATCCAAAGAGTGATTTCGCCTTCCCTCAATCCCCTAACTTCTTCAAGACCCTGCATTGAAGTGCATAAATGAGCACTTAAATTAGAATTAAGAACCCAACTATAAGAAGAGAAAACTGTTAGATTAGTTTCAATAACGAGCAACTCAGATGTACTTTCAGAAGGCCCATCCTTCTTCTTATTTTTGACAGTCGTCAGGTAGGTCGGACAGTTTCTTCTCTAGTGGCCTTCAACATTGCAATGAAAATATTTTTCTTTATCGTTAGTGTTGGGTAAAAAGTACTCTCAATCGAAGATCCCCATGGGATTAACCCCCACGAGTCGTCTCCAACTCCGACCGTAAGGAAAGCTCTGCCCGGACTCCTACGGGAGCCGGGCTCCATCCACAGCTCCACGGAAGACTCCGCCCGGACTCCTACGGGAGCCGGGCTCCGTCGCCAACCTCGACTACAGAGCAGCTTCGCCCAGACTCCTACGGGAGCCGGGCTCCATCCACAGCTCCACGGAAGACTCCGCCCGGACTCCTATGGGAGCCGAGCTCCATCGCCAACCTCGACTACAGAGCAGCTCCGCCCGGACTCCTTTGGGAGCCAGGCTCCGTCGCCAACCTCGACTACAGAGCGACTCCGCCCGGACTCCTACGGGAGTCGGGCTCCATCCACAGCTCCACGGAAGACTCCGCCCGGACTCTTACGGGAGCCGGGCTCCATCGCCAACCTCGACTACAGAGCAGCTCCGCCCATACTCCTACGGGAGTCGGGCTCTATCGCCAACCTTGACTACAGAGCGACTCCGCTCGGACTCCAACGAGAGCCGGGCTCCATCCACAGCTCCACGAAAGACTCCACCCAGACTCCTACGGGAGTCGAGCTCTGTCGCCAACCTCGACTACAGAGCAGCTCCGTCCGGACTCCTACGGGAGCCAGGCTCCATCCACAGCTCCACGGAAGACTTCGCCCGGACTCCTACGGGAGCCGGGCTCCATCCACAGCTCCACGAAAGACTCCGCCCAGACTCCTATAGGAGCAGGGCTCTGTCGCCAACCTCGACTACAGAGCAGCTCCGCCCGGACTCCAATGGGAGCCGGGCTTTGCCCCTGACTTTAATTACAGGTAAATTCTGGCCGTGCTCCTACGGGAGCCGGACTTCATCTTTGATTTCAAATTATGGGGAGGCTTCGTCCGGACTCTTATGGGAGCCGGACTTCGCCTACGACCCCAACTGCAAGTAGACTGCGTCCAGACTTCTACGAAGGACTCCGTCTTCTATTCTGACTGCGGGAAGACCCCACTACCAACTCCAACCAAACTTCAGCCGACAAGTTCGGACCCCGGGCAGGCCATAGTAACGGCCACGATTCTGCTCCACTCCCTGCAGCGGACCCTGCGCATCTTCATTACTCCCTGACAGGCTGTATTGACGGCCACGATTCTGCTCCACTCACTGCGGCGGACCCTGCGCATCTTCATTACTCCCTGACAGGCTGTATTGACGGCCACGATTCTGCTCCACTCCCTACGGCGGACCCTGCGCATCTTCATTACTCCCTGACAGGCTGTATTGACGGCCACGATTCTGCTCCACTCCCTGCGGTGGATCCTGTGCGATTCCATCACTCCCTGACGAGTCACGACAGTGGACGCCGCTCCACTCCCCATAACTGACTCCACGTGGTGAGCCACGGCAATAGCCATGAGCCCACTCCATTACCCTCCACAGTAAATCCCTCCTGACTCTGGGCGGCCCACGACTGGACGGTTACGGACGTCACTATCAGTCTGTTGCGCCCTCCGCCTATAAAAGGGGGACCCAGATACATTATTCTATAAGCTCTATTTTTTATCCTAAAACTCTGCAAAAATCTCTGTTCGAGCACTCCATTCTTGTTGAGGCAGAGAACTGACTTGAGCGTCGGAGGGTCTTACCGGAGCAACCCCACCTCCGGTTGAGACTTCTTTTGCAGGTCCCGATGGCGACCGCGATTCCCTCGACTCCAGCTTCTCCGGTGCAAGCAAATTTTTGCACCAACAGGATTGGTGCTAGAGGAAGGGGCATTGTGTCTTTGCAGTACCCTTGTTCTTAAAGGAGCGCTCAACGGGGCCGCCTCCGGCCACCTTCTCCAATACCCGCTCCTCCTTTCCCCCGCTGGGTCCTCGCCCAGTTTCTTCTCGCGAAGTATCCGCATGACAACCCACGGTCTCTGCAGCCGTATCTCGGGCCCCGACCCCACTTCTGGCCTCCTGGGCCCTGCTTCCTCCGGCATATGGTCGCCGGCATGGAGTGGCCGAACGGTCGGCCCCCGATGAATCTCACCAACACTGTCTCAGAAGGATCTCGACAGGAGGCAACCAACGCTTCGCTTATACCCCCCAAACGGTGAAAGACTGAAGAGCCCATAACCTTCACTGAAGAAGACACCCAGGGAGTCCAATTTCCTCATAATGACGCAGTCGTAGTTTCCATGAATATAGCGAATTATGACGTCCGTCGCATTCTCGTCGACAGTGAAAGCTCGGCCGATATCTTGTTCTACAATACCTTTTTAAGAATGTCCATCTTTGACGACCATTTGAGACCGATTAGCTCCCCTCTAATAGGGTTTATCGGTGATGTCGTTCCAATGGAAGGAATGATAGCTTTGACTGTGGTCGCAGAACAATATCCTAGGCAATCCAGGGCTCTGTGAATTTCTTGATGGTGAAGGTGCCGTCCGCCTACAATGCAATCCTCGGCCGACCCGGCCTCAATGCTCTCCGGGCCATCGTGTCAACCTATCATTTGAAGTTGAAATTCTCCACCGATCAGGGGATCGGAGAGGTCCGGGGAGATCAAGCCCTGGCCAGGCATTGCTACAACATAGCCCTGCAAGGAGGCATCCAACCTGACCCCTGTCCCGTGGATGGGTTGGATACGTGCGATGACCTCATCGAAGAGAGAGGCACCCCGATTGAAGATCTGGTACCAATCCCTTTGAACGACGAGAACGCGGAGCATGTGGCGATGATCGGCTCCAACCTGGAGGGGGAGGAGCGGACGTGTCTCATTGATTTTCTACGAAGGAATGCGGACGTCTTCGCTTGGGTTCCAGCGGATATGCCAGGGATTGACAGGGAAGTCATGGAGCATCGCCTGGCCGTCGATCCAAAGCATCGACCGACGAAAGAAAAAATCCGAAGTCATGCCCCGGAGAGGCAGAAGGCGATAGCCGAAGAAGTGGACAAGCTCCTTAAAGTCGGGTTCATTAAGGAAGTCAATTATCCTGATTGGGTTTCCAACGTTGTCCTAGTCAAAAAGGCAAACGGCAAGTGGAGAATGTGCATAGATTTTAAGAAGCTGAATAAGGCCTGTCCTAAGGACAGCTATCCCCTTCTCAGAATCGATCAACTGGTGGACGCGACCTCGGGCCATGAGCTCCTCACCTTCATGGATGCATTCTCCGGCTACAATCAAATCAGAATGGCACTAGAAGACGAAGAAAAGACTGCTTTCATTACTAATCGTGGGCTTTATTGTTACAGGGTCATGCCTTTCGACCTCAAGAATGCGGGCGTAACTTACCAACGATTGGTGAACAAAATCTTCAAGGAGCAGATCGGTCGTAACATGGAGGTCTACGTGGACGATATGCTTATAAAAATAAATCTTCCAGAGATCACATCACCGACCTCGAGGAGACCTTCGACACTCTCCGAAAATATAGAATGAAGCTGAACCTGACTAAATATGCTTTCGGGTTAACCTCGGGAAAGTTCCCGGGCTTCTTGGTGTCGGAGCGTGGGATCGAGGCCAATTCGGAGAAAATTCACGCCATCCGAGAGATGGCCACCTCAAAATTGATAAAAGAGGTTCAGCACCTCACGGGGAGGATAGCGGCCCTGAATCGCTTCGTTGCAAGGTCGGTCGAGCGGTGCTTACCCTTCTTTCAAACCCTCAAGCAGCCCAAGAACATTTGTTGGACCTCTGAGTGCCAACAGGCGTTCGAAGGGCTAAAGAGCTACCTTGTCTCACCCCCGCTGCTGGCAAAGCCTGAGCATGGGGAGGAACTATTTTTGTACCTGGCGGCCTCTCCCACGGCTCTTGCGGCCGTCCTTGTCAAAGAAGAGGCGAAGGTCCAACGACCGATCTACTACGTCAGCCACGCTTTGAGGGACGCCGAGACCAGGTACACCAAATTAGAAAAACTGACTTATGCCTTGTTGATCACAGCGCAGAGGCTCCGGCCCTACTTTCAAGGACACACCGTGACGCTGCTCACTGATCAACCGATCAAGGTGATTTTGCACCGGACGACACCTCTGGGAGGATGGCGAAGTGGGCGATCGAGCTCACAGAATTCGACATCAACTATCGATCCAGACCAGCAGTGAAGGCCCAAGTATTGGCAGATTTTATAATGGAGTGTACTATCCCCACGGAGACTAAACCTGAACAAAGTGAAATTGACGACTTGAAGTCCCGACCGGACTCCCCCAAGGAAGAGGCGGATCCCCCTGATCGCTTTTGGGCCCTCTATGTGGATGGGTCCTCCAACATGTCAGGCGCGGGTGCGGGCCTAATTTTGGTTTGCCCGGAGGGAGTTATCGCGGAGTACGCTCTGCATTTTGAGTTTTCCGCAACAAACAATGGAGCTGAATATGAAGCTTTGATAGCAGGACTAAGGGTCGCCAAGGAGCTAGGAATAGACCAGCTCCGGGTCCACAGCGACTCCCAACTAGTAGTGGGACAAGTCAGCGGAAGTTACGAAGCACGGGAGGACAGTATGGCCAAATACTCGAAAGGGTAAAGGAGCTCGTCTCCGCCTTTAGCAGCTTCAACATCAAACAGATCCCAAGGTTGGAAAATACCAGGGCTGACCTTCTCTCCAGGCTGGCAACGCTGGCTCCGGTCGAACTACCCAAAGGCGTTCTCTTTGAAGTCCTAAAGCGCCCAAGTACAGAAGAGTTGCGGCCCGTGATGGAGGTCGACTATGAGCCCTGCTGGGTCGACCCTCTGATAGTCTACTTAAGAGATGGAGTTCTTCCCCAGGATGCGAAAGAAGCTCGAAAACTCCGAAACCAGGCTTCCCGGTACATCCTTTATGAGGGCAAATTGTACAAGAGATCATACTCTTTGCCCCTCTTAAAATACCTCCGACCTTCGGAGGCTGACTATGCCTTGTGGGAAGTACACGAAGGAATCTGCGAAACCATTTGGAGGCTAGATCTTTATCCCACAAGTTGCTCCGCCAAGGGTATTACTGGCCAACAATGCATCGTGATTCGATCGAATATGTCAGAAGGTGCGACCGATGCCAGAGGTATGCCAACATCCAGAGACAGCCCGCCACCGAGCTCACACCCCTGAGTGCCCCATGGCCTTTTGCTCAGTGGGGGATGGACATCCTCGGCCCTTTTCCTATGGCGTCTGGGCAGAGGAAGTTCCTCCTTGTAGCGATCGACTACTTCACCAAATGGGTTGAAGCCGAACCACTGGCAAAAATCACAGAAGCAAAAGTGCAAGATTTCATCTGGAAGTCGATCGTGTGTAGGTTCGGTCTACCTAGGACCCTGATCACTGATAATGGACGGCAATTCGCAGGAGCGAAATTTACCGAATTTTGTGAAGATCTAAACATCTCCCATAATTTCACATCGGTAGCTCATCCTCAGGCGAATGGCGAAGCCGAGGTGACTAACAGAACCCTTTTGCAGGGGATTAAGACAAGGCTCGAAAAAGCGAAGGGAACTTGGGCGGACGAACTTTACCATGTGCTGTGGGCGTACGAACCACCCAGAGGTTGCCCACAGGGAAACCCCTTTTGTTTTGGCCTTCGATACGAAGGCCGTCATCCCGATTGAGCTTAAACTCCCATCGACGTGAGTCATGGCATTCGATGAACAACAAAATTCACGAAGTCTCAAAGCTAACCTCGACCTGCTTGAAGAAAGATGGGAGATAGCTCAGGTTCGAATGGCAGCCTACAGACAGAAAGTCGCTCGATACTACAACACCTGGGTCAAGAACAAAGTCTTTAGAGCAGGAGATCTAGTTCTTCGACGAGCTGCTGTCTCGCAACCTCAGGATCGAGGGAAGCTCGCCCCAAACTGGGAAGGCCCGTATGAGGTCAAAGAAGTAGTTCGGCCCAGAACCTATTATCTTAAGAGCTCGGAGGAGCTGACCTCCCACGACCATGGAGCTAGGAGAACTTGCGAATGTACTACCAATAACTCTATTTTAATTAAGAGTTGTATATCTACATATCCTTGGTATTACCCTACATCCACAGGACAATCTATACAAATTGGCTCGAAAGCAAGAGGGAAACCTCATCTCGACAAAGTCGAAGGCCCGGTTCCCTTTAGACGGATGGGGGGAGAGGCCCTACAATGCCATACGTGCCCCCACAGCCTGTTAGGGACAGGAGGAGAATCTCGCCCTAACTTGAGCAAAGTCGAAGGCCCGGTTCCTTTAGACCGGATGGGGGGAGAGGCCCTACAATGCTCATACGTGCCCCCACAGCCCTGTTAGGGACAGGAAGAAACCTCGCCCTAACTTGAGCAAAGTTGAAGGCCCGATTTTCTTTAGACCGGATGGGGGGAGAGGCCCTACAACGCCCATACGTGCCCCCACAGCCCTGTTAGGGATAGGAGGAGAACCTTGCCCTAACTTGAGCAAAGTCGAAGGCCCATTTCTTTAGACCGGATGGGGGGAGAGGCCCTACAACGCCCATACGTGCCCCCACAGCCCTGTTAGGGACAGGAGGAGAACCTCACCCTAACTTGAGCAAAGTTGAAGGCCCGGTTCCCTTTAGACCAGATGGGGGGAGAGGTCCTACAACGCCCATACGTGCCCCCACAGCCCTGTTAGGGACAAGAGGAGAACCTCGCCCTAACTTGAGCAAAGTAGAAGGCCCGACTTTCTTTAGGTCGAAAGTAGGAAGGGCCTGGCAACGCCCGTGCGTGCGGCCACGGCCATGCTAGAGACAAGAGGAGGACTTCGTCCTAACCAGAACTGAAGCCTACTATGATGGGAAAGGGAGAAGAACCTCGTCCCTATACTAATTAAAAGTTCGGTCGTTCAAAGACCGGAAGAAAAATGGGGAGGGACTTTCCCCAGCGGCCCCCTCGCAATAAAACTCCACCCGGACTCTTACAGGAGCCGGGCTCCGTCACCAACTTTGGCTACTGGTAAGCTCCTCTCGTACTCTTACGAGAGCCAAACTCCGCACGTGACTCTAATTGTAGGAAGACTCCGCCCGGACTCACACGGGAGCCGAATTACGCCCTGACATGCCTATGGGAGCCGAACTCTCGTAGCCACCCCAAGAGCAGAGGAAAAATTCCATGCAAAAAAAAGAAAAAGGAAGACGGTGAGTCACGCCTACGACAAAGAAGAAAGCTCGGCAGGCAATGATTCGACGTAAAGTACGGACAAGGTAACAAAATCACCTCCTCATTTTTTGACTAACAAGATGCACGTTACAAGGCCCGAAGGGCCGAAAAAGAATACATTATTACAAGGCTCGAAATACGGCTTGGAAAGGATACCCCAGAGATCGCTTCAAGCTGCAAACTTCTTCTCCCGTTCCTGTCCCTCCCAGCCGCGTTTTCCAGTGCGTGTAGCAGACCTATCGGCTCTTGCCTCGCCTTATTTCGCTCCGCCTCCGAGACCCCAACCTCGAGGGAAAAAGGATGGGATAGATTCCAGGGGGCAATCAGGGCGACGACAGCGACGACGAAGACCTGTTTCAAGAAGAATCGGAGTCACCCCGGAGGCAGCGATGGCGCCAGAGATATGCGATATCACCGAATACTCAGTGACAACCACCGTCCAAAGTGCTCCGGTAAGGTCGGCATGCGCTACTTCCACCATCCCCGCAACAAGTTCTACTGCCCCACCATCGGTGCCGACCGCTTCTGGTCCCTCGACCCGACGGCATCGAGG